>NC_081377.1:45721016-46049516 GCF_030684315.1 Stegostoma tigrinum | reverse complement strand
TTGCCTGAGATGGAGATAAAGAGGTACAGGAAGATGAGGGATGTGTTGGAGATGGCCCAGGTGAACTTGAGGTTGGGGTGGAAGGTGTTGGTGAAGTGGATGAACTGTTCGAGCTCCTCTGGGGAGCAAGAGGCGGCGCCGATACAGTCATCAATGTAACGGAGGAAGAGGTGGGGTTTGGGGCCTGTGTAGGTGCGGAAGAGGGTCTGTTCCACGTAATCTACAAAGAGGCAGGCATTGCTTGGGCCCATGCGGGTACCCATGGCCATCGCCTTTGTCTGTAGTAAGTGGGAGGAATCAAAAGAGAAGTTGTTGAGGGTGAGGATGAGTTCGGCTAGGCGGATGAGGGTGTTGGTGGAGGGGAACTGATCAGACCTGCGGGACAGGAAGAAGCGGAGGCCCTTGAGGCCATCTGCATGCGGAATACAGGTGTACAGGGACTGGACATCCATGGTGAAAATGAGGTGTTGGGAACCAGGGAATTGGAAGTTCTGAAGGAGTTGGAGGTCGTGGGTGGTGTCACGGACGTGGGTGGGGAGTTCCTGGACCAAAGGGGAGAAAATGGTGTCCAGATAGGTGAAGATGAGTTCGGTGGGGCAGGAGCCGGCGGAGACAAGAGGTCGACCAGGGCAGGCAGATTTGTGGATTCTGGGTAGGAGATAGAAAAGGGCCGTGCGGGGTTGGGGAACAATAAGGTTGGAGGTTGTGGGTGGGAGGTCAGCTGAGGTGATGAGGTCATAGATGGTATTGGAGATGATGGTTTGCTGCTTGGGGGTGGGGTCTAGGCCCAAAACGTCAGCTTTTATGCTCCTGAGAAGCTGCTTGGCCTGCTGTGTTCATCCAGCTTCACACTTTGCTAATGTAGTCATCTTCATTTATGGGCTGCTGTTGCCTGGATCACCCCCATCTACCTCCCAATTGCTAAGCAGATGCATGTATATTGCTCGGTTTTGTTGTGACTCTAGACTTAAACATGGTCAACAAAAACACATGTCTGATTGTTTTAACAAGCTGTAGAGCTGGATGAACACAACATCAGAGGAGCAGGAAAGCTGACGTTTTGGGCCTAGACCCTTCTTCTGAAATGTCAGCTTCCCTGCTCCTCTGATGCTGCTTGGCCTGCTGTGTTCATCCAGCTCTATACCTTGCTATCTCAGATTCTCCAGCATCAGCAGTTCCTACTATCTCTGTCTGACTGTTTTGTGGTTTTGCCAATGTTTAATCAAACACCCATTAACACTCCATAACATCCACTTTGTTCAATTGGTCATTAATTACAAAGCTGAATGCAGTCTGGGTCTGAGGTGCTGGGGTTTCTTGTTTGCCTTTAATGATGAAAAGTTACACAAACAAAACACAAATACACTAATCATGTGCTCTCAAATGTTGGATATATTTCAGCTGTTTTTATCTGGTATCTCCTCAGGGAGTGCAATACGGAAAGCGAAGTATCACAGAATCTTAGATAACAAAATGTGAGGCTGGATGAACACAGCAGGCCAAGCAGCATCTCAGGAGCACAAAAGCTGACGTTTCGGGCCTAGACCCTTCATCAGAGAGGGGGATGGGGAGAGGGAACTGGAATAAATAGGGAGAGAGGGGGAGGCGGACCGAAGATGGAGAGTAAAGAAGATAGGTGGAGAGAGTATAGGTGGGGAGGTAGGGAGGGGATAGGCCAGTCCAGGGAAGACGGACAGGTCAAGGAGGTGGGATGAGGTTAGTAGGTAGCTGGGGGTGCGGCAAAAACAACTGCACCTCCCAGTCGCAAACCATTTCCACTCCCCCTCCCATTCTCTAGATGACATGTCCATCATGGGCCTCCTGCACTGCCACAATGATGCCACCCGAAGGTTGCAGGAACAGCAACTCATATTCTGCCTGGGAACCCTGCAGCCATATGGTATCAATGTGGACTTCACCAGTTTCAAAATCTCCCCTTCCCCTACTGCATCCCTAAACCAGCCCAGTTCGTCCCCTCCCCCCACTGCACCACACAACCAGCCCAGCTCTTCCCCCCCACCCACTGCATCCCAAAACCAGTCCAACCTGTCTCTGCCTCCCTAACCGGTTCTTCCTCTCACCCATCCCTTCCTCCCACCCCAAGCCGCACCCCCAGCTACCTACTAACCTCATCCCACCTCCTTGACCTGTCCGTCTTCCCTGGACTGACCTATCCCCTCCCTACCTCCCCACCTATACTCTCTCCACCTATCTTCTTTACTCTCCATCTTCGGTCCGCCTCCCCCTCTCTCCCTATTTATTCCAGTTCCCTCCCCCCATCCCCCTCTCTGATGAAGGGTCTAGGCCCGAAACGTCAGCTTTTGTGCTCCTGAGATGCTGCTTGGCCTGCTGTGTTCATCCAGCCTCACATTTTATTATCTTGGAATTCTCCAGCATCTGCAGTTCCCATTATCTCTATCACAGAATCTTTTCATGTTAGTGAGATTCGTCCAAGTGCTTTGTGATCAGTTACATTTCACTATGACCTCAGTTGGGATTTCCCCTTCAGTAATTTCCCTTCATGCCTGGACTTGTGTTTCATCATGAGCAACTTCCTGTCTTACCAATAGGCAGCATAACTTTGTGCGGGGGAGTGTGTGTCTCACAAAGTTTTTTGAGATGATTGTTGAGAGCAGGGCTGTAGATGTTGACCATATGGATTTTAGTAACATCTCTCATGACAGACTGATACTAAAGGTGAAGTCTCATGGGCCGTGAAGCGTTAAGAAAATGCAGAACTGGCTTGGTCATAAAAAGCAGAGAGTAGTTGTGGAAGGGTGCTTTTCTGACTGAAGATCTGTGAACAGTGACGTTCCGTAAAGATCACTGCTGGGACCCCTGTTGTTTGTAATATATATAAATGACGTGGAGGGGAAAGTGATTGATCTGATGGGTAAGTTTGCGGATAACACAAAAGATTGTGGGAGCTGTGGATAATAAGAAGTATTGCCAGAGGATATAACAGGATACAGATAGGCTGGAGACTTAGACGAAGAAATGGCAGATGGAGTTGAATCCGGCCAATTGTGAAGTGATGCATTTCAGAAGATCGAATGCAGAATAGAAGTATACAGTGATTGGTAGAATCCTTAGGGTCATTAACATACAGATGGGTCTTGATGTACAGGTCCACAGCTTCCTGAAAGTGGCAGCACAAGTAGACAAGACTGTCAAGAAGGCTAATGGCATACTTGTCTCATCAGTTAGGGCATAGAGTATAAAAATTGGCAAGTCATTTTGTAGCTGTATTGAACTTTAGTTGGACCACATTTAGAATGTTGTCTATAGTTCTGGTTAGCACACTACCAGAAGGATGTTGAGGCTTTGGAGAGGGTACAGACACGGTTTAGCAGGATGTTGCCTAGCCTGGAGGGTATTAACTATGAGAAGAGATTGACAAACTTGTTTTGTTTTTACTTGAATGTCAAAGGATAAGGATTATTTGATAGAAGTTTACAATATTATGAGACGCATGGATAGAATTGATAGTTGGAGTCTTTTGAAATGTCATCTGAAATGTCAATTACTGGACAACATAGGTTTAAGGTAATAAGGGGTAAATTTAAAAGGAGATGTGAGAGGCAGGTATTTTACACAGAGGGTGGTAAATGCCTGGAATGCACTGCTGGAGGAAGTGGTGGAAGTGGATACGTTATTAACATTTAAGAGGCATCATGACAGATATACATACAGGCAGGGAACAGAGGGATATGGAACAAATCGTGGCTGAAGGCTTTTAGTTTAGAAAGGTATCAACTGTCAGTGTAGTCTTGGTGGGCTGTAGGGCCTGTTTCTGTGATGTACTGTACTTTGTTCTCTCCACAGTTTATCCAAACAACTCTTGCTGGTGAAAGTCTCTCAAATGAAAATTAAATTTATTCTTTCCTCCTGACTTGCCCTTAATCTTTGAATACTCATTTGTACTGCTTTGGTGCACAATCCTTGATGCGCAAATTTCTTGGACATTATCACACGGTAAGTACATCCAAAGTAAACTACAAATGAAATATATCAGAGATAATGGGAACTGCAGATGCTGGAGATTCCAAGATAATAAAATGTGAGGCTGGATGAACACAGCAGGCCAAGCAGCATCTCAGGAGCACAAAAGCTGACGTTTCGGGCCTAGACCCTTCATCAGAGAGGGGGATGGGGGGAGGGAACTGGAATAAATAGGGAGAGAGGGGGAGGCGGACCGAAGATGGAGAGTAAAGAAGATAGGTGCAGAAGGTGTGGGTGGGGAGGTAGGGAGGGGATAGGTCAGTCCAGGGAAGACGGACAGGTCAAGGAGGTGGGATGAGGTTAGTAGGTAGCTGGGGGTGCGGCTTGGGGTGGGAGGAAGGGATGGGTGAGAGGAAGAACCGGTTAGGGAGGCAGAGACAGGTTGGACTGGTTTTGGGATGCAGTGGGTGGGGGGGAAGAGCTGGGCTGGTTGTGTGGTGCAGTGGGGGGAGGGGATGAACTGGGCTGGTTTAGGGATGCAGTGGGGGAAGGGGAGATTTTGAAACTGGTGAAGTCCACATTGATACCATATGGCTGCAGGGTTCCCAGGCGGAATATGAGTTGCTGTTCCTGCAACCTTCGGGTGGCATCATTGTGGCAGTGCAGGAGGCCCATGATGGACATGTCATCAAGAGAATGGGAGGGGGAGTGGAAATGGTTTGCGACTGGGAGGTGCAGTTGTTTGTTGCGAACTGAGCGGAGGTGTTCTGCAAAGCGGTCCCCAAGCCTCCGCTTGGTTTCCCCAATGTAGAGAAAGCCGCACCGGGTACAGTGGATGCAGTATACCACATTGGCAGATGTGCAGGTGAACCTCTGCTTAATGTGGAATGTCATCTTGGGGCCTGGGATGGGGGTGAGGGAGGAGGTGTGGGGACAAGTGTAGCATTTCCTGCGGTTGCAGGGGAAGGTGCCGGGTGTGGTGGGGTTGGAGGGCAGTGTGGAGCGAACAAGGGAGTCACGGAGAGAGTGGTCTCTCCGGAAAGCAGACAGGGGTGGGGATGGAAAAATGTCTTGGGTGGTGGGGTCGGATTGTAAATGGCGGAAGTGTCGGAGGATAATGCGTTGTATCCGGAGGTTGGTAGGGTGGTGTGTGAGAACGAGGGGGATCCTCTTGGGGCGGTTGTGGCGGGGGCGGGGTGTGAGGGATGTGTCGCGGGAAATGCGGGAGACGCGGTCAAGGGCGTTCTCAATCACCGTGGGGGGGAAGTTGCGGTCCTTAAAGAACTTGGACATCTGGGATGTGCGGGAGTGGAATGTCTTATCGTGGGAGCAGATGCGGCGGAGGCGGAGGAATTGGGAATAGGGGATGGAATTTTTGCAGGAGGGTGGGTGGGAGGAGGTGTATTCTAGGTAGCTGTGGGAGTCGGTGGGCTTGAAATGGACATCAGTTACAAGCTGGTTGCCTGAGATGGAGACTGAGAGGTCCAGGAAGGTGAGGGATGTGCTGGAGATGGCCCAGGTGAACTGAAGGTTGGGGTGGAAGGTGTTGGTGAAGTGGATGAACTGTTCGAGCTCCTCTGGGGAGCAAGAGGCGGCGCCGATACAGTCATCAATGTACCGGAGGAAGAGGTGGGGTTTGGGGCCTGTGTAGGTGCGGAAGATGGACTGTTCCACGTAACCTACAAAGAGGCAGGCATAGCTGGGGCCCATGCGGGTGCCCATGGCCACCCCCTTAGTCTGTAGGAAGTGGGAGGAGTCAAAAGAGAAGTTGTTGAGTGTGAGGACGAGTTCCGCTAGGCGGATGAGAGTGTCGGTGGAGGGGGCCTGGTCGGGCCTGCGGGACAGGAAGAAGCGGAGGGCCTTGAGGCCATCTCCATGCGGAATGCAGGTGTATGGAGATGGCCTCAAGGCCCTCCGCTTCTTCCTGTCCCGCAGGCCCGACCAGGCCCCCTCCACCGACACTCTCATCCGCCTAGCGGAACTCGTCCTCACACTCAACAACTTCTCTTTTGACTCCTCCCACTTCCTACAGACTAAGGGGGTGGCCATGGGCACCCGCATGGGCCCCAGCTATGCCTGCCTCTTTGTAGGTTACGTGGAACAGTCCATCTTCCGCACCTACACAGGCCCCAAACCCCACCTCTTCCTCCGGTACATTGATGACTGTATCGGCGCCGCCTCTTGCTCCCCAGAGGAGCTCGAACAGTTCATCCACTTCACCAACACCTTCCACCCCAACCTTCAGTTCACCTGGGCCATCTCCAGCACATCCCTCACCTTCCTGGACCTCTCAGTCTCCATCTCAGGCAACCAGCTTGTAACTGATGTCCATTTCAAGCCCACCGACTCCCACAGCTACCTAGAATACACCTCCTCCCACCCACCCTCCTGCAAAAATTCCATCCCCTATTCCCAATTCCTCCGCCTCCGCCGCATCTGCTCCCACGATAAGACATTCCACTCCCGCACATCCCAGATGTCCAAGTTCTTTAAGGACCGCAACTTCCCCCCCACGGTGATTGAGAACGCCCTTGACCGCGTCTCCCGCATTTCCCGCGACACATCCCTCACACCCCGCCCCCGCCACAACCGCCCCAAGAGGATCCCCCTCGTTCTCACACACCACCCTACCAACCTCCGGATACAACGCATTATCCTCCGACACTTCCGCCATTTACAATCCGACCCCACCACCCAAGACATTTTTCCATCCCCACCCCTGTCTGCTTTCCGGAGAGACCACTCTCTCCGTGACTCCCTTGTTCGCTCCACACTGCCCTCCAACCCCACCACACCCGGCACCTTCCCCTGCAACCGCAGGAAATGCTACACTTGTCCCCACACCTCCTCCCTCACCCCCATCCCAGGCCCCAAGATGACATTCCACATTAAGCAGAGGTTCACCTGCACATCTGCCAATGTGGTATACTGCATCCACTGTACCCGGTGCGGCTTTCTCTACATTGGGGAAACCAAGCGGAGGCTTGGGGACCGCTTTGCAGAACACCTCCGCTCAGTTCGCAACAAACAACTGCACCTCCCAGTCGCAAACCATTTCCACTCCCCCTCCCATTCTCTTGATGACATGTCCATCATGGGCCTCCTGCACTGCCACAATGATGCCACCCGAAGGTTGCAGGAACAGCAACTCATATTCCGCCTGGGAACCCTGCAGCCATATGGTATCAATGTGGACTTCACCAGTTTCAAAATCTCCCCTTCCCCCACTGCATCCCTAAACCAGCCCAGTTCATCCCCTCCCCCCACTGCACCACACAACCAGCCCAGCTCTTCCCCCCCACCCACTGCATCCCAAAACCAGTCCAACCTGTCTCTGCCTCCCTAACCGGTTCTTCCTCTCACCCATCCCTTCCTCCCACCCCAAGCCGCACCCCCAGCTACCTACTAACCTCATCCCACCTCCTTGACCTGTCCGTCTTCCCTGGACTGACCTATCCCCTCCCTACCTCCCCACCCACACCTTCTGCACCTATCTTCTTTACTCTCCATCTTCGGTCCGCCTCCCCCTCTCTCCCTATTTATTCCAGTTCCCTCCCCCCATCCCCCTCTCTGATGAAGGGTCTAGGCCCGAAACGTCAGCTTTTGTGCTCCTGAGATGCTGCTTGGCCTGCTGTGTTCATCCAGCCTCACATTTTATTATCTACAAATGAAATATAATCCACTATAGCCCAGAATTCAATCTAAACTTTTTGCCATCTTCCACCATTCAGCAATTTCAAACTCTTCAATTTCCTGCTCTATTTATTGCCCTACAGCATGTGTATGATATTTTGCTGTAAGGTTCTTACCTTCTGCATTATTGATTTCACACTGAGAGGTGGAGGGTCTGGATAATATCCAATATGTAGGACCTCATTCTTTAAGAGTAGCCATACCTGGAGGTGGGTTATACAATGATAGTCTATTAACCTCGTTGGGTTCTACAGTTGGGGAAACTCAGAACTGATGGTTTCCAATGGAGTATCTCATGATCTCCCAACAGATAATGGGTAAATCCCATTATGTAATTCCTAATCAGTGATATTTCTTGACTTGGAAAACTTGTAACCAGTAATAAGCCTGCAGGGCTCTGTAGGAAAGCTCTCTCCTTACTCTGAAATATAGCGTGTAAATAGTTATTAAAGGTTGACTTGCACCAATATGGGGACAAACTGGCCTAACTCTCCAACCTCAGTTTGAACCAGCTATGCTAGTCATTGCAGGATTTTCCCTTATATTGTAGAATGTTTTAGTTCTTCCCTCAGCCTAGATTCCTATGCTGGGTAATTCCAAAATAATTGTGATCTCACAGGCCAGAAAAATATGTGGGTGGACCACAGACCCCAGTGGTTCCTTTTAGGATGCAGCATTCCATGTCCAATTATAAAGTTCTTTGAGATTAAATTGATAATCTTCATTCTGTATCAAATGCACTCTTTAATCCCTTCGATAAACCTGATATGAAATGATAAAATAAGGATTGTTTTACTAAATGGTCTCTCATAACCTATATTCCCTTTAATTTCTCCTGCCACTTCAAGATCTGTGAGTGGCTTTGGGAATCAGAAGCCCACATGCCTTTCGATATGTACAGACCCTCCTACAGTTCAGAAGAAACATTATACATAACCACAGCCAGCAAAGTCACATTGAAGGGCTGTCACTGTTGCAATGTAGGAAATACAGTGTTCAATTTGCACAAAGCAAGACTCCATAAATAGTAATGCAATAGTGATTGGATAATTTATTTTGGTGATGTTCATAATCTCAGAGTAAAGGAGTGCAGGTTAAAGACAGAATGAGGCGGAATCTCTTCTCTCAGAGGGAAGTGAATCTGTGGAATTCTTTACTACACAGGGCTGTGGAGGCTGGGTCATTAGGTGAATAGGAGGCTAAGATAGACAGACTTTTAAGAAGGAAGAGAACCAAAGGTTATGGGGAAAATGCAGTGAAGTGGAGTTGAGAATGATTGAATCAGCCATGATCTTGTTGAATGGTGGAGTAGGCTCGATGACCCAAATACCCTTCTCCTGCTCCCTCATCTTATGCGTTGATAAAGGGAAAAGCATTGGACCGGAAACTGAGGAAAACTCTCCTGCTTTTCAAAATAGTGTCATGGGATTTTATATAGCCACCTGAGAGGGCTGATAGAGCTTTGGTTTAACACTGGTTGGCCTGAAAGCCAAACAACAACCCCAACAGAGCAGCACTCACTCAATACTGCACACGACAATCAGTCTTTTATTTTTGCGTTCAAGTCCTGGTGTGGAAACATTTGATTCAAAGACTAGGGTGCTCCCTACTGAGCTTCCCAAGAGGCTCCCATTCTTTGTTAGCAAGAAGAACACAAGTAGCAGTAAAACCTGTGAAAATTAGAATGTCATTCTCATTCAATGCAGTAATCTGGCCCTCACTCTCAGCTGAAATCTAACAGGGATCTTACAAGTACAATAAGACTTCCTTGCTCTTGCGTTCCATCATTAGAACAGATGCAAAGCAGATGGAGAAACTGGGAGAATGGGATGGAGGCTTTACAGAAAGCAGGGTGTGAGGATGTATAATCAAGGTGGGAGTTAATAGGTTTGTCTAAATACCAGTTTCCCCAGCTGCTATCAGTTTTGATTAAAACATTAACTCTGCGTGTTTCCCACAGATGCTGCCAGACCTGTTGAGGTCCTCCAGCAATTTCTGTTTTTGTTTCAGACCTCCAGCATCAGTTCTTTGATCTACCCCCTAGTGTTGTATTGACCCACAAGAGGAAACAACCTTTCCACATCCACTTTGTCGAAACCCCATTCAGAACATTACTTCAATCAAGTCACCCCTCACTCTTCTGAACTCAAGGGGAAACAAGCCCATTCTTCCAATCTTTACTCACGTGTCAACCCACTCGTTATAGGGATCAATCCAGTAAAACCTCCTCTGAACCATCTCCAACACATTAACATCCTTCCTTCAATCAGGATACTGAATTTTATTTGAAATGTGGTCGCACCGATGCCCTGTATAGCTGAGGCACAACATCCTGATGAAGGGTCCTGACCTGAAACGTCCTGCTCCTCTGATGTTCCCTGACCTGCTGTGCTCCTCCAGCTCTACACTATATTATCTCTTCCTTATTTTTGTGTTTGATTCCTTTCAGAATGAGGGATAACATGCCATCAGCCTCTTGATTACCTGTTGCAGACTAACTTTCTGTGTTTCATACCCCACAACGCCCAGATCCCTCTGCATCTTGGTGTTCTGCAGCAATTCACCATTTAAACAATTCTCTGCGTTTTTTTTATTCTAAAGTGAACAACTTGTTGCTGGGAATGAAAGGTTTGAGTTATAAAGAGAGCCTGGATAGGCTGGGACTTTTATCACATGTGCGTACGAGGTTGAGAGGCAAACCACTGGTAGAAGTTTATAAAATAATGAGAGGTATAAATAGAGTTAATGGTAAATGTCTTTTCCCTAGGATGGGGGATTTCAAGACTAGGGAGCATATTTTTAAGGTGAGAGAAGAGAGATTTAAAAGAGATAGGAGGCATAAATTTTACTCAGATGGTAGTTCTCATGTGGAATGAACTTCCTGTGGAAGTGGCAGCACGGTAACTCAGTGGTTAGCACTGCTCCCTCACGGAGTTGGGGACCTGGGTTCGATTCCACCCTCAGGCGACTGTCTGTGTGCAGCTTGCGTGTTCTCCCCGTGTCTGTGTGGATTTCTGCTGGGTGTCTGATTTCCTCCCACAAGCCGGAGATGTGCCGGTTGGGGTGGATTGGCTATGCTGCATTGCTCTTGGTGTTCAGCACTGTGCAGGATAGGTACATTGGCCATGGGAGGTATAGGTTTGCAGGGACAGGATAATGGGATGGGTCTGGGTGGGATGCTTTTTAGCAGATTGGTGTGGACTTGTTGGGCTGAATGGCCTTTTCCACACTGTAAGTATCCTAAGGATGAGAGTATAATTACAGTTTTAAAAGACATTTGAAAATATACATGAATAGGAAAGATTTTGAGGGATATGGGCCAGGAGCAAGCAGGTGGGGTTAGTTTGGGATAATGTTCAGCATGGACTGGTTGGACAAAAAGGTCTATTTCTGTGACGCATGACTCTTTAAATTCTATAAAGCCAGAGATACTGTGTGCCTTATTAACTGCTCTCGGCACAACATCGAGGGCCGAAGGGCCTGTACTGTGCTGTAATGTTCAATGTTCTATGTATATCATCTGTCCTGACTCATTCATTGATCTTTGCACATATGTACCCAGGTCCGTCTGCTCCTGCAGCCTCGTTAGAATTGTATTCCTCATTTTTTGTTGCCTTTCAATATTCTTCCTAGCAAACTGCATCACCTCACACGTCTCTGTATTGAACATCCTATGCTATTTATCCACCACTCCATCAATTTGTCAATTTTTTTTAAGAGTTCCACACTGTCCTCTTCACAGTTTACAATTCTTCCAAGCTCACTGCCATTTGCCAACTTGGAAAGTGATCCCTGCTTATCAAGTTTCATATCATTTAAACAAACCTGGAAATGTAAAAGCAAGTAACCATCCCTCCATCCTAAGGTCAGAAGTGGAGATGTTTGTCAATGATGGCATAATGTTCAACACCATTCACAAATCCTTAGACACTGAAGCAGTCCACGTTCAAATACAGACAATTACTAGGTTTGGGCTGATATGGGCAAGTAATATTTGTGTCATGCCCTTGCCAGGCAATGACCATCTCCAACAAGTAAGAATCTAATCAGAACTAAAAAACAACAAAGAACTGCAAATGCTGGAAGTCTGAAACAAAAACAGAATTCGCTGGAAAATCTCAGGAAGTCTGGTAGCATCAGTGGAGGTGAACTCTATTTCTTTCTCCACAGATGCTGAGCTTTTCCAACAATTTTTGTTTTTGTTTAAGAACCTTACCAGGTTTCCTTGATATTCACTGGTGTTACCATTACTGATACCCCCACTACCAACAGGCTGAGGGTTACCATTGACGAGAAACAGAACTGGGCTAACCATATAAATACAGTGGCTCCCAGAGCAGATCAGAGGCCGGTCACCTCTGATCACATCCAGGTTTCTGAATCCCTTTCCAGCATCTACAAGGCACAAGTCAGGAATGCAATGGAATACTCCCCACTCACTTGGATGGGTGCAGCTTCAACAACACACAAGAAGCTTGACACCATCTAGGACAAAGCAGCCCGCTTGATTGGCACCACATTCATAAATGCCCACTCGCTTCACCACCGACACTCAGTAACAGCCACGTGTGACCTCTACAAGATGAACAGCAGAAATTTGACAAGGCTGCAACAGCACCTTCCAAACTTGTGTTCTCCATCATCTCGGAAGACAAGGCAGCAGAAACATGGGAACGCCACCACCTGCAAGTTCCACCCCAAGCCACTCACCATCCTGACTTGGAAATATATCGCTGTTCCTTCACTGTCACAGTGTCAAAATCCTAGAACTCCCTCCCTAACAACATTGTGGGTTTACTTAAGCACATGATTGCAGCAGTTCAAGGAGGCAGCTCACCACCACCTTAGAAAGGACAACTAGAGTTGGGTAATAAATGCTGGCCCGACCATTAATACCCATGTCCTATGAATGAATAGCAAAGAAACAAGTGGAAATGGGAAGTGTTCGCAGCTGTAAAGATGTGAAAGCAACTTCTTTAAAATAACTAGTGCAGCAAGTAATTATCTCCAGCAATTCAATTTTGCAACCAGAAGGTAATTATTCTGTGCTTGCGAAACTGGTGCGGGGGCTGGGGATTGGGTAGATCACACTATAATAGTTTTCGAATATTTCTTAAAATATTTTTGAAAATACTTTCATATATAAGACTTTGTGTGTTGAGGTGGCAGGCATCTGGAAGCTCAGGATCTTTTTGTGGACAGTACGTAGATATTCTGAAGCAGTCACCCTGTCTATGCTTTGTTTCGGCAATGTAGAGGAGACGACATTTTGAGCAGTAGACTAAAGTCTTTTGGCATGCTTGCTTTCATTGGTCAGAGTGCAGAGCAAATAAGTTGGGACATCTTGTTGGAAATGTAGAAGACATTGATACGGCCATAGTTGGAGTACTACATGCAGTTCTGGTCCTCCTTTTATGGAAAGGATATTATTAAACTAGAAAGAGTGCTGAAAAGATTTACAAGGATGCTACCTGGACTGGAAGGTTGGGTTGATAAGGAGAGGGTGGATAGGCTGGGGCTTTTTTTTCCTGGAGCATAGGAGACTGAAGGGTAGCCTGACAGAGATCTATAAAATCATTAGAGGCATAAATAAGTTAGACAGCCAAAGTTTTTCCCCATGGTAGGAGAGTCTAAAATGAGAGGGCACAGGTTTAAGGTGAGAGGAGAAAGATACAACAGGGTCTAGAGGAACAATTTTTTTCACACAGAGAGTGGTAACTGTCTGGGCTGCCAGGGGTAGTGTTAGAGACAAGGACAATTTTGTCATTTAAGAAACATTTAAACAGATATATGGTTGGGATAGGTATGGAGGGATACGGACCAAACACAGGCAAATATGACTAATTTAATTGTGAAAACCAGGCAGCACAGACAGGTTGTGCTGAAGGGCCTGTTTCTATTCTGTAAAACTCTGGCTCTATGACTAGATTGTGTGAAGTGCAGGTAAAGAGCTGCTTCACCTGGAGGGTGTGTCTGGGCCATTTAACACTGAGGAGAGAGGAGGTAAATGGGCAGGTGTTACACCTTCTGTGGTTGCAGGAGACGAGGTCATGGGCTGTGGTGGTGCGCTGGGAGTGAAAGAGGAGTGATCTATTTTGTCTCGGAGTTAACGGACCTTGCGAAAGTCTGACAAGGGAGGGGAGGGGAATATGTGTCTGGTGGTAGCAGCTTGCAGGAGATGGTAAAAATGGGAACTGATGATGCTCTGGATGTTGAAGTTGGTGGGATAGTAGGTAAGGACAAGGGGAAACTTATCACTGCTATGGGAAGGAAGAGAGGGGGCTGAGAGCCGAAATGCAGGAGATGGATTTGACTTGGTTGAGGGACCTGTCAAGAGCGGAGCTGGGGCGTCCATGGTTAAGGAAGGTGGACATTTCAGAGGTTCCTTGTCAAAGTTGGCATCATCAAAACAGATGCAACAAAGGAGCTGGGAAAATGGAATAGAGTCTTTACACAAAGCAGGGTATGAGGACTTAGAGCTGTGAGAGTCGGCAGATTTATAGTGGATATTAGTGACCAGCCTATCCACAGAAATAGAATGAATGTTGAGGAAGGGAAGGAAGGAGTCTGAGATGGACCAGATGACAGTGAAAGCAGGGTGGAAATTGGTAAGAAATTTGAAAAGCTTTTCCAATTTCGGGCGAGAGAGGAAATTCACACTGATGATGTCATCAATATACCAGAGAAAGAGTTGTGAGTAGGGGCTGGAATCAGACTGGAACAAGGAATGTTTCACATACCCCACAAGGAATAACTGGGACCCATGCGGGTACCCATGGCCACCCCTCTGACCATAAGGAAGTAGGAGGTGTTATAAGAAAAGTTGTTCAGGGTGAAGACGAGCTCGGCCAAGTGGAAGGGGATGGTGGTGGGTGGGGATTGTTTCCAGGAAGAAGCGAAGAGCCCTGAGACCATCCTGGTGGGAGGTGGATGTGTAAAAGGATTGCACACCCATGGGCAAGAGGAGGCGACTGGAGCCCACAAATGGGAAATTCTGAAACAGCATAAAGCGTCAAAAGGACGTAAGTGGGACGGGACCGGACAAGGGGAGAAAAAACCCGAGTCAGGTTACTTCCAGGCTGCGCAATATTTGCACTTCTGGGGTTTTGTTGCACGTTGTGTAGATTTTGTTCCTCACCACAATGACAGGTGTCAATGCAGCTGAGGCAGTCTCAGCCCAGTCTTTATTGCCTTCACCAAATGATGTCTGTGCTGCTTCACAGCTGATTGAGCTTTGAGGTTCACACACTTGATTGTCACCAGCGTTGCCATTCCTAGAAAAGCTTTGGTGAATGACTATCATTGCCATATCACTGCAAAATGTTTGCATTTGTTACCATCGCTGGAGCCAGGAGGTGCCTGGATGAAACAGGCTGTCACATTTGCAACAGCGAAACCTTCTTGGGCTATAAGCCTCAGTCACCATGAGGTAGACGAGCTCAACAATAATAAACAACGTCTTCTCAAACTTTGTGCTTGAGAGCAGACAGCACACCACAAGGTATCACAGTGCTATCGGGTATGATCGACAGCTGATCATTTCAAGATTGACTCAGTCCTATCACAGCATAGATTGTGCAAGCAGCCACTTTCACAACAATACAGGACGAAGGGGTGACCCTGAATATTTCACCTCTTATTTCCATCTGTTTCACATCTAGTGACACCTTTCTACTTAATAGCTTCTCCACTCTTTATCATTACACATTATGTTCTTGTGTATACTTAATAACTGGTAAATTATCATGTGAGAATGCGAAAAATAGCATTCAATGGTTTCAGTGTGTGGTTAGTACATATCAAGAGCCTTTACACCCACTCACAGATCAATTCAATTCTTCATTTGTGAAAACACAATTTAACTTTCTCTCATTTCTCTAAACCTGTTTGCTTTAATTGAAATATTACCCACATACTTCTCAAAATAATTGCACCGCATAGCATCTGTCACAAACACAGGACAAGGCGATTCACAGCAAATAAACTCTCCTGAAACATAAGTATTGTTGCAATATCAGATGCCAGACTACCAAAGTGCACATAGCAAGATCCCTCATACAGCAACGTGATAATGACTGGGTAAACCTTAGAATCTCTACAGTGTGGAAACAGACCATTTGGCCCAAGAAGCCCATGTCAACCATTTGAAGAACATCCCACCCAAACTCACAAACTACCCTTTCCCTGCAGCCCTACCTTTCACATGGCTAACACACCTAACCTACACATCCCTGAGCACTCTGGACAATTTAGCATCTTTGGACTGGGGAAGGAAACCAGAGCATCCAACAGAAACCCACACAGGGACAGGGAGAATGTGCAAACTCCACACAGACAGCTGCCCATCAGTGGAATCAAACCTGGTCCCTGACACTGTGAGGCAACAGTGCTCACTGCCAACCCACCATGCTGCCCTTAGATAATCTTCTTATTGTTGATGTTAATTGGGCAAAAAATATCAGATGGGACTTGGGGCAGGGAAAATGTTCCTGCTCTTCTTCCAAATAGTGCCCTGGTCTCTTTCCATCCATTCACTGAAGCAGGCAAAAGATTTAAAGTCTCATCCAAAAGCACAGAACTCCCTCCACATGGCATCAGAGAGCTAGTCTCAATTCGTGTCTCTGTCTTGAATTGGACTTCATTTACTAATGATCTGATTCGGTTGAGCTAGCCACAATAGTCCTGGAGCATCTGATATTAGCCCAGCATGATGCCTGTGTGGCAAATGTCTGGTAATGGTCGAGATTTATATTTATGTTGGAACATTAATTTCTACAGGCATCCTCTACTACATGGACAGCAAATGTATGAGGCCTCGTTATGGAAATTTGTTCAGATTTAAGACACACAGGAAATTCCACAAACCTGTTCATTGAAACATGTAGGAAATCCTACACTATTGCAGTTAGGGGCATTTTGTACTGGGTTTGGTTAGCTCAGTTGGCTGGATGGCTGACTTGCAAGGTAGTCTGATGTTCAGCAGCATGGGTTTAGTTCCTACTGTGGCTAAAATTACTGTGAAGGACTCTCCTTCTCAATCTCTTCCCCTCACCTGAGGTGTGGTGGCCCTCAGGTTAAACCACCACCAGTCTTCACTCTCTAATGAGCTCTGTGGTCCAGTAAGATTATAGCAACTTCACCTTTTCTTGTTTTGGACAATTACCCTACACCCTCTAACCTTGGGAGTGGGAGGGGAGCCCAGAAATAAATAGAAGGAGACGGGTGGGAGCAGGATAGACGGGAAGGAGATAGGTGGGTCCACATAGAGGGTTATTGTGGTTGGCCAGTGGGAAGGGTGGAGGGGATAGGTGAGTCAGAAGATGGGCAATTTGGGGCAGGAGAGATTTTGAAGCTGGTGAAGTCAATATTCAGACCATTGGGCTGTGAGCTCCCAAGGTGAAATATCTGGTGTTGTTCCTCCAGTTTACGTTTGGCCTCACTCTGTCAGTGGAGGAGGCCATGGATGGTCATGTCATCAGGGGAGTGGGAGGGGGAGGTGAAGTGAATGGCAACTGGCAGGTCAGGTTGTTTGGTGTGTGTAGAGCCCAGGTGCTCTGTGAACCGATCCCCGAGCCTGCATTTGGTCTCCCGGATATAGAGGGGACCACATCGGGAATAACAGATACAGCAGGTGAGATTAGATGAAATACAGGTAAATCTCTACCAGATTGAAAGGATTGTTTCAGGCCTTGAAGGGAGGTGAGGGGGTGGTTGTGGGGGCAGGTGTAGCACTTCTTGCAGTTGCAGGGAAAGTTACCAGGCATGGTGGAGCGGTTGGTGGGGAGTGTGAAGCTGACATGGGAATCCATGGAGTGAACAGTCCCAGTGGAAAGCTGACAGGGGTGAGGTCTGATTGTAGGTGGTGGAAATGTCAGATGATGATGCTTTGCATTCGGAGGTTGGTTGGGTGGTTTGTGAGGAGCTACACCTCCCATCTCAGCTCCATCCAAGGCCCTGAACAATCCTTCGAAATCCAGGAAGGATTCACCTGCACTTCATCTAACCTCACCCACTGTAGCCCTTAGTCCTGACATAGTTCCCTCTATTTCGGGCAGACAAAATGCGGATTTAGGGACCAGTTTGCGGATCACCTGTGCTCTACACACACAAAAATGCAGTCAACCACATCTCTTGTGTTTCCTGCACTTCTGCCCATAAACTCCCTTCCCTCAATGAAAATGAAGACAGAATCCCCCTTGTCCTTACATATCACCCCACCAAATTCCGCATCCAATGTATCATTCTCCATCATTTCCACCACATACAACCCAACCCCACAACCAAAGAGACATTTCCCCACCCCCCCCATCTGCCTTTCATTGGAACTGGTCTCTCTGTGACTCCCTCATCCACTACACACTCCCCTCCAGCCCCACCACCCCCAGCATCTTTCCCTGCAACTGCAGGAATTGTTGCACATGCCCCTACACTTCCTCCCTCGCCCCCATCTAAGGCCCAAAACATCAATTTCACATTAGATAGGGGTTCACCGATACATCCGTCAACTTGGTCTCCTGTATCTGCTGCTCCTGATGTGGCCTCTTCTACATCAGTGAGACCAAGCATAGACTTGGAGACCTCTTTGTGGAGCATCTACCTTCTGTACATGACAAACGACAACACCTTCCAGTCGACAACCATTTTAACTCCCCCCTCCCATTCCCTGGGTGACATGTCTATCCTGAGCCTCCTCCAGTGTCACAATGATACCTCCCTCAAACTAGAGGAGCAGCACCTCATATTCTGCCTCGGGAGCCCACAGCCCATGGCCTAAATATGGAATTCATTAGTTTTAAAATCTTCCCACGCCTGGCCCCATCCGATGTCTGAACCTCCCTCTCATCCCCGCCTCGTTGACCTGACACAACCTGTCCATCTTCTCTCCCACCTATCCACCCCACCCATTCTACCGACCAACCCCACCACTCCCTACTTGCATTTACCTATCACCATCCCACCTACCTTCCCCAGCCCCATTCCTCCCCTCTCTACTTTATTTCCCAGCTCCCTTTCTCCTCCCCATTTCTGACAAAGGGTCCCAACCCAAAATGTCAGTTTTCCTGCTCCTCTGATGCTGCCTGGCCTGCTGTGTTCATCCAGCTCCACACTGTGTTATCTCAGATTCCGACATCGGCAGCTCTTGCTACCCCTGAGCGATTTCATCATGTTTCCCTTCTTTGTTAATCCTTCTCCTTGACGCCATCATTTGCTCAGTAGTTGATAGCAAAGTGTGGAGCTGATGAACACAGCAGGTCTTTGTTGTTAGGTTACACTCCTGTGATACAGATTCTATACCTGTATTTCTGATGAAATACAATCAACTTGAAATGTCAACTGCCTGACTTTGCTGATTATTTACAACACTTTTTGTATGTATTTCAGATTTCCAGTGTATGTAGTATTTTGCTTCCAGGTAAAAAGAAATGTAAATTATACCAGTTCATACCATTCCCATTCTCCTCCAGAGCTCAGCTTTGATTGATTGATTGATTGATTTATTGTCATGTGTACCGAAGTAAAGTGAAAAGCTTTGTTTATGAGCAGTTCAAGCAGATCATTGTAAGCGAAGGATGTACAGATCAGAAAGACTCAGACAGAGCTATACAGGTTACATTGCACAGGGTGTGCGCTAGGCGAGATCAATGTTAGCATGATCAGCGCCATTTGAGGTTAGACAGTCCATTCATAAGCCCCATTTTTAGGATGTGTTGAGTCCTAGGGCTGAAACTGAGGTAAACACAGATTGTTTTAGCTTGCACTGGCTCCAAGCAGTCTCCCCACACTACCTGCATAGCACTCCTGCCTTCCCCAGCACTCCCCCTAACTCTGTCTCCATCAATCTCTTTTAGCAGCACTGAGTGCAGTAGCCCAGGCTGATCCTCCAGTGTGGTACTGACAGAGCACTGCACGGTCGGAGGTATCACCTTTTGGATGGGTGGTCCCATATGCCCACTGTCAAGGGTGTAAAAGACCCCGCGACACTACTTTACGCAATATTTGTCCCTTAATCAGCATCATGAAATAAGGCATGTTGCCTGATCATCATTTGCCATTTGTGGGATCTTGCTGTGTGAAGCATTAGAGATCCAGCAGGCACAGAAGGTGTCAGATAAATTCAAGTTGTTCCTTTTAGCTGTTGAAACAGTCTAATATTTTAGCACATCCTCCCGTTTTACATACATGTACTGACCCCTCAGACTCTGCTGATGTCAGGGGCACCTGAAGACTGAGAGCAGAGACCTGCACCAACACGATGATGGCAGGTGTAGAGGCCTCAAGGACATTCCTGCTCACTGACTCATGCTGAGACATGCTCCACAACAGCTGCCCTCTCATATCGCTCCTCGGTATGAAAGTTATACCCATTGTCTGCTTGACAACACCCAATACTGGTCAGAACCAAGAAAGATTTTATCAGCCAGAAAGTGACTCTGAACAGACTCATCAGACTTCAAGTTCCAGGGCCTTCCCATTAGTCATGGTTTAGGTTTTAAACTCAGACCGGGTTTTCAAACGCCGCCTTTAATTTTCACACATTTCTTATCCTGTTAATTCACATTTTCAGGTGCTTTGTATTCTACAAACATGTGTCACAGGCTGCTCCTGCAACTTGCAATGTAGAACATTATTGCAATGGCTCAATGAGTTTGTCCAATTGCAAGAGAGCCAGAGAAAGTTGGATAATCAATTCCCACAGTGTGTTGAGTTTCTGAGAAAGGGTCACTGGACCTGAAATGTTAACTCTGCTTTCTCTCCAATATATGTGATCAAACCTGCAAAGTTTCTCCAGCAAATTTCTGTTTTTGTTTGCATGTTTCCAGCATCCGCAGTTCTTTGTTTTAGTTTAGTATATTGAGTTTACTGTTGAACAGGAGAGCTCAGAACCTCTATAGGAAGAGGAAACATAGAAGCTTAAAGGAAGGAAATCTGCCATTCCTATCTGATCTGGCCCAAATGTGACTCCATGTGCACTGCCAGCTCAGTTTGCCAATGGAATACAACATGGGAAAGTGTAAAATTATGCTCTTTGGTTAGAAGAATATAGAAAAAAACTGTCTAATTGGGGAAAGGCTTCAGATACTTCTTTTCTGCCAAGTTGAACAAAATGATCCTAGGGGTGGCACGGTGGCTCAGTGGTTAGAACTGCTGTCTCACAGCACCAGGGACTCAGGTTCAATTGGTGACTGTCTGTGTGAAGTTTGCACATTCTCCCCGTATCTGTGTGGGTTTCCTCCAGGTGCTCCAGTTTCCTCCCACAGTCCAAAGAAGTGTAGGTTAGATGGGTTGGCCATGCTAAATTGCCTGTAGTGTTCAGGGGCATGTAGATTAGGGGAATGGATCTGGGTGGGATGCTCTGAGGGTCAATGTGGACTTGTTGGGTCAAAGGGCCTGTTTCAACACTGTAGGTTTTCTATATTTAAAAAAATATGAAGCACAAAGGAACTTCAGAGACCTAATTCAGGATTCTCTTAAAATTAACATACAGGTTCAGTTGGCAGCTAGGAAGATAAATGCAATGGCAGCATTCATTTCAAGAGGAGTAGAATGCAAGAGCAGAGATGTACTGCTGAGACTGTACAAGATCAGACTGCTTTTGGAATATTGTGAACAGTTTTGGGCCCCATATCTATGGAAGGATATGTTGAACTTGGTGGGTGTCCTGAGGGATTTGTCAGAATGATTCTGGGATGAAGGGCTTGTCATACGAGGAGAGATTGAGAACTCTGGGTATATACTTGATGCATTTTAGAAGGATGATGGGGGAATCTGATTGAAACTTACTGAAAACTGATAGGCCTGATAAAGTGGGCTTAGAGAAGATGCTTCCACTAGTCTCGGTCAGGAGACACAGGGCACAGCCCCAGGCTGAAGGGATAATCCTTTAAAACTGAGATGAGGAGGAATTTCTTCAGCCAAAGAGTAGTTAATCTGTGGAACTCGTTGCCACGGAGGGCTGTGGGGGCCAAGTCATTAAGTGTATTTAAGACTGAGCTAGATAAATTCTTGATTTGTAAGGGGGTCAAGGGTTAGAGGGAGAAGGCAGGAGAATGGGCTTAAGAAACGTGTCAGCCATGTTTGCATGGCAGAACAGATGCGGTGGGCTGAATGGCCAAATTCTGATCCTATATCTTATGATCTTATGGCCAAATGTGACACTTAATCCTGCTAATTGACCAGGAGCGTATTGCAGCAGTATCTGTATAACCCTTTCCAATCAAGTACTTCCACTTGTCGACACAACATTGAGGACCGAAGGGCCTGTACTGTGCTGTAATGTTCTATGTTCTATGTTTTATGTTCTATTAGTAAACCAGGTGGGTTTTTACAACAATTGATGTTGGCTACATGGCTGCCGTTGCTGATATCATCGTTTTATACAATCCAGATTTATCAACAGTATTTAAATTTTAAAGAAATATGAACTCATGTCCCAAAACATTAATCTGGGAACTAATTACTGATGCAGGACACCGCCATCTCCCTCAAACAGAAGAACAAATGATGGCCCTGTACATTCAGGTACCAGGCAATGTTTTTGAGAGATATTTTTGAGATTCTTTACTCAGAGAGTGGTCGGAGCGTGGAATGCATTGCTGGAGAGGGTAGTGGAGTCGACCTCATTAGGGGCATTGAAGCGGCTATTAGATAGGCATATGGATGATAGATTTTGTGGGCAAGATCGGGATTCCCGGAAGGTATGTTGCCTCCCTGGTGCCAGGGTCCGGGACGTCTCCGATCGGGTGTATAAAGTTCTGAAAGGGGAGGGTGAACAGCCAGAAATCGTGTTACATATTGGCACAAATGATATAGCCAGAAATAGGTTTGAGGATATAAAAAGTGATTTCAGGGAGTTAGGATGGAAGCTGCAGAGCAGGACGAACAGAGTAGTGTTCTCTGGTTTACTACCGGTGCCACGAGATAGCGAGGTGAGGAACAGGGAGCGGGCGCAGCTGAACACGTGGCTACGCAGCTGGTGTAGGAGGGAGGGTTTCAGATATGTTGATAATTGGGATGCCTTCTGGGGAAGGTGGGACCTGTACAAGAAGGATGGGTTGCATCTGAACTGGAAGGGGACCAATGTCCTGGGTGGAAGGTTTGCTCGAGTAGTTCGAGAGGGTTTAAACTAGTATGGCAGGGGGGTGGGAACCTGAGCTGTATACCAGAGGTGAGCGTTGATGCAGGTGAGGCAGTAGCAAGAGGTAGACCAGCTAGTGGGAAGGATTTTCCTGGGAAGGAACCAAGGGATCGGTTAAAGTGTGTTTGCTTTAATGCAAGGAGTATCAGGAATAAAAGTGATGAACTTAGAGCATGGATCAGTACCTGGTGCTATGATGTTGTGGCCATAACAGAGACATGGGTTTCTCATGGGCTGGAATGGTTGCTGGATATTCCAGGGTTTAGAACATTTAAAAAGAATAGGGAGGGGGGAAAAAGAGGAGGGGGTGTAGCACTACTAATCAGAGAGGGTATCACAGCTACAGAAGCTTCCATTGTCGAGGAAGATCTGCCTACTGAGTCAGTATGGGTGGAAATTAGGAACAGCAAGGGAGTAGTCACCTCGTTAGGGGTTTACTACAGGCCCCCCAATAGCAGCAGGGAGATTGTAGAAAGCATAGGTCGACAGATTTTGGAAAAGTGTGGACGCAGTAGGGTTGTTGTAATGGGTGACTTTAACTTTCCTAATATTGATTGGAACCTCCTTCGAGCAGAAGATTTGAATGGAGCTGTTTTTGTAAGGTGTGTTCAGGAGGGTTTCCTAACGCAGTACGTTGACAGGCCGACGAGGGGAGAGGCCATTCTAGACTTGGTGCTCGGAAACGAGCCGGGGCAGGTATCAGATCTTGTGGTGGGAGAGCATTTTGGTGATAGTGACCATAACACTCTCTCATTCTACATAGCTATGGAGAAGGAGAGGATTAGGCAGAATGGGAGGATATTTAATTGGGGAAGAGGAAACTATGATGCGATTAGACACGAGTTAGGAAGCATGGACTGGGAGCAGTTGTTCCATGGTAAGGGAACTATAGACATGTGGAGATGGTTTAAGGAACAGTTGTTGGGAGTGATGAGTAAATATGTCCCTCTGAGACAGGCAAGACGGGGTAAGATAAAGGAACCTTGGATGACGAGAGCAGTGGAGCTTCTAGTGAAAAGGAAGAAGGTAGCTTACATAAGGTGGAGGAAGCTAGGGTCAAGTTCAGCTAGAGAGGATTACATGCAGGCAAGGAAGGAGCTCAAAAATGGTCTGAGGAGAGCCAGGAGGGGGCACGAGAAAGGCTTGGCAGAAGGAATCCGGGAAAACACAAAGGCATTTTACACTTACGTGAGGAATAAGAGAATGGTCAAAGAAAGAGTAGGGCCGATCAGGGATAGCATAGGGAACTTGTGTGTGGAGCCTGAGGAGGTAGGGGAAGCCCTAAATGAGTTTTTTGCTTCTGTCTTTACGAAAGAAACGACCTGTGTAGTGAATGAAACCTTTGAAGAGCAGGTGTGCATGCTGGAATGGATAGAGATAGAGGAAGCTGATGTACTGAAAATTTTGTCAAACATTAAGATTGACAAGTCGCCAGGCCCGGATCAGATTTGTCCTCGGCTGCTTTGGGAAGCGAGAAATGCAATTGCTTCGCCACTTGCGAAGATCTTTGCATCCTCGCTCTCCACTGGAGTCGTACCTGAGGACTGGAGAGAGGCAAATGTAATTCCTCTCTTCAAGAAAGGAAATAGGGAAATCCCCGGCAATTATAGTCCGGTAAGTCTCACGTCTGTCGTCTGCAAGGTGTTAGAAAGGATTCTGAGGGATAAGATTTATGACCATCTGGAAGAGCATGGCTTGATCAAATACAGTCAACACGGCTTTGTGAGGGGTAGGTCATGCCTTACAAACCTTATCGAGTTTTTTGAGGATGTGACTAGTAAGGTTGATGAGGGTCAAGCTGTGGATGTGGTGTATATGGACTTCAGTAAGGCATTTGATAAGGTTCCCCATGGAAGGCTCATTCAGAAGGTCAGGAGGAATGGGATACAGGGGAACTTAGCTGCTTGGATACAGAATTGGCTGGCCAACAGAAGACAGCGAGTGGTAGTAGAAGGAAAATATTCTGCCTGGAAGTCAGTGGTGAGTGGGGTTCCACAGGGCTCTGTCCTTGGGCCTCTACTGTTTGTAATTTTTATTAATGACTTGGACGAGGGAATTGAAGGATGGGTCAGCAAGTTTGCAGACGACACAAAGGTCGGAGGTGTCGTTGACAGTGTAGAGGGCTGTTGTAGGCTGCAGCGGGACATTGACAGGATGCAGAGATGGGCTGAGAGGTGGCAGATGGAGTTCAACCTGGATAAATGCGAGGTGATGCATTTTGGAAGGTCGAATTTGAAAACTGAGTACAGGATTAAGGATAGGATTCTTGGCAGCGTGGAGGAACAGAGGGATCTTGGTGTGCAGATACATAGATCCCTTAAAATGGCCACCCAAGTGGACAGGGTTGTTAAGAAAGCATATGGTGTTTTGGCTTTCATTAACAGGGGGATTGAGTTTAAGAGTCGTGAGATCTTGTTGCAGCTCTATAAAACTTTGGTTAGACCGCACTTGGAATACTGCGTCCAGTTCTGGGCGCCCTATTATAGGAAAGATGTGGATGCTTTGGAGAGGGTTCAGAGGAGGTTTACCAGGATGCTGCCTGGACTGGAGGGCTTATCTTATGAAGAGAGGTTGACTGAGCTCGGTCTCTTTTCATTGGAGAAAAGGAGGAGGAGAGGGGACCTAATTGAGGTATACAAGATAATGAGAGGCATAGATAGAGTCGATAGCCAGAGACTATTTCCCAGGGCAGAAATGGCTAGCACGAGGGGTCATAGTTTTAAGCTGGTTGGTGGAAAGTATAGAGGGGATGTCAGAGGCAGGTTCTTTACGCAGAGAGTTGTGAGAGCATGGAATGCGTTGCCAGCAGCAGTTGTGGAAGCAAGGTCATTGGGGTCATTTAAGAGACTGCTGGACATGCATATGGTCACAGAAATTTGAGGGTGCATCCATGAGGATCAATGGTCGGCACAACATTGTGGGCTGAAGGGCCTGTTCTGTGCTGTACTGTTCTATGTTCTATGTTCTATAAGGTAGCAGTGGAGGTTAGTTAGACCTCAGGATTCGGGTAAAAGTTCAGTGCAACATCGTGGGTCGAAGGGCCTGTTGTGTGCTGTACTGTTCCATATTTGTTAAGGGGAAGAATGTCGAAGTGATAGAGAAAACTGAGATGACTGAAAGGTACTCAGAGAGTAGTAAAGGAATAGAATGCTTTGCCTGCAACAGTAGTAGATTCGCCAACTTTAGTTACATTTAAGTCGTCATTGGACAAGCATATGGACGTACATGGAATAGTGTAGGCTAGATGGGCTTGAGATCGGTATGACAGGTCGGCACAACATCGAGGGCCGAAGGGCCTGTACTGTGCTGTAATGTTCTATGTTCTATGTTCTATGTCGCTAATTAAAATTAATGGGCAGATATATTTCAAAATCCTTCAAACGATGCCATGATCATATAAAGTTTGACCAACAAGAAAAAAAATGGATAATGATTTTCTGCTCTTGGAATTACAATTGAGGAACAGCTTTGGGCGTACAAGCTGTAATGCTAACTGTACTTACATGACAAACCAATTAACAAGAAATCACAGTGGGTCAGACAGCATCCATGGAGAGACAGCAAGCTAAACACTCTCCATCTAGACCCACAATATTAGTTGCTCTGTCTCCAGGAATGCTGCCTGGCCCACTGTGATTTCCATCATGTTTTGTTTTCAGTCCAGATTCCAGCATCTGCAGTAATTTGTTCCTCTCAATTAACAGGCTTGTATTAAATTTACTCATTAAATACACCCACTGTAGAGGTTTGTGAATCCCTTTGTAATACCCTTCTCTGCTACATTCTTGGTCCTGCAGAATTGTTACCACACTCAGTTCATAATGTTTAATGGCATGGCAGCTCCTTGTTTATGGTCTTCATCGAAAAGTGGATGAACCATGGAACTCAATCCCAGATAAAAATACAACTTTAATTATTCAATCGTTGTAAATCAGTGGCTCTGGACATTGTTGAAATAAAGTTCAATTCCCTCTACCCTCTTAATTCCCTAACCTTTAATTTCCTGAAGCAAAGCCCAGTGTCAACTCAATCAGACCAGGCAGCTGTTTCTTATTAATAATATTCACAGAATAGTATGAATTGGTCAGGAAGTCGGAGAAAATCTTTGTTCTTCTTTGAAATAGCGTCGTGGGAACTTTTACATCCACCTTCCGTGGCAGGCTAGGTCCCTGAATTAATGACATAGCTAGAAGATGGTGTATCGGAGAGTGCAGCTCTCAGTTCACACTGAACCTCAGCTTCGATGTTGTGTATGAGGGTCTGTCACCCAATGTTATTTGGTTAAAGAGATGCCAGAGAGGAACCCACTACCCTCCTGCTGTCACCCAGCAATTGGCAAGGTCACATGACTCAGGGAGCTAAAAACAAGCCTAAAGTGAAATTACAAATTTTCCTAAAGGCTCTGTGGATTTGCCTCAGCCTGGAAAATTTGAGCTGGGATCTTGTGGTGCAATGGTGGTATCCCTATCTCAGAAACAAGAGGCCCAACTTAATGTCCCAACTACTCCAAAGGTGTGTAATAACAGGGTGATCAGAAAATGTTTAGAGACTTTGGGATTGCAGGTACCAGCAGATTTCCAGTCGCTCTCTGAATGGGCAGAGCAACAAGAAACAAGCAGTTTCAAATCTCAGTGAATTTTCCCTCCTCTGTTCAGACAATTTTGAGATAAATCTCTGCAAAATTCAATAATTTCCTCATGGTTTAAGCATCAGCAATTAAAGCCACATGTTTTCAATTTCCCATTGGGCCAGGTATTTTAAAACTTCTTCAGTGGGAAATGCTTTTCAATTGACTGCCGAGGACAGCATCAAATAGTTTGCATTTTGAAAATACTTTGCTTCTGATTGACGTAAAAGAATCCCAGAAATGTAGCAATAGAATGTCAACACCAAATGGTTTAAGAGAATTCCTGCTCTGTGAATATTTCTGATTAGGGAATTACTGATACACAGAATGGCCAATTAACCCTTCATAGTCACATTAAAAATACAGACAGAAAGTATTAACAGGAAAGCTGGCAGAGTAACAGATGGACAAGAGAACGTTCTTTAGATCATGAAAAAAAATCATTACTGCAATGTTCACTGTGTCAGCTTGTCCCATTTTAATCCCAATTCCCTGCCATATTTCGGTTTCCCAAGCATCTTTCCCACTGCCATTTAAATCTCACATGCTCAAGTACTTCTTTCAACACTGCATCAGCTTGCATTGATTTTGAGCCATGAGCTAATGACCTGGGCCAATAATTGAATGAATTTCTTTATCATTGATTTGAAATTACGAGAATATGTTCCTTGACCCAAGCTGCAAGTGTCAAATTGAGAGGTTGGATACTAAGGAAAAGAGTACGTAAGCATTTCCACTATAACATGTGATGCCAGGCAAATGAAGGCACGCAAAATTCTGTTTGTTCATGAGTGTCGCTGTTGCCATCAGTCAAGCACTTATTGCCCATCTTTAATTGCCCCTTGAGAAGGTGGTAATGAGCTAACTTCTTGAACCACTGCAGTCCATGTGCTGTAGGTTGACCCACAATGCTGTTAGAGACAGTGTTCCGGGATTTTGAGCCAGTGACAGCGCAGGAACGGTGATATTTTTCCACATCAAGATGGGGAGTGGCTTGTTGGGGAGCTTGCAGGGGATGGTGTTCCCATGTACGTGCCGCCCTCGTCCTTCTAGCTGGAAATCGTTGTGGGTATGCAATGCGCCATCGAAATAGACTGGTTGGATTGCCATGTCTGGCAGTGTCTGCAGAGAAAGAAACATTTCAAATCCAGTTACCGTTCATCAGAACCGGACGTAGCTGGGAAATGGATTGGGGTGGGGGAAGAGGGGATCGAGCCTTCAGAGGGTGTGTGGAAAAACAGTAGGCAGCAAACAGATTGTTGATAGTAAGCCAAAGCAGTGCTTCTTGTACTGAGCTGAATTCCCTTGGTGTCCCATGTACTTTTTGGCCACTGTACCAGGCCAGAGCCATATACTGATCACCCTTATATTTGAGATAATGCGAACTGCAGATGCTGGAGAATCCAAGATAATAAAATGTGAGGCTGGATGAACACAGCAGGCCCAGCAGCATCTCAGGTGCACAAAAGCTGACGTTTTGGGCCTAGACCCTTCATCAGAGAGGGGGATGGGGTGAGGGTTCTGGAATAAATAGGGAGAGAGGGGGAGGCAGACCGAAGACGGAGAGATTACAAGAGAGTTGCAGCGGGAGAGAGATTGCCTGAGGTTGGTCTGGAGGGAGGAGGGTAACTTCTTCAGGTTAGGCATCCCTGGAAGAGGCTTCACTCTCTTGTAATCTCTCTGTCTTCGGTCCGCCTCCCCCTCTCTCCCTATTTATTCCAGAAACCTCACCCCATCCCCCTCTCTGATGAAGTCCTGAGGTTGGAACTCTAGTGTTTCAGGCCCGAAACGTTAACTCTGATTTCACTTCACAGATGCTGCCAGACTTATTGAGTCTTTCCAGCAATTTCTGCTTTTGTTTCTGATTTTCAGCATCCATAGTTCTTTCAGTTTTTACTATCTTCTCAAGGCTGTTAGGGATTAGAAATATATTCTGCATAGCCAGCAAAGCCCACATCCTGTAAATAAGCAAATAAAAATGACATAAGATTAGAATAATAAATAATAAATAGATTAATGATAAGAATATCTTTATGTATATAACAGGGCGGCACGGTGGCTTAGTGGTTAGCACTGCTGCCTCACAGCGCCAGGGACCTGGGTTCAAATCCAGCCTTGGGCGACTGTCTGTGTGGAGTTTGCACATTCTCCCCGTGTCTGCGTGGGTTTCCTCTGGGTGCTCCGGTTTCCTCCCACAGTCCAAAGATGTGCAGGGCAGATGGATTGGCCATGCTAAATTGCCTGCAGTGTTCAGGGATGTGTAGATTCGGTGTGTCATAGGGGAATGGGTCTGGGTGGGATGCTCTGAAGATCGGTGCGGACTTATTGGGCCAAAGGGCCTGTTTCCACACTGCAGGAATTCCATAAATAATATATATACAAAGTCACTAAAGCAGTTCAGTTCTGTAGAGTGGCATATGGAGAAACATACAAGAAAACCAAAGACATTTCTAACTTGTATGAGATTATATTTACATATATTTGAGGCACGGCGGGGTTGGGGGGGTCGCGATAATGAATGGAGTGCCATTTAATGTTGGCCTTCAGCATGTACTCCTGGACTTTGGAAGGTGCCACTCTGCAACATTTGGTCGATGTCAACTCCTTGCTCTGGAAGACCAACAAGTTTCAGGCAGACCAAAGAGTTTGTTTCACTGGGTTGATGGTCCTCCAGGCGCAGTTGATGTTTGTCTCAGTGTTCCTGAGGAACCAGACCATGCAGCGCGGCGCTGGTTGGGACGAGCCTCAACAGAAACCACTGCATCTCTCTAGATTTCCTTACAAAGGCACATTCTAGAAGGAAATATGTGACAGTCTCAACCATATCCCACTCATCCCCCTTCCCTCCCCATTCTGGCAGCCACTTCAAGGGCAGCATGCGATGGCACAGAGAGTCTGGGTGTACAGAAAGGATCTCACAGGCAGGGCCCATCTCACCACCAGCCAAGTGATGTATTGGTGCTTGTTGGGAAGTTCTGGTGATGAGGCTTTCTGCCAAACGACCTTGATGGTCTGCTCAGGGAACAACCCAGCAGGATCCATCTCTCCTTTTCCTGCAGGGTCTGGAGGACGTTGATCACTTTTGGATGGACTTGTGCTGATGATGAACAGTAGGATGGTAGGAGCCAGAAGGTCATCTTGTGTGCTGTAGTTTAAAGCCTGCGTGACTGTTCCTACAACAACATAAATGACACGTTTTTGCATTTTCTACTCCAGCCCATTTTACTGTGTTGAGGTGACAGGCAACAGAAAGCTCAGGATCACCTCTACAAATCGAATGTAACTGCAAAGTGGTCGCTCAGTCTGTGCATTCTCCCCACAGGAGGAGACCACACTTTGTGCAATCTAAAATTAAACTGAAAAATGTTGGAAATGTATAACAGGATTATCAATAAGATCATTTAAATGCAGGTCCTATATTATAACTTTCTGATCTGCTGAGTACAATTTATTGAGTTTATCACAAGATCCAAACCTGACACAAATCTCCCTTGATTTCTGTATCGGTCTTCCATCTTCACCAATTGGTTCACAGCCTGGATTCACACTTTGGCACAAGAAATCCTTTTGTGACACACCCTGACCATTATTCTGACTCCCCCATTTTTCAGTCTACGGCAAGTTCATGTATTTGTTATCACTTGACAGACAGAGGTGGCTTCAGTTCCCGGAGCACAACAAGTTAGCTGTAAAAGTAGACCACTCAGCCCCTTAAATATGTTCTGCTCTCAATAAGATCATGGCTAATCTGTTTGTCTTTCAAATTCCATATGTTCCCATCCATCTTCCCGATAACCTTCTGTTCTTCTGTTGAAAAAGAATTTATCGAAAACAAAAACAGAAATTGTTGGAGAAATTCAACAGGCCTGGCAGCACCTGTGCAGAGAGAAGCAGAATTAACGTTTCAAGTCCATCAACCCTTTTTCAGAAACTGAAAACAGCTGGGTGGCATATATCTCGATGATTGGGTGGGAGGATTGAGTGGGAGTGAGTGGGCAGGTGTAGATGGAGCCCAGAGAAGATAGAGAACAAATAATAGGCAGCAAAGGGATTATTGATAGTAAGCCAAGGAAGAAGAGAAGCTCAATAGGTAATAATGGGGACTATGAATTGGTTCGCTCTGTTGAAAACTGCCAATATCATGTCAATGATAATGGGAACTGCAGATGCTGGAGAATCCAAGACAATAAAATGTGAGGCTGGATGAACACAGCAGGCCCAGCAGCATCTCAGGAGCACAAAAGCTGACCCTCTCTGATGAAGGGTCTAGGCCCGAAACGTCAGCTTTTGTGCTCCTGAGATGCTGCTGGGCCTGCTGGGCCTGCTGTGTTCACCCAGCCTCACATTTTATTGTCAATAACATGTCAATGCCTGGGTTGTGGAGGTGGGTAAAAGATATAAAGGAAGGTGTTCATGCTGTAAAATTATTAAACTCGATATTGACTCTGGAAGGCTGCAGGGTCCCCAAGCAGAAAATGAGATGTTGTTCTTCCGGCCTGCGTTAAGCTTGGCTGGACCACTGCAGCAGGCTTGAGACAGAGATGTTGGCCAGGGAGCAGGGTGGTGTGGTGAAGTGGTAGGCAATAGGAAACTCAGGGACATTTTTGTGGACAGGACGTAGGTGTTCTGCAAAGAGGTTGCCCAGTTTGAATTTCGTCTCCCAATTGTACAGGAGACCACACTGTCAGCAGCGAATGCAGTAGTCTAGAGTGAAGTGCGGGTAAAGTGCCGTTTCACCTGGAAGGCATAGAATCATACAATCTCTACATATTTCTTACATATAATATATACATTGCCTGGCATGGTGGCCACTCAGCCCAACTGAGTTTTTAAAGATTTATGGTCTTTAGGCCCAGCATCCTGCTCTCTAGGCCCAGCATGGTGGTCCTTCAGCGGTACATGGTGGTCTCTAGGCCCAGCATGGTGGTCCTTCAGCGGTACATGGTGGTCTCTAGGCCCAGCATGGTGGTTTCAGTACAGACATCTGGCCTTGTGGTGATTCCTTGAAGTGCAGTCCCCCTGTGACTAAGCACTTTAAAAAGACTGTAATGTTTGAAGTTTATGCTTTATTTCTTTATTTTCTACTTAAACGTAAGCAGGTCTGCAATGTTTAATTTTTAACCTTAGTTTATATGTTTTACACTACTATACTATAATCACTGCAGTGTTTAACTTTAACCTTTGTTCTTTCTTTTTACCTTGTTCCTGAGATTCTGTCCCTAGCGACTTGTACCTGAGGTAGTGTCTTGTGTGGTGACATTACACACTTTTAACTGTACTCCTGTACTTTTGTACTTGAGTACACATAACAATAAAATCAAATTCAACATTTGCAAGTTTCACATATGGCACTTGAGGTAGAACCTGGCTTTTAAGGATCAGTCTCTCAAGTCGTTAGCAAAGATGTTCCAAATGAAGACACCGTGTCTCAAAAACAAGCACTGAAAATGTTGGAGAAACTCCACAGCTCGGCAACACCTATTGACACAATAACGTTTAATGTTTTGTGTTCTGATGAAAGGTCACTGGTTTTGAAACATTCACTCTCTTTCTTTCTCCACAGATGCTGCCAGACCTGCTGAATTTCTCCAGCATTATCTGTTTTTGTTGACATTTTGAGTTTAGTTCCAGTGATATCCTGTCTGTTTGCTGTGTGCCTCGCATCTTTCATAAACAGAAATTTTGGAACATTCGCATTTTTCAATGCACTGGAATTTTCAAGTGTTTTGCTAATCCGTTAAATGATGTCCAGCAAATTGTGTAATTTATTGTAGTAAATATTCTGCATTTTGTCAATCAATGTAGAACAATTGCATTCCAATAGTGACAAATATTTTGAATCAGGCTGCAATGCAAAGATTCACAGGCCATCAAGTCATTGAACAAACAATTAAACAGCAGATTAGTTCATTCTTTTCCCCTTTGTAAATGCTAATCTTTCAATTGTTCATTTTAACTGACTAGTTTAACACCTTGTCATTCAGTCAGACTGTCTGAATGGATCTAAACAATGTAAGAAATTTTAGCTTGATTTTCTCAAATTATTTCCTGTGCATTGTCAGCTCCACAATCTTCCAGTATTTGGTCTAATCCACATGCGAATCATCGTTTTTTTTTCCCCATCATAGTCTCTTTTTATAGCGAATTGTGTCACTTACCATGCTGTGTAACTTTCTGCTCATTTTGAGTGAAGTCCATAACCACCATTGTCCCCATAACTGCCCTGCTCAGCAGAGAAGAGTAGGGCCATTCAGTGGTTTACATTGCACCAAATTCCTGATGAATCTTCTGAAACTGGTAGACTTTGGATAAATTAATGCCTGCCTCTGGTACATTCCCAGGGTACCTAGAATCAATACAGTGTGGAAGCATGCCATTCAGCTCACTGACTCCAAACTGATCCTCTGAAGGCCATCCCACCCAGACCTACACCCCTACCCTATCCCTTTAACATTGCATTTCCCATGGCCAATACATTCCTGGACGCTATGTGCAATTTAGAACATAGAATAGAACATAGAACAGTACAGCACAGAACAGGCCCTTCAGCCCACAATGTTGTGCCGACCACTGATCCTCATGTATGCACCCTCAAATTTCTGTGACCATATACATGTCCAGCAGTCTCTTAAATGACCCCAATGACCTTGCTTCCACAACTGCTGCTGGCAACGCATTCCATGCTCTCACAACTCTCTGCGTAAAGAACCTGCCTCTGACATCCCCTCTATACTTTCCACCAACCAGCTTAAAACTATGACCCCTCGTGCTAGCCATTTCTGCCCTGGGAAATAGTCTCTGGCTATCAACTCTATCTATGCCTCTCATTATCTTGTATACCTCAATTAGGTCCCCTCTCCTCCTCCTTTTCTCCAATGAAAAGAGACCAAGCTCAGTCAACCTCTCTCCATAAGATAAGCCCTCCAGTCCAGGCAGCATCCTGGTAAACCTCCTCTGAACCCTCTCCAAAGCATCCACATCTTTCCTATAATAGGGCGCCCAGAACTGGACGCAGTATTCCAAGTGCGGTCTAACCAAAGTTTTATAGAGCTGCAACAAGATCTCACAACTCTTAAACTCAATCCCCCTGTTAATGAAAGCCAAAACACCATATGCTTTCTTAACAACCCTGTCCACTTGGGTGGCCATTTTAAGGGATCTATGTATCTGCACACCAAGATCCCTCTGTTCCTCCACGCTGCCAAGAATCCTATCCTTAATCCTGTACTCAGCTTTCAAATTCGACCTTCCAAAATGCATCACCTCGCATTTATCCAGGTTGAACTCCATCTGCCACCTCTCAGCCCATCTCTGCATCCTGTCAATGTCCCGCTGCAGCCTACAACAGCCCTCTACACTGTCAACGACACCTCCGACCTTTGTGTCGTCTGCAAACTTGCTGACCCATCCTTCAATCCCCTCATCCAAGTCATTAATAAAAATTACAAACAGTAGAGGCCCAAGGACAGAGCCCTGTGGAACTCCACTCACCACTGACTTCCAGGCAGAATATTTTCCTTCTACTACCACTCGCTGTCTTCTGTTGGCCAGCCAATTCTGTATCCAAGCAGCTAAGTTCCCCTGTATCCCATTCCTCCTGACCTTCTGAATGAGCCTACCATGGGAAACCTTATCAAATGCCTTACTGAAGTCCATATACACCACATCCACAGCTCGACCCTCATCAACTTTTCTAGTCACATCCTCAAAAAACTCGATAAGGTTTGTAAGGCATGACCTACCCCTCACAAAGCCGTGTTGACTGTATTTGATCAAGCCATGCTCTTCCAGATGGTCATAAATCTTATCCCTCAGAATCCTTTCTAACACCTTGCAGACGACAGACGTGAGACTTACCGGTCTATAATTGCCGGGGATTTCCCTATTTCCTTTCTTGAAGAGAGGAATTACATTTGCCTCTCTCCAGTCCTCAGGTACGACTCCAGTGGAGAGCGAGGATGCAAAGATCTTCGCAAGTGGCGAAGCAATTGCATTTCTCGCTTCCCAAAGCAGCCGAGGACAAATCTGATCCGGGCCTGGCGACTTGTCAATCTTAATGTTTGACAAAATTTTCAGCACATCAGCTTCCTCTATCTCTATCCATTCCAGCATGCACACCTGCTCTTCAAAGGTTTCATTCACTACAAAGTTCGTTTCTTTCGTAAAGACAGAAGCAAAAAACTCATTTAGGGCTTCCCCTACCTCCTCAGGCTCCACACACAAGTTCCCTATGCTATCCCTGATCGGCCCTACTCTTTCTTTGACCATTCTCTTATTCCTCACGTAAGTGTAAAATGCCTTTGCGTTTTCCCGGATTCCTTCTGCCAAGCCTTTCTCGTGCCCCCTCCTGGCTCTCCTCAGACCATTTTTGAGCTCCTTCCTTGCCTGCATGTAATCCTCTCTAGCTGAACTTGACCCTAGCTTCCTCCACCTTATGTAAGCTACCTTCTTCCTTTTCACTAGAAGCTCCACTGCTCTCGTCATCCAAGGTTCCTTTATCTTACCCCTTCTTGCCTGTCTCAGAGGGACAAATTTACTCATCACTCCCAACAACTGTTCCTTAAACCGTCTCCACATGTCGATAGTTCCCTTACCATGGAACAACTGCTCCCAGTCCATGCTTCCTAACTCATGTCTAATCGCATCATAGTTTCCTCTTCCCCAATTAAATATCCTCCCACTCTGCCTAATCCTCTCCTTCTCCATAGCTATGTAGAATGTGAGGCAGTTATGGTCACTATCACCAAAATGCTCTCCCACCACAAGATCTGATACCTGCCCTGGCTCGTTTCCGAGCACCAAGTCTAGAATGGCCTCTCCCCTCGTCGGCCTGTCAACGTACTGCGTTAGGAAACCCTCCTGAACACACCTTACAAAAACAGCTCCATTCAAATCTTCTGCTCGAAGGAGGTTCCAATCAATATTAGGAAAGTTAAAGTCACCCATTACAACAACCCTACTGCGTGCACACTTTTCCAAAATCTGTCGACCTATGCTTTCTTCAATCTCCCTGCTGCTATTGGGGGGCCTGTAGTAAACCCCTAACGAGGTGACTACTCCCTTGCTGTTCCTAATTTCCACCCATACTGACTCAGTAGGCAGATCTTCCTCGACAAAGGAAGCTTCTGTAGCTGTGATACCCTCTCTGATTAGTAGTGCTACACCCCCTCCTCTTTTTCCCCCCTCCCTATTCTTTTTAAATGTTCTAAACCCTGGAACATCCAGCAACCATTCCTGCCCATGAGAAACCCATGTCTCTGTTATGGCCACAACATCATAGCACCAGGTACTGATCCATGCTCTAAGTTCATCACTTTTATTCCTGATACTCCTTGCACTAAAGCAAACACACTTTAACCGATCCCTTGGTTCCTTCCCAGGAAAATCCTTCCCACTAGCTGGTCTACCTCTTGCTACTGCCTCACCTGCATCAACGCTCACCTCTGGTATACAGCTCAGGTTCCCACCCCCCTGCCATACTAGTTTAAACCCTCTCGAACTACTCGAGCAAACCTTCCACCCAGGACATTGGTCCCCTTCCAGTTCAGATGCAACCCGTCCTTCTTGTACAGGTCCCACCTTCCCCAGAAGGCATCCCAATTATCAACATATCTGAAGCCCTCCCTCCTACACCAGCTGCGTAGCCACGTGTTCAGCTGTGTCTGCTCCCTGTTCCTCACCTCACTATCTCGTGGCACCGGTAGTAAACCAGAGAACACTACTCTGTTCGTCCTGCTCTGCAGCTTCCATCCTAACTCCCTGAAATCACTTTTTATATCCTCAAACCTATTTCTGGCTATATCATTTGTGCCAATATGTAATACGATTTCTGGCTGTTCGCCCTCCCCTTTTAGAACTTTATACACCCGATCGGAGACGTCCCGGACCCTGGCACCAGGGAGGCAACATACCTTCCGGGAATCCCGATCTTGCCCACAAAATCTCCTGTCGATTCCCCTAACTATCGAGTCCCCTACCACGAGTACTTTTCTATTCTGCCCCCTTCCCTTCTTTGCCACAGTGTCAGGCTCAGTGCCAGAGAACTGACTACTATGGCTTTCCTCTGGTAGGTCATCCCCCCCAGCAGTATCCAAAACGGTATACTTATTGCTGAGGGGAATGCCCACAGGGGATCTCTGCACTGTCTGTCTGTCCCCTTTCCTCCCCCTAACTGTAACCCATCTATCCTCGTCCTGAGCCTTAGGAGTGACCAACTCCCGATAACTCCTCTCCATTACCCCCTCTGCCTCCCGAATGATCCGTAGTTCATCCAGCTCCAGCTCCATTTCCCTAACACGGTTTTCAAGGAGCTGTAGCTGGGTGCACTTCCCGCAGATGTAGCCAGCGGAGACGTGTGCCACATCTCCCAACTGCCACATTCATTTAGCACAGCCAATCCACCTAATCTGCACATCTTTCGATGTGGGAGGAAACTGGAGCACCTGGAGGAAGTCCACACAGACATGGGGAGAATGTGCAAACTCCACACAGACAGTTGCCCAAGGGTGGAATTGAACCCGGGTCCCTGATGCTGTGAGGCAGTAGTGCTAAATACTGAGCCACTGTGCTGCCCTATCATGGGGAGTTAGGCCCAGCATGAAATTCTGATGGACTTCACACTATCCACCAGTTACGTCAATGTACAAGATTCCATGACATTATTCCAAAGATGAGCAGGAGGAAGTTCTCTGGCGGGTCTTGGCCAGTGTTTATCCCTCCCTCAGCATCACAAAAATTGACCATCTGATCATCATCACATTGTTGTTCGTTGGATCTTGCTGCGTGCAAATTGACTGCTGCATTTCCTGCATTACAACACTTTGAAACATCTGGCAGTAATACAGAGTACATAGAAAAGTACAGCACAGTACAGGCCCTTCGGCCCACGATGTTGTGCCGTGGAATAATCCTAATCCAAAATAAAATAACCTAATCTACATTCCCCTCAATTCACTGCTGTCCATGTGCATGTCCAGCAGTCGCTTAAATGTCACTGATGACTCTGCTTCCACGACTACCACTGGCAAACTATTCCATGCACTCACAACTCTCTGGGTGAAGAACCTCCATCTGACGTCTCCTCTATACCTTCCTTCTAACACCTTAAAACTATGACCCCTCGTGGCAGTCAGTCCTGCCCTGGGGAAAAGTCTCTGGCTATCGACTCTATCCATGCCTCTCATTACCTTGTACACCTCGATCAGGTCACCTCTCTTCCTCCTTCTCTCCAGAGAGAAAAGTCCAAGCTCAGTCAACCTCTCCTCGTAAGACAAGCCCTCCAGTCCAGGCAGCATCCTGGTAAACCTCCTTTGCACCATCTCCAAAGCCTCCACATCTTTCCTATGATAGGGCGACCAGAATGGATACAATATTCCAAGTGTGGTCTCACCAGGGTTTTGTAGAGCTGCAGCATAACCTCGCGGCTCTTAACCTCGATCCCCCTGTTAATGAAAGCCAAAACACCATATGCTTTCTTAACAACCTTATCCACCTGGGTGGCAACTTTGAGGGAGCTATGCACCTGAACACCAAGATTCCGCTGTTCCTCCACACTGCCAAGAATCCTGCCTTTTATATTCAGCATTTAAGTTCGACCTTCCAAAATGCATCACTTCACATTTATCCAGGTTGAACTCCATCTGCCATTTCTCAGCCCAGCTCTGCATACTGTCAATGTCTCGCTGAAGCCTGCAATAGCCCTCGATACTATCAACGGTACCTCCAACCTTTGCGTCATCAGCAAACATACTAACCCACCCCTTAACCTCCTCATCCAAGTCATTTATAAAAACTACAAAGAGCAGAGGCCCAAGAACAGAGCCCTGCGGGACACCACTCAGCACTGACCTCCAGGCAGAATACTTACCATCTACAACCACTCTCTGCCTCCTCTCAGCCAACCAATTCAAATCACCCTGTATCCCATACCTCCTGACTTTATGAATGAGCCTGCCATGGGGAACCTTATCAAATGCCTTGCTGAAGTCCATGTACACCACATCCACTGCTCGACCCTCATCAACCTGTCTCGTGACTTCCTCAAAGAACTCAATAAGATTTGTCAAGCATGGCCTACCCCTCACAAAGCCATGCTGACTCCTTTAATCACGCTATGCTTTTCCAAATAGTCATAAATCCTATCCCTCAGAATTCTTTCCAAAACCTTGCTGACCACAGACGTAAGACTGACTGGTCTGTAATTTCCAGGGATTTCCCTGTTCCCTTTCTTGAAAAGAGGAACAACATTTGCCTCCCTCCAACCTTCCAGTACGACTCCCGTGGAGAGTGAGGAAGCAAAGATCTTCGCCAGCGGCTTAGCAACCTTCTTTCTCGCTTCCCAGAGCAACCTAGGATAAATCTGATCTGGCCCTGGCGACTTATCAATCTTAATGTTTGCCAAGATTTCCAGCACATCAACTTCTTCAATCTCGATCTGTTCAGGCCTGTTTCCCTGCTCCTCAAAGTTCTCATTCACAACAAGGTCCCTTTCCTTAGTGAAAACCGAAGCAAAAAACTCATTTAGGGTTTCCCCTATCTGCTCAGACTCCATGCACAAGTTCCCTACGCTATCCCTGATCGGCCCTACCTTCTCCCTGATCATTCTCTTATTCCTCACGTATGAGTAAAATGCCTTCGGGTTCTCCCTAATCCTTCCTGCCAAGACTTTTTCATGCCCCCTCCTGGCCCTCCTCAGTCCACTTTTGAGCTCCTTCCAAGCAAGCCTGTAATCCTCAAAAGCTGTGCTAGACCTTTGCTTCCTCACCTTACGTACACTGCCTTTTTCTTTTTGACAAGAAGCACCTCTGTACCCGTCATCCAAGGCTCCTTAATCTTACCCCTTCTTACCTGTCTCAGAGGAACAAATTTATACATCACTTGCAACAACTGCTCCTTAAACAGCTTCCACGTGTCTGCTGTGCCCTTTCTGTGGAACAATTGCTCCCAATCTGTACTTCCCAACTCCTGTCTGATAGCATCGTAGTTTCCTTTACCCCAGTTAAATATCTTCCCCTGGTAACTGCTCCTTTCCTTTTCCATGGCTATGGTAAATGTGAGGCTGTTGTGGTCACTGTCGCCAAAGTGTTCTCCCACCATGAGATCTGACACCTGTCCTGGGTCATTGCCGAGCACCAAATCCAAAATGGCCTCTCCCCTCGTCGGCCTGTCCACATACTGAGTAAGGAAACCCTCCTGAACACACCTGACAAAAATGGCTCCATCCAAACCATCTGCACTAAGGAGGTTTCAATCTATATTGGGAAAGTTGAAGTCACCCATAACGACAACCCTGCTACGTTTGCACTTTTCAACAATCTGCCGGCCAATGAGTTCTTCAATCTCCCTACAGCTATCTGGGGGGTCTGCAGAAAACCCCCAGTGAGGGCACTGCTCCCTTGCTGTTCCTAACTTCCACCCACACTGACTCAGTCGACAAACCTTCCTCGGAAACCTCAGCCCATACCACCTCAGTAGATGAGTCCTCAAAGGTCCTTTCAGCCGCCGTTATACTGTCCTTGACCAACAAAGCCACACCTCCCCCTCTTTTACCACCTTCCCTGACCTTAATGAAAGTTCTAAACCCTGGAACCTGCAACATCCATTCCTGACCCTGCTCTATCCATGTCTCCGAAATGGCCACAACATCGAAGTCCCAGGTACCTATCCAAGCTGCAAGCTCACCTACCTTATTCCAGATACTCCTGGCATTAAAGTTGTCACACTTCAATCCAGCTTGCTGTCTGCCAGCACACTCCTGTGACAGTGAGGTCCTGTCCATGTCCTCCCTATGCTCATCCTCCTGTGTACTAGGACTACACCTCAGTTTCCCATCCCCCTTCTGTGCTAGTTTAAATCCACCCAAATGGCACTAGTGAATTTCCCACCCAGGATATTAGTGCCCCTCTGGTTCAAGTGGAGACCGTCCTGTTTGTAGAGGTCCCACCTTCCCCAGAATGAGCCCCAATTGTCCCTGTACCTGAAGCCCTCCCTCCTGCACCATCCCTGCAGCCACGTCTTCAGCTGAAATCTCTCCCTGTTCTTTGCCTCACTATCACGTGGTACAGGTAACAAATCAGAGATAACCACTCTGTTTGTTCTAGCTCTCAACTTCCACCCTAGCTCCCTCAAATCCTGCCTGACATCCTTATCCCTCTTTCTACCTACGTCGTTGGTGCCTACGTGGACCACGACTTGGGACTGGTCACCCTCTCCCTTCAGGTCCCCAAAGACACGATCCGAGACATCATGGACGTTGGCCCCTGGGAGGCAACACACCAATCGTGAGTCTCTTTCGTTCCCGGAAAACCTTCTATCAGTCCCTCTAACTATTGAGTCCCCAGTGACTATCACTCTCTTCCTATCCCCCCTTCCCTTCTGTGCAAGAGGGACAGACTCTGTGCCAGACACCTGCACCCTACTGCATGCCCCTGGTAAGTTGTCCCCCGCAACAGTATCCAAAACGGTACACTTGTTTTTCAGGGGAACGACCACAGGGGATCCCTGCACTGACTGCTTTTTCCTCCTAATAACAGTTACCCAGCTTTCTGCACGCTTAGGAGTAACTACTTCCCTGTAACTCTTGTCTATCACTGACTCTGCCTCCCGAATGATCCGAAGTTCATCCAGATCCCGCTCCAGTTCCCTAACGCGGTCTTGGAGGAGCAAGAGTTGGGTGCACTTCCTGCAGACGTATTTGGATGAGACACTAATGACGTCCCTCACCTCATACATCATGCAGGAGGAACATTCCTCTACCTGCACTGCCATCCCTGCTAATCCCCTAAACAGAAGGTCAAAAAAAAGAGAAGCTTACCTTGATTTGTCCCTGGTGTCTAAGGTTAGAGGAGGTGGATGGGTGGGAGGCCCTACAAGGGTAGGGTCTCGGGTTTACACAACGATCAGTTATATAGTTGAGGGATGAAAAAAAAGTCACTCCCTTCCCAGAAACCTCTGCTCCGAGGTAAGCTTTTTATAGATTCAATGTATAGATTTATAGTTTTATAGATTTATATACATGTAGGACTTTCCTGTTAAGCTACAGCATCAAAGTTTATCCCTTTTCTACTTATAATTACCTGGGCTGGATGTTTTGATATTAAAATGAAGAGCATATCATACACACACATACATATGGAACAATTCATTTTCATCCATTTACACTGATAATATGTGGCTAGAAGCACTTTCAACACACTACTGGATGAGATGGACCAAAGTGTATTTACCTGTCCGCTAGATCGCTATGACTGTCAAACTAAATTAATATTGTACCAATCAAAATGGCCCATAAAGTACTTCGCTGACTTGACTGGAGAATAGTTTTCGAAAATGCATAACTGAGTGAAGTTGATTTACTTAAATGACAACTGAAATAATTGTGGATGCTGTAAATCAAAAATAAAAACAAGTTGCTGGAAAAGCTCAGCAGGTCCGGCAGCATCTGTGAAGGAGAAAACAGTCAATGTTTTCAGTCCAGTAACCAGCATTGTTAGTACAAGTTCTGCAACAGCTTACATCAAAGTAAATTCATCATCTTTATTAAGAATGACATTAAAAATATATATCTTTGACTAGGACAACAACTAGACCAGCATTAATCAAGATATTATATCTCTGCTGGTACGCTGCTCGTGGTTGAAAGGTCCACATATTTCACTTATATTTTCCAATCTCGGCCACATTTCTGAATTTGCAGTTTTGGTCAAAGCTTGTTTTCATTTATTTTCTCATTTATTGCTCAAATAGACCTTTGCTATCTTTTCGCAACAAACTACTCCGATGTTCTCTAATTCATTAATTAGAGGGAAAGTTGCCTAGGTTGGGAACTGTGAGCAAACAGCAGCAATCCTTATACAATCCGATTGATATTGCCTGGGAGAATGAAAGCTGATTAGATAGTGTTCTTTGATAACACGGTGTGGAGCTGAATGCACACAGCAGGCCAGGCAGCATCAGAGGAGCAGGAAATCTGACTTTTTGAGTCTGGACCCTTCTGAAAATACTGGAGAAACTCAGTGAGTCTGGAAGCATGAATAGAGAGTCTAATATGATTCTTCTTCAGAACTGAAGCAAGATAGGATTCACTATGTTAAACTGCACACTCAATGTAAAATAAAGCAAGTTAACCATTTATAATTGACCTGTTTTCATGTGATTAAAATGCACTACAGGATGTAATTCGAAGAACACAATATTCAGTGAGGGTCCGGACTTGAAACATCAGCCTTTCTGCTCCCCTGATGCTGCCTGGCCTGCTGTGTTCATCCAGCTGTACACCTTGTTATCTCAGATTCTCCAGTGTCTGCAGTTCCTACTGTCCCTGGATATTGTTCTTACTGCCCAGTCTGATTTAAGAAATTAACAGTCCTCCCAGCTGATCCCCAAGTGTGACAGAATTCCCTGGCTAGAGAGGGTAAGAATGCACAGAAAGTCTCATGAAGTAGGCTCATTTGTCCCATTAGTTTTGAACAACAAAGATAAATCTGCGATAACAAAGTGTGGAGCTGGATGAACACAGCAGGCCAAGCAGCATCTCAGGAGCACAAAAGCTGATGTTTCGGGCCCAGACCCTTCATCAGAGAGGGGGATGTGGAGAGGGAACTGGAATAAATAGGGAGAGAGGGGGAGGTGGACCGAAGATGGAGAGAAAACAAGATAGGTAGAGAGGAGAGGATAGGCGGGGAGGTAGGGAGGGGACAGGCCAGTCCAGGGAAGACGGACAGGTCAAGGAGGTGGGATGAGGTGGTAGGTAGGAAATGGAGGTGCGGCTTGAGGTGGGAGGAAGGGATGGGTGAGAGGAAGAACAGGTTAGGGAAGCAGAGACAGGCTGGGCTGGTTTTGGGATGCAGTGGGGGGAGGGGAAGAACTGGGCTGGTTTTGGGATGCGGCGGGGAAAGGGGAGATTTTGAAGCTTGTGAAGTCCACATTGATACCATTGGGCTGCAGGGTTCCCAAGCGGCATATGAGTTGCTGTTCCTGCAACCTTCGGGTGGCATCATTGTGGCACTGCAGGAGGCCCATGATGGACATGTCGTCTGAGGAATGGGAGGGGGAGTTGAAATGGTTCGCGACTGGGAGGTGCAGTTGTTTGTTGCAAACCGAGCGGAGGTGTTCTGCAAAGTGGTCCCCAAGCCTCCACTTGGTTTCCCCAATGTAGAGGAAGCCACACCGGGTGCAATGGATACAATATACCACATTGGCAGATGTGCAGGTGAACATCTGTTTGATATGGAAGGTCATCCGGGGGCTTGGGATGGGGGTGAGGGAGGAGGTGTGGGGGCAAGTGTAGCACTTGCTGCAGTTGCAGGGGAAGGTGCCGGGTGTGGTGGGGTTGGAGGAGAGTGTGGAGCGGACAAGGGAGTCGCGGAGAGAGTGGTCTCTCCGGAAGGCAGACAGGGGTGGGGATGGAAAAATGTCTTTGGTGGTGGGGTCGGATTGTAGATGGCGGAAGTGTCGGAGGATGATACATTGTATCCGGAGGTTGGTGGGGTGGTATGTGGGGACGAGGGGGATCCTCTTCGGGCGGTTGTGGCAGGGGTGGGGTGTGAGGGATGTGTTGCGGGAAATACGGGAGATGTGGTCAAGGGCGTTCTCGATCACTGTGGGGGGAAAGTTGCGGTCCTTGAAGAACGTGGATATCTGGGATGTGCGGGAGTGGAATGCCTCATCCTGGGAGCAGATGCGGTGGAGGTGGAGGAATTGGGAATAGGGGATGGAATTTTTGCAGGTGAATCTGCCTTTAGATTAAAAAGGCAGCCAATCAAGTTGGGAAAAAGTTATAGACAGGGAAGAGTAGAGCTGGATGAACACACCAGGCTAAGCAGCTTCAGAGGAGCAGAATGTGATTGGAAGGACACAACAGTCTGTTTATATTACGGCCAGGGTCTAACTACTACAGCCCACTGTACAGTATTGATTATATCCGGCACACAGCCTATTGGTGCAGCACCCAAGAGTGTAAAATGACTATCAACTTATAAAAGTGACGAACATAGAACAGCAAGAACTGTCACCCTCCTGTCAAGATTATATAAATGTTGTTTTCTAGGCCATGAATGTCAAGGTGTTATTGCAGGTTTGTAGCATTAATAACAAACTGATCTACTCAATATTGGTATGATACAAACACGAACATATTAAATAGACAGGCAAGTGTGCAAGAGTGTCTTCGTCCATGTTCATATATATAATGTGGTATTTGGGCTGGAGAAAGCTAAAACAGAGCAGTGCAGTGTGTATTTTTGAAGAAAATTGTTAGTTGCAAGTTGAGTGAAATTCTGAAGGTAAATACTCAGTGTTATATTCAAGGGAGGAGTGAGAGGCCTTGTCATACAAAATAACAAATACAGAACAGAAAGCGCTATTCTGATCTTACACAAAACCTTGGTTAGGCTGCCTCTACAACATTGTGTTCCATTCTAGTCACGTCAAACACTTAGACATTGAGAGATGCTGGAAATGACTAGAAGACAGCCTTGGGTAATAAAGATGTAGAAAGCCTCCATCACCACTGAACATTCTGCGAGATTAGGATTCTTATGCGGTGGAATGTAGTTTCAAGTCAATTGATTGAAGGCTTTACAGGGATGACAGCATTGGGGCTGAGTCCATGTGGACTAATGATTTAAATTGGACATCTAGGACAGGAGTTGGGGTTATATCAGGGAACACATGTATGAAATACATTAATGGAGAATCAGTTGTGAGGAGATGTTTCTTTTCACAGGCTTTTGGGAATCAGCTGTCAATTTCCAACAGTGAGCATGGATTTGCTCCAAACTTTCAGCAGGGAGCCTGAGGGTTGGTTAAAGAGGTTAATATCACGACATTGCAAAGATTGATGGGGAGAGTGTGATTGATGTCACACTCAGAGCAACCTCCTAAAACCAAATAGTGATGCCCTTGAGGAACCAGAAGGAAATATTTGGAGATTGTTACCTGGATGGACAACATGCACAGATGGCAGTTTGTGTTTGCTGAATATTTTCAGAACTAAAATATGCCTATGTTACCTGTCAAGATGTACCTATGCAGTTGAAGCAGAGTAGGGCTGATGTTATGAATAGTTAGCACAGAAGCCATTATCTCAATGACGGAAGATGAGAGAAAATTTGAAATGCACGTTGTGAACAGGAGCTTAACAACTCAAACACATTTGCAATGAGCTTACCTGAGATTGCAATCTAATTTTGAACAAAAAAGCCTCTAGAAATTCAGTACAAATTAGGAAGCATATGGTTAGGCATCTTAGAAAATAGCAACCAATTTATATTGCGGGGAAGAACATATTTTGAGCTCAATACATTAAGCCCATCTTGGTTCAGATATCTGCGCCTGTTGTTTCCATAGAAACTGAAATGCTACACAGGGGTTGGAAGTTATCACCATCTCATATTTTTTAGATTTAATTCTTTTGCTTTTTTTCAAGATGTAGCTCAAACTGAAATGATTAAAGTATTAAAATCACAGTCCACTTCAAACCTCAGCTGACCTTTACTAAAGTGTACAAGATTTAAGATTGTTGCTGCAATCACAATGTTTTCAATAGCTAACTAGATCCAGCAAATTTTGTACAATTATTGCCATGGAAACACACTTGTCGTCAAACTCAAACAAGACAAACTGTTAGAGTAAACTAGCTACTTATTACATTTAATGTATTCACATTGGTGTTCTTGAGTAATGCAGAGTTCCCCAAAATAGAACAAACCACAAATTGCTAATTTCTTTTTCTTTCCTCCAGGTTTAAATTGAAGGTGACAATTATTATAGCATTTACTGCATGCCATTTGCACCAACTGATGTATATTGGACTCTGCCCCAAATGAGTCTGCCACCACTCCATATCCATAATCTCATCCTATCAACATATCACTGTTTCCCTCATTTACTTCCCTTCAATGCCCGAACGATTATTCCTGCTCTGCAAGTACACAGAATAGGCCCCTTGTAGTGCAGTGGGAGTGTCTCTACCTCTGAGCCCAGAGGCCCAGGTTCAAGTCCAAACTACTTCAGAGGTATGCAATAATATCACTGAATGCATTGGTTAGAGAACAGGCTTAGTTGTTAACACATGCTTTTGGCTTAATGTTCTGGGTTCAAGACCTCCTTCGCTAGCAATTGCAGATTGTTCAAAACCAAACTTAGGGTGTGCTGCATTATCTGATGCACTATGTTGAGTTCTGAACCACAGCCATAAGTTACAATTCATTGAAGATTGAAATTAAAGCTGATTTCGCACACAGCTTCATGATGATATGGTAAACACCAAGGATGTCAGGTCTTTATGGTGCATTTAACGTTAAAGGGCAGTTCAAATTGGCTCATTAGTAAGAGGTTTCTAAATGTCTAAATTAGAGGTACACAGTGAGTTTAGTGATCTCAATTTAAAGTTATGATATTCCATGTTGCCTAGAGGATTTGTGACAAGAGGTCACAATTCTAGATTCTGCATTACAATGTAGTATATTGGTATTGTACCAAACCCAAGCACTGCAGCTTTTCCAGAGGCAGTTCACCACCACCTTCTCAAGGCAAGTTATGGGTTGGAAACAAATACTCAACTTGACAACAATGTTTACATCCTGTGAAATATAATAATAATTATACTACCATTTCTTAGATGTCTACACATCAGCTTTCTCCAATAGAGGGCCTTATGTATGATAGAATCAATAACCTGAGCAATACGTGACTTAAGGCAGTCAACATCTTTGGGTTGATGTCTGTGGACCAAAGGCCATCAGAGTTTATCTTGATATAACATCCACTTTCGAAAAAGAGTTGTCGTCTAACAGTAATGTTTTGTGACCCTTGGTTGATGTTATTGCTCATTAAGACAATAAGACTATAAGACTTTGGAGCAGAAATTAGACCATTCAGCCCAGCGAGTCTGCTCTGCAATTCAATCATGTCTAATATGTTCTTCAATCCCATTCTCCCACTTTCTCCCCATAGCCCTTGATCCCCTTGATAATCAAGAACTCTCTCAGTCTTAAATGTACTCAATGACCTGGCCCCCACAGCCTTCTGTGGCAGTGAATTGCATAGATTCACCACTCTCTGGCTGAAGAAGTTTCTCCTTTTATCGCAGTTCTAAAAGGTCTACCCTTTACTCTAAGGCTTGCCCTCGGGTCCTAGTCTCTCCTACAAATGAAAACATCTTCCCAACATCCACTCTGTCCAGGCCATTCAGTATTCTGTAAGTTTCAATTAGATTCCCCCACATCTTTCTAAACTCCAATAAGTATAGTCCCAGAGTCCTCAAACATTCCCCATGTGTTAAGCTTTTCATTCCTGGGACATTCTCGTGAACCTTCTCTGAAATTGCTCCAGGGCCAATACATCCTTCCTGAGATATGGGGCCCAAAGCTGCACACAATTAACATAGCTTTACCGAGGACAATACCGTCACCTCACGGACCACTGACCAGACAGCTATCCGCATTGGGAAATGCAGGCAAAGACTATCCAGCCACACTCCCTTACAAAAACATGACTCACTTGAGATCTTGGTTTTCTATCTTTCAGATGTTTGCCAGTGTCTTTCCCTATATTGTCAACTATGGGTTGGTTGGTAGTTCTCACCACTGAGCTACAAAGTTCAAAGTTCAAGTCCCACACCAGGGTGTTAGGCTGTCACTTCAGTGCAGCACTGGGGAGAAGCTGCACTGCCTGGGCTACCACATTTGAGGACCCACTCATTAAGGTCTGAGTGTGGATGCAAATTACCCAGTGGAAATATTTTGAAGAACAGCAGGGGAATTCTCTTTGGTATCCTGAACAATATTAATCCCTCAAACAGCATTACCATACTGAGGTTTGGGGGAATTTGCTGAATGCAGCTTGGCTGCTGTATTTTCCACTTGGCAATGGTGATTATGCCAAATGTACTTCCTTGGTCATGAAGGGCTTTGAAAAGTTTGGTGGCTGTGCAAATGCAATAATATATCCATTAATTAATTAATTAATTGAATCAGATGAGACTTCACACAATAATAGGGGCTGCATGTTTAGTGAGTGGTCACAGTTGTCAGGTACAAGACAGCAATCATAGTAGATTCATTAAGATGTGGATTCAGCAATCTCGAAATTGTCACTGATCTTCTCCCAACATTTCTTAGCCTGGACAGGAGTGTAATGAAAGGGGATGTGTTTGCATGTTCACAGAACATTATAACAGAATTGGCAGTAAATTCTTGCAGATGTTTGGAATCTGTATCAGCTCCGAGGAAGGGTCAACTAGACTCAAAACATTAGCTTGCTCTCTTGGATGGTGCCTGACCCGCTGTCCTCCAGCACTTTTTGATTTCATGTCAGAATTGGGATTTGAGCTGCTTCTAACAGAACTAATCTCTTCAATTTTGTCATTCTGTTGTCATGTTTGTATATTCATGAATTATCCATTTGTAAGATGTTGTCAACTCTACTACATCACTGGTACTGTCCACAAAATCCGTTCCTTAAAGAGAATCTGAATGTTAAAAAACCCCCTCACCAGTTCTCCCGTTCTTGAGATTTTAAATTTCTGCCAGTTTTTGCCTCGGCACAAATTTCTCCTGTTTACCTCATCAACTTCCCCCTCCCCCCAGCAGTTCTTCACCCTGAGGATTAATTCAATGTTTGCAAAGTCTGCACTTTTCACAATAAGCACAAAACTGCGGATGTTCTAAGTCAGTAACACAAACTGAAGTTGCTGGAAAAGCCCAGCAGGTCTGGCAGCATCTGTGGAGAGAAATCAGTTATTGTTTCGGGTAATTCTGATTTCTGTCCATAGATGCTAGATGGTGAGCCATTCCAGCAGCTTCAGTTTTTGTACCGAATGAAATGCTTGAGGATCCTTTTTTCCTGTGCATAAACATAGCAGGTCTGTTTTGGTACACAAACTTATCACATTGTTGTCTGTGGGATCTTGTTTTTTGGAAATCTCGTTAGGGCACTGCTCCTCCTTCAACAACAACTTTGAGAAGCATTTATATGGAACCTTCAATATGGGAGCGCACTTCATGCTCCTATAGCAGGAGCTGTGATCAGACAATGAGACACGGGAAGAGATCCTCAGGCAGCTGACCAAAAGTTAACACAAAGGAGCGAGTGTGAGAGGAGGAAGGTGAGGAAAGACGCTGAAATTTAGGGAACAAATCCCCGGCTTCAGGCAACTGGGGGCGCGGCCAAGAACTAGCAGCCAGAGTTCAGAGAGTGCCTTGGGATAGTGAACATCCCCGTGGAGCACTGGAATTGGGATGGAAGTTAAAAAGCTAATTGCAAGGACACAGCTGTGGTTCTGAAGGGTCACCGCCGCCTGAGTCTCTCTGCACAGATGCTGCCAGATCTGTTGAGTTTTTACAGCAATGCCTGGTTGAGCTTGTTTGGGCTCGGATTCTGGAGCACGCGTGTCCTCGGCATTGGACAATGTCACTAGGCGTTACACTCACAGCAGAGCTCATTAAAGACTCTCTCTCTTTGAGTTACCAATTCCTGCCCATCTGATCCTTCGAGTCCGCCATAGGCAGCGCGTTCCACTGGGGCTGGGCTGTTGGGAGAGCCACTGAGAATCAGTCACTGTCCGCCAGTGAGGGATAGCTCAGGTTGGAACATCCTCCCCCTGCTCGGGGTAATTAAAGGGAGCTGGAGTACAGACTCCCCAGAGAAATACCCCACTCCAAAAAAAAACACACAACCCAGAAGGGGTGCATTGTACTTCTTCAACGTGGCTTCAAAGCAAAACGATCCGAACGTCTCCATTAAACATGAACAAGGCTGGAATCTGCCGGCGGAGCCCAGAATGTGTAGCAGAAGCTTTGAGAGACACTGCCCCCTGGACAAAGCACAATAACACGGACAGAGTCGCTAATTCCGAACTCTGCTCAATGCTTTCAACAAAACATTTCAACATTAAAACACAACAGTCTCTCGTTTCTAACCCTACAAGCCATTCCAAAACCCGCCAAAACGGGTCATTGTTGAAGGAAATCTCAGGGTTTGGGAAAACAGTCAGACCCAGACGAAACCCTCTGCTAAAACAAAAGAAGAACCCCTTAAATTAATATTCCCGGAGAAATGAAGCAGGCTCTTTCTGTTAGCAATTCTCAATGAAAAACTGACTCGGATTGAATACAGACATTGATGGAAGTGCCGAGAGGGGGAGGTGGGGTGTGTAAAGGGACAGTGTTCAGCTCAGTCACAATGCCAGCAGAGGGGGGGGGGGGGATTTAAGGCATAGCACGTTAATATCACAACCCACATTGTCAGCGTGGTCACATTCATCTGTGAGACCTCGTGTAAAATAACACAAAGCTGCGAGGCATGAAATCCCAAATAAATTATTTTATTGTGAGTTAGCTGCAAATTCTTCCAGTCTGTCAATCAAACCTCATCTCGCAAATAAACATCCGCGTCTCTCTCTTCAGCTTCATCTTTGTTCTCTTGCAGCTTCTCTAAAGTGTCATCACCTTTAAAATCTTTTACTTTTTCAAACTAAGATCCAACCCTGTTGATTATGTCGTCCCCCACCCCCGAAAACTGGGGATTTTCGGATTGAAGTGGGGGAAGAGTTTGCCGGGGGATTTTTACTATTGTTTGATGCTGGATCCTCCCCCCTCTAAGGCTCCGATTGGACACGGCTGCATTACCGTTGCCCCGTTCCCCACCTCCTTTATGTGTTGGGGCGTTGGTGCATATTAGACAGAGGAGCGTTTTACGCAGTTCATTTCTGTAGATGGGGACCTGGTGAACGGATTAACACACGTACGGAGAAAGGGAAAGGCTCGGCTGTGGGGCGAACGGAGAATTTAAGAGAGGAAGAAAAAGACTTTCTCTGAGTTTGCCTTCTCAATGCTTTTTGTGAGCTGAGTGGAGCTCGTTGCAGGGCTACAGGTTTTGCCTGTGTACAGGTTGCTTTTCAGAAACCTGTGTCTCTTTGAGTTCGTGCTTCGAGTCGGCGGCGCTAGTTCTCTTTGTTTGAGTCGGGTTGTGTGTGTGAGAGAAAGAGAGACAGAAACAGACCGTATTCAGCATGGGAAGCACACTGACTAAACCAAAAGCTCAGGATACCGCTGGAGTAGCCGGCAAAACCAACGGCCAGGTAGGATTTTAATTTTTTTTGCCTATAAATTGTTTAATTTTGGAATGACGTGATGTTTTGTAGCGACAGGGGGGTGTGTGCGGGGTGGGTGGATGTGTAGCTTTGATACAGGCTTGGAATTTCAAACCCACATTGTCTTTTTTCCCTCAAGTGGGAGAGTGTGGGGTTTGGGATTGAACTGGGGCTGGCGGGGGTGGGAGGTATTGTAAGAGGGTTATGAAGGATTTCTTTTAAAAATCCTTTTTGTGGGATTTACATCTAAACCGTTTCCAGAGTTATTCACCGTCGAAATGTTCGGGGTGTTCTCTGTTTCCGCGTGAAAGTCCAGTCTCGAACCTGGGGGGCAGTAAAGCCGGGGGAGGGGGCGAATAGGGGGGCAAAGCCGGGGGAGGGGGCGAATAGGGGGGCAAAGCCGGGATCAGTGCAAGCGCAGAAACGGAAATTACTGCAAAAACTCAGCAGGTCTGGCAGCATCTGTAAGAGAGAAATTAGGGTTAACGCTTTCCCCGAAAGTTCTGAGGAAGGGTCACCGGACCCGAGACGTTAACTTTGATTTTTTTTGTTTCTTACACAGATGCTGCCGGACCTGCTGAGTTTTTGCAGTAATTTCTGTTTCAGATTTGTCTTACAGCATCCGCGGTAACTTTAGGTTTGTTCGCAGTACAGGCTCCGCCGGGCTTCACCCCCTCTGTATTAAACTGGGGGGGGGGTGGTGTTAGTGCTAGTGCCTGGGGTTAGGTTTCACGGCCGGGGTGTACTGGCGGATCCGGGTCCGGCGTTCACCTCCCGGCCACCCACCCACAACAAAGAGCTACGCCGATCCGCGCCCAATTTTCATGGGCTTTGAATGATGGGCGAGAAACGGGCGAGAGCCCTGGCAGACCCTTCCTTCAATTCCGGTGATGCTAGCCCGCGCCGGGGGCTCAGCGGAGCGTCTTTCCCCTTGGATTTCTTGTGGGGATTTTTGCGGAAAATTCGGGCGGTCTTTGCGCCGAAGGACGGGCGGGAGCACCGCCTGTCGGTGGAGGGCGGGAGTGCGGCGCCCGAGCGCAGTCTCTTCTCCTCCTCCTCCTCTTCCCCCCCGCCCCGCCTCCCCTCCTGGGGTGGGGGTGGGTTTGAGCTACCCTCTTACCCCCCCCCCCCCACACTGTGTACAGGCTGCCTTCTCCGAAACAAGCAGAATTAATGACAGCCCCAGGTTTCATTTTCAGGATGGACAGGCTCTTGTGTGTGGGGTGGGGGGGATTCCTGGTGAAAGTTCTTCCCTTTAGCAATTGCACGATCCAGGTTTGAATTGCTGTTTGGGTTTTTTGGTACTTTCCCCAGGGCTGTTTTGTTTTTCCTGTTGTCAGTTTTGATGTCACGTCATCCCAATAATAATTTACTGGGGGTCACGGCCCTGCTCAGTGTGTGTGTTGTCTGTACCAGCCTGTTGACGAGATGTAATTACACAGCCAGGCCTCCTGGCCCAGAGGTAGGGACACAGTGTGCCCAGTAACTGTTTGTAGACTGGGTGTTGCTGGTGAGGTGCCTGTGTTTGACTTTTTGTTTTGAATTTGGGGAGCGTCAATGAATTAGTGTAATTCACTCCTAAGGCTGACTGTAAACAATGTACCAATCTCATTACAGGAAAATGGCCACGTGAAAACCAATGGTGATGTGTCTCCAACTAAAGCTGATGGAGAAACAGCTGCGGTTCCAGCCAATGGAAGTGGAGCCAGCGAGGGATTGAAGGAAACCACCGAGAGTCCAGGTGATGCTATAGAACCAGCACCACCTGCTGAGGGGGAAGGTGCCAAAACTGAAACCGCTGAGACCCCCAAGAAGAAGAAGAAGAAAACCCTGTCTTTCAAATCCTTCAAGCTCGGCAAAATGTCCTTCAAGAAAGCCAAGAAACCAGAGGCAGCTGAAAACAGCCCCACTGAAGATAAAGCTGAAGGCAAGGCAGCAGAAGAGACGAAAGCAAGCAGCAGTGAACCTAAAGAGAACGCTGCAGAGGAGCTGAAGGAGAATCAGGCAGAAGCTGGTGCTTCTGAGGGACAAGAAACCAAAGCAAGTAATGAAGAGTCTCAGACTGAGGAGACAGTCCCTGCAAAGGAGGAACAGCAACAGACTTCAGGAGAAGAAATCAAGCAGGAAGTGACTGAGGAACCTACAAAACCAGCAGAAAGTGAGGAGCATAGTTCAACACCTGCATCAGCTGAGCAAAAGGAAGAGTAACTCTGAAACTGTTTACAAACTTACTCTGTGCCACGTGTTCACATGAGACCAATTTGCCCCTTCCAGCAGTCAGCCCTAATCATGGACATGCACACAGCCCACTTCTTTTGTTGCTAGAACTGTTCAGCCAACTTTAGTCTTCAGATTGTCTCAGTATTAAAGTTTTGCCTTTTTTTTTCCACCTTCTTTTTGAATTTTACAATGTATTTTCCTGGGAACAGCTTGGGTGCAATAAATATCCACTTCCCTAGTTTTGGGATTTAAAATTAAGTTTTATTGAAGAAATGAGAGGATGTGACCTGGCCAATGCAGAATTCCTTCAATTGTCTACACGTGGCATTAATCCTTTAGTCACACGATCTGAGAACACTGATATAACTGGACCTGGGTTTGACTGACACTTTTGGAAAATCCCTTTTCAGCAGTTCTTAGCATTTGCAGCCCTGTTTTGTTTCCCAATTTGAGACGTTTTTGTGCTTTTTAGGAAAACAGCAGTTTTGATTGAGGCTTCTAGATTTTTTTGTAGTTTTACAGTCTGACTACAACACTATTGAAATTTTAAGTATACTGTGTTCCCAATAATTTTTTTGAGGGGGAGTGCAAAGAGTTTTAAATGTGATGTTTTTTGCTGTTTTTTGTCCTGTAAATAAAACTTTGGCCAAATTGATTTGCAATTTTTTATTGCTAACTTTTAAGGTGGTATAACTATTGTAACATTAAAAGGGAAAATAAATTTCACCTGTGGACTGTTCAAGTGTATTTCAACTTTCGCTTACTACAGTGAGCTGGATATGAACGACTCTTCAAACTTCTCACAGTCCGAGATGGCTTACGTTATACATTCTGTGAGTCTCCCAGTCGGTATGAGGTGTTGAAATACCTCAGGAACGAGGTCATTAACGAATTGGGCTTATGAATATAGCCCGATAATGTTGATTTTTTTTAAGGTTGGTCAAAGATCAGAAATAGATTTCCATGTTTCATTTGTCACTCTCTTCATTGTGGTAATTGTACAGTTTTAAAATAACTAATAAACGAAATGGAGGAACCATTGTTTGTATCGCAGCCATTGACATCTCCACTAATCACCAGAGGATTGTTATTTTGAAGAAAACTTAACTTAATTCTTGGCAAGTATTGTCCGCCTGAACAGACCTCAGGATTGAGGCTTTATGACTATGTGACCCTCTTCAGCCATGATCTTTGGTTATAATCAGCCATAACTCCAAATTCCCAACTAACCTATGAAACCAAGCAAACTTGTGAACCCTTATCCTTTTTAAGAAGTGCTCTGTAATCACGGTGGTTCTTTTTGTCTTTAATCGTTAACTGCTCCTTTCTTCCAGTTTGAATCAACAATTTGAAGTATGGGACCTGAAATCAAGGCAGCTTTAATATCTGTTCTTACACTTTTTTTTTAGAAAAAGTGCAGCCTTCCCTGTTCATGTTTTGGGCCTTTTGTTTTAAAACAGCTGCTCTTCATCTTTGTTCCGTATGTTTTCTACAATCATCAGTTTGGGATCAAGGGCTTTGATTTAATCTTAAAGAATTGACTGAAGTTATGAATATTCCTGTTTGAATGAACGTCATCCAAATAATCACTGCTGATCTGAATAGCTGGTTAAACAAACTAACTATCACCAGCAGCGGCTGGGGCAGAAGTGTCTTCATGTTTATTACCACTGATCTTGCTCTGGGATCAGAATCAACAGAGGAATCTGATCCACTCCAGTCCTGGGAATCTTAACTGATTACAAGAACACTTAACCAGCTAGGTCAGTTATTTAACCAGTGATTTTGCATGGAACGTAAATTTCCTTGTAATTTTGAGTATTATACCTTTAATTTCTGACTCTAACCACCTGGACACGTGTCAGCTGGTACTGATACGTGGACATTTTCTCCTTGATTCTTCTGTATTACAGGTTGTTCAGCTTAGAGTTTAGCTAACCTACTTGCTCAATGTGGGTAGGTATAAGGTATTGCTCAGAATCCCCACTTGAAGTAAATGGTGACTGCAAACAATATAGGTAAGTCCAAGGAGTGTACAGCATGTAATAAAGAATGTCTGTCTGTGGGGCATTGCTTGGCATCAATGCAACTGGGTAATATTGGCAAAAAATCTTCAAACTTTTTAAAAAAAAAGCCTAAGTGAAATTGACATTGCTATTTGTGGTGGTAAATTCTGGTAAATGTTAAGGTACCATAAGGATTTGGTTGGGTAGTTAATGAACTGGGAGAAACAGAAGCTGTTTCCATACACCTCCATCCCAATAACTCAAGCATCCCCTTGCAATAGAAATAGCTGTTTTTGGTCTTTGAGGCTGCTTTGATCACCTGATGTTAAAGATGGCAGTCAACAGTTGGCTTGAAGGACAGAATGTTCTATATTCGACTTCCTTTTATCTCCATTTCACCTCACTTGGTTCCATTAGTATCCCCAAAAAGTTACTCCCTGCTTTGAACAAAACATCTAAAGCTCCCAAAGTAGAGAACTACAAAGTTTCACACAACTGGAAGATGTTGGTGGTATTGAATGGGGGGCTGCTAAACACCTCCACTTGCCTGCCTTGTCCCAAATTCCAAATATGGCTATCCTTTTGAGTCTTTCTGTGACCGTTAGTGTTGGATTCCAATATGATCTATCTTCAATGATTGACATGAGTCAACTCCACTCAAAGTAGAATATTTGATGGAGTTTTATATCCTCCTGAAAATCACAACTAGAATGTGTGGCTTTTAAAATAACCTGCTCATCTTTTGGCATTTTGTGCAGAGAAGTCTTGCATTTGGCATTCTAAACTAATGAGTGAAAACTTGATTTAACTGGTTAACTGTCTCCATTCACAGATGCAGTCAGACTTGTTGAATAGCTGCACAGCGATCTGATTTTATTCCTGGAATAACTGCCTATCGACTGAAAAATCACTCCTTAGCAATGTAGGGTCTGCAGATGGCTTTGTACTCAGCACCTCCTGTGGTGGCGCTGTGTCTCTGAGTAGCGTAAAATCAGTTGTTTTAGCCCTTTCCTTTACCTTGTGCATGCTCTAATTACTTGACAAGTTGTAGGTATTTTTAATCAGCCTGTTCAGACATTAGACATACCTCTGGGGTAGATGCCACTTGAACCCAGACTGTCGGCCAGAATTTACACATTGTAATCCTGTCTCCTGGAGATCAGCAAATATACACGATCAACAGGGCTGACTGGACAATGGTTTCTTTTGGCTGTTGGGCCAACTATTTGCTCATATAACAAGGGGTGGGGGTGGGGAGGTGAGAATTGCAGATATGGAAACTACTGGAGAGACTCACCAGGTCTGAGAGCAACTGTGGAGAGGCCAGTGACCCTCAGAATTCTGAAGGGTCCAGATATGAAGCATCAGCTTTCCTGTTCCTGCCTGGCCTGCTGTGTTCCTCCATCTCTACACCTTGTTATCTCATGACCATAGACCTGATTCATCTCTGTAAATGCTGTCCAGCAATTCCTGTTTTGCTTTGAGGGTTCAACAACTCACATTCGATGATTCTAAGCATTTTTACTCAAAACTTTCAGATGACATACAAGGGAGTATTGAATCAAAATATTTAACCTAAACACCCAATTATCCTATTCCCAGGCACTTGTGATGGTTAAACAGTTAGTGCTGAATTATAGTTACTGTACTTGAAGAATGAGGTAATGTAAAAAGAAAAATTGTGATTAGTAGCACATCCCCAAAAAGTGCTTCTCTAGGCATATTTCCTGCTGTGCTGGTTTAACATCAGAGTTCCATAAGGAATAACCCAGGTGGTCTGGAGTAAATGGTCAATGTTAACTCCCAGGTCATGGTAACTAATCCCATTGCAGCTGGTCTCGGTGACTGAAATGGCAAATCCAGCAAAGGTAGAGTAACCTATTGTGATCTTCCTGGGCAAAGGAATTATCTTTGTGAGTACACACATGAAAGGAAACCATGCCCATATACCGGTGAAGCTGCCTTTTGGAAATGCTTTTAGAGGCACTCAATCCACTTGCTGGCATTCAGAGTGTGAGCCTTGCTGACAAGCAGGGCTCTCAGAATTGAAACCAGAAGAAATCCAGCTTTCTACTTCCACCATAACAAGGTGTAGAGCTGGATGAACACAGCAGGCCAAGCAGCATCATAGGAGTGAAAAAGTGATGTTTCAGGCCTAGACCCTTCATCAGAAGTTCCCATTATCTCTGATAACAAGGTGGAGAGCTAGATGAACACAGCAGGCCAAGCAGCATCATTGGAACAGGAAAGCTAATGTTTCAGGCCTAGACTCCTCATCAAATTTTTTTCTCACGGACGGCTTAGGCCTGAAACATCAGCTTTCCTGCTCCTATGATGCTGCTTGGCCTGCTGTGTTCATCCAGCTCTCCACCTTGTTATCTCAGATTCTCCAGCATCTGCAGTTCCTATTATCCCTATTCCCACCAACCCCTCCCCAAAAGCCTCTGGGGTATTCAGACAAATCTGTAGCATCTGGAATTTTTTTTTCATTTGAGATGAGGGTGTCACTGGACAGACTAGCACTTATTGTCTATAGTTAATTGCCCAGAAGAGTCAACCACATTGCTGTTGGTTGGAGCCACATGTAGGAAGGCCAGGAGAAAATGGCAGATTTCCTTTCTTAAATGACGTTAGTGAACCAGATGGGTTTTACCTGACAATCGACAATGATTTCATGGTCATCATTAAACTTTTATTTCCATTTATTGGATTAAAATTCCACCTTCTGCCATGGTAGGATTTGAACACGGGACAATTAATCTAGAGACCCCGGCAAAGTGCCGGGGACCAGTGATAATACCAGCAGACTATTGCCCATTTCATGCTAGTGAACTCATATTTTTATCCTGTGGCCCTGAGAGATTCCGAAGCACCATTTTGGCCTGTGGAGAGACACTGGTGAAAGTCAACCTCAGCGCAGACTCTTGGCACCATTCAGTGACGAAGAGTGGACAATGCATGCATGCCTCTCACAATGCTACAGAGATGCTTCAGTGTGAAGGGACAGGCTGGGTCTGAGGGCTACACACAGTCTCATTCAGAAACGAACAAAAAAAACAGGTTTAGGAAACATTAATCCCACCTGCTCATGTCAAAGATGGCCCCTGGCTCGGGTGAGACGTGCTTAGCACAATTCGCTCATGATTTATGGGTGAGAACATGCTGGAGAGGGCTGGTCCCGGGGCTTGGGGTTTATGAGAATACCATACCCAAGCCATGCATCTCCCAGGTCAGGGTAAAAATAAACATACGTGGGAGGGCAAGTGAGCATCTTGTTTGGTGCAATGGGAAGGATTGTGAACATCACTGCGTAGGATGACAGGGTGAAATGTACACCACATTGCCCTTCTTTACCATATAGTCAACGATTCATTCTGTTCAAATTCCGCCAAAATGACTTGTCACGTACTTGAACGAACTGTTCTTTGTGGAGCGGACTGAATGGAACAGTGGAACTGTGACAGGTAATTATTTACCAGTTTATTGTTTTGATATATTATGGAATATTTTCTTTCTGAGGCCGCGGCCACATTCCTATTCATTGCTTTTTGTTTAGAAAAAGGTTTATCTATATGCATGAGTTTGGAAATACAGACACACTCAAAAACAGTTTACATTGAAATGTGTTAAATTGTCTTCACATAGCCCCAGTCGCCACTTCAATGCAACACTGAAGAGCTAGCTTCTCAGTGACTAGTCAATCTGAACAATGTCATTACCGTATAAAGGGAGCGTGAGATTTGTCTGGGCTGTCGTTCGAGTTCCCGTTGAAACTGTCACGAAGTTAGATAAGGAGCTCCATTCATTGTGTTGCTGGGTGTGTAACCATTGTATCTCTCCCCTCCCCCCTGTGCAGCTACACTTCAAAAAACAGGCTGTGAAGAATTTTGAGATGTTCTGAAGGTGTGATAAGCCACATTATAAACGAGGTTCATTCCCCCCTTAAATCGTATTTCAGAAATAATTTAAACTTAATATGTTTGAAGATGGATTCATGAAAACGTAGAAGTTAAAACAGATCACGTGGAATTGTATCCCAGTGATTGTATCCGTCAATCAAACCCATGCTCCAAATAAAGTATGTAACATGTATATTGGTGTATATTGTATATTGGATTGGTATGGTGATCATACACGTTGATCAGAGCTATTAACATCCTGGCTTTGGAAGGAAACATTCAACAATGGCCTTCCAGCACCATCAAGTGGCTGAAAGCAGAACTACACCCGCTCAATTCACATTTCCAGTAATGCTCACAAAAGTGTCCAGGTTCACCAGGTGTGCTGCAGGTTTGCTCAGCCGCAGATCCTGATTGACCACATGGAGTGGCTGGAGTTGTGGACAGACTCAATATGGAGCATTCACGATGCTGAGGATGTTGTGGATAACAAGTTTAGCGAGCTAGTCACACCATCAGTTCACACTTAGCACCATTAGTCACACCAACAGGCAGTAAAGTGTCAGCAGGCCGTGCAGGAGTCCCCTGTGCCCATTCCCCTCTCAAACAGATAAACTGTGTTGGCTACTGTTGGGGAGAACGGTCTCTCAGGAGGAAAGCAGCATGAACCAAGTTAGTGGCACCAAGATTGGCTCTGCTGCACAGCAGGAGAGGGAATAGACCGGGACACCTTTAGTGACGGGGATGTGATTGTAAACGAAACTAAGGCGGCTCTGACACAGCAAACACGATTCTCGAATGGTATGTTCTGAGGAAGGTCACCAGACCCAAAATGCTTCTGATGAAGGGTCCAGGCATGAAACATCAGCTTTCCTGGTCCTAAGATGCTGCTTGGCCTGCTGTGTTCATCCAGCTCTACACCTTGTTATCTCCAAAATGTTAACTGATGTTTTCTTCACAGCTACTTCCAGACCTGCTGAGCTTTTCTGTTTTTGTTCCTGATTTACAGCATCCTCAGTTCTTTCGGTTTTTATCTCGAATAGTATGTTGCCTCCCTTACGCCAGGGTCAGGAATGTCTCAGAGCCCCTGCAGGACATTCTGAAGGTGGAGGGTGAGTAGCCAGGAGTCATGGTCCCTGAGATATGCCTATGTCAGATGAACACGTGGCTAAAGGGATGGTGTAGGAGAGAGGCCTTTAGATTTTTTGAACATTGGGACAGGTTCTGGGCTAGGTAGCAACTGTAAGAACTGGATGGATTGCACCTGAATTGGAATGGGTCCAATATGATTGCTGGGAGGTTTGCTCATGCTGCTGGGGAAGTATTAAACTGATTTGGCAGGGCAGTGGAGCACAGGATAGATGTAACGTGAGGAACAAGGTCCTCTAATTGGAAATAGAAGGAATGCTAGAACAGTCCAGTAGTTGGAGAAGACATGGGCAGGATTAGGCACTGGGAGGTTTGGGAAGCTAAACTCTGTCGATTTTAAAGGAAGGAACTTGACTCATAAAGTGGATGAACTTAGAACATTGGTCAGCACATAGGAATATGTTAATATTGCATTCACTGAGATATGGTTGAAGGACAGACAGGATTGGCAGTTCAACATTCCAGAGTATAGACATTTTGGGCACGATGGGTTGTGGGGGACAGTATATAAGAGAGGTGCAGTCATTATATTATTGATGTATGAGAGACCATCACCACAGTAATGAGGCAGGACATGGCATGTAGGCAAAGCACAGAAAGGGTTATAGTTGTCAGGGACTTCAACTTCACTAATATTAACTGGAATTAGACATGGTGTGAAAAGATCATCGGGGGTGGAATTTTTAAAGCACGTGTATGACAGAGTAATGGTCACTATCCTCAAAATGCCTTCTGAAATTTCAAACACCTGACTGGTTTCATTTCAGAGGACCGGATCTAGCACAGTCCACTTTTAGTCACATTATCTACCTGCTGGCACAAAACGCTAAGTTTCAAAGTCATTGTGGAAATTGCTAAAGATAGTTCCAATGTTGTGTGTAAATTGGGGGAAGACCAGGCCAAATGGTCTGTCCTCAGTAAAGAGCTCACATTCATGCCCCTCTGCCCCCACCTCAATGATTTCTATGCCTGCTACAGCATGGAACTCTTCTTCCAACAACTCCATTCAATAAGCTGGGGCTATTTTCCCTGAAGTGTCTGAGGCTGGGAAGTGACCATACAGTTTATAAAATTCTGGGTCATTGATAGGCCTTTTCACTGGGGTGGGTGAGTCCAAAACTAGAGGGACATAGGTTTAAGGTGGGAGGGGAAAGATTTAAAAGGGACCCGAGGGATAACCTATTTACACAGAGGGCAGTGCATGTATGGAATGAGCTGCCAGAGGAAGTAGTGGAGGCTGGTACAATTACAACATTTAAAAGGCACCTGGATGTGTATATGAATAGGAAGGGTTTAGATGGATGTGGGCAAATGATGGCAAATGGGATGAGATTTATTTAGGATAGCTGGTCAGCATGGATGAGTTGGACCAAAGGGTCTGTTTCCGTGCTGTACGTCTCTATGACTCTGTAATACCTCCATGCCTTCTTCAATGAAGACTCCAAACCACACTCCAGGGATCCCATCTCCAACCTTCTTCCTCCTCTTGGACACCCCCTGCTAGTCTCTTACCCACCCTGGACGTCCTCATTGCTAACTGCCAATGTGACATTGACTGCCTCAATTTCTCCACCACCCCCCTTCCAACCTCTCCCCCTCTGAATGTGCAGCACTCCCCTCTATGCACACCAATCCCCATTTCACTGACAAAGGTGCGGCAGTGTAGTCTAGAGGACAGACCTCAATGTTGCAAAGGCCGAACACCAACTTTCTGACACTACCTCCTACATCCCCTTTGACCACCTCCCAACCATGGCCCATCAAGCCATCATCTCCCACATTGTCCAAGACCTCATCACCTCTGGTGATCTCCCCTCCACCATTACGGTCCCTCGTCCCCGCACTACCTGATCCCCAAGATTCACAAACCCAACTATTCTAGCTGACCGGTGATAAAGGGAACTGCAGATGCTGGAAAATCCAAGATAATAAAGTGTGAAGCTGGATGAACACAGCAGGACAAGCAGCATCTCAGGAGCACAAAAGCTGATGTTTCAGGCCTAGACCCTTCACATCTGATGAAGGGTCTAGGCCCGAAACGTCAGCGTTTGTGCTCCTGAGATGCTGCTCGGCCTGCTGTGTTCATCCAGCTTCACACTTTATTCTAGCTGACCCATTGTCTCCACATGCTCCTGTCCTGTCTCGACTCCATTCTGTCCTTCTTGGTCCAGGTACTCCCCACCTACATCCAGGACACAAACCACACCCTCCACCTCTTTAGTAACTTCAAGTTCCCCGGCCCTGAGCGCTTCATCTTTATGATGGAAGTTCAATCCCTATACACACCCATATCCCCCAAAGATGGCCTACAGGCCCTCTGTTTTCAATGTATCACTCCCCCCACCAATACCCTCCTCTGCCTCACCAAACATCCTCAATAACATTTCCTTCCAATTCTTCCCACTTCTCTTCCAATCCAGGGGATTACCATGAGCAGTCTCACAGGCCCCAACTACACACCTGTTTGTTGGTTATGTTGAACAGTTCCCCTTCAATACATACCCCAGTACTGCTCCCCAACCTTTCTGCCATTGCATCAATGACTGCATCAGTGCTGTGTCCCGCATCCAGGCTGAACTGGAGCAGTTCAGCGACTTCACTAACAACTTCCACTCCACCCTCAAGATTCACTTGGTCTATCTGACACCTCCCTCCCCTTTCTCAACCTCTCCATTTCTATTTCTGGCAACAGTTTATGGACCAACGTTTACTATAAACCCACAAACTCCATAGCTGCCTGGACTACAGCACCTCCCAACCCGTATCCTGCAAAAACTCCATCCTGTTTTCATTGTATCTACTCTGACGAGGAGACATTCCACTCCCCAGCATCCTGGAGGTCTGCCTTTTTCAAAGAACACTCTGCCCTCCCAGACAGCCCTTCACTCATTCCCCACTCCACAGCTTTTAACCACCTGCCCCCACCCCAAACATAATAAAAACTCACTTTCCCACCCCACCAGCCTCCACACCCAACATATTATCCTCAAACAGTTCTGCCAACTCCAATTAGACCCCAAAATCCATAACATCCCCCACTCCCCACCCCTCTCTGCCTTCCGTAAGGACCATTCCCATCACCACTCCATAGTTTAAGCCACACTCCCCACTTCAACCCATTGCCCCCCCCAACCATAAAAGATACACCTGCCCACACACCACCTCCCTCACCACCATCTAGGGTCCTAAACAGCCCTTCCAGGTAAGTCAAAAGCTTCACCTGCATCTCCTCCTACCCAGTCTACTGCACCTGGTGCTCCTGATGTAGCCTTTTCTACATCGGTGAGAGCAGAGTGGATGACTGTTCACCGAGCATCTCTGCCTGGCCTGTAATGGCCAACCTAACCTCCCGGTCACTAGCCACTTCAAATTCCACCCGCCCCAAAATGTCCATGCTCGGCCTCTTCCAGTGTCACAGTGATTCAGAATGTAAATTTGAAGAACACCTATCTTCCACCTGGGCCCCCTACAGCCTGGAAGACTCAACATTGTGTTCTCCAATTTCAAATAACCTTCCCACCCATTCCCCACCTCCCCTTCCAGCGCCACATCCTCCCTTCCACTGCAGCTTCTAACCCTCTCTTCCAGCCACCAACCAGATTCATCCCTCACATTGACCAACCACATCATACCTACTACCAGTTTCCACCACCATCCCACCCACCCTCTTTGTCTGCAGCTCCCCCTTCCCCTATATCTGGTCCTTAAAAAGGGTTAACATCCAAAACACTGACAGCTCCTCTCCTCCACATGCTGCCCGGCCTGCTGTGTTCTTCCAACCTCCTGTTTGTTTACAAGCGATTAAACATCTCTTGTGGTTGCATCAAAAAGTGTTTCACCCATTTGGGGCTCTGCTCTCTCCCCCAGGTGAGAATAAGCAATTATTTATTTGTAGCAGGTCAATAAGTTTTTAAAATACATTTGGGAACACACCTTAGACAGGGTTGTTTCTAAATCAGTAATCTCAACACCTGAAGACCACAATCTATGATGCTACTGGTGGCCTCATATCACTGGAAGCTGTTGCATGAACATGGTTATAATTATAGAGTGCATTTCTGTTTTCAGCTCCCCCAGCTTTGTAATCTAGTAGCATGTACCCCTACCTATGGTTTTGAGACAGCCTTTTAACAGTTTGCAGTAGATGACAGTCAGATCTACATCCACACTCTGCTCTTCAACTTGTGTGGTGGCTCAAAGGATGCATTGCTGAAGAACAGAATTCTTCCCACTCCACTCATTTTTCCACTGCTAGCTCCCAGCACACACGGGTCAGAATGAGATGCGGATCCCTTTATTGAGCAGCAACTTCCAGAAAATCATGCAATGTACCAAAGTAACATCCTATCCATTTTGCTCTCCTATGAATTGTCCTGATTAGTAAATGAAAAGCTCCTACATTCCCTTTTTAGAAATACTTGTCAGTACCAGCGAATGACTACCTGTAGGAACTGTACTTAAGCACAGCATTATTATGGCTACTGCCCTTGTGAACAATGTTGAATGAGTCTCTGCTGTTGTACCAGGTTGCTGTGACAGCTCTGTGAAATTTATATCAATGGGTATACATTAGAATGTGGAAATTATGATGCAAATCTCTTGCAGTTCCATCATCAACAGGCACAGCCTTCAGCATCCCTGCCTTGCTCCATCATTAAGAACCTAATAGTGTCACCTACCTATGCCTCAATTAACTGCCTCACATTCTTGTGAAGTGCCATTTTGTATATTTGGTAGTTTAAGGACATACCAGTGCCAATGTTTATTAAAAAATTGTAGATCTGAGTTTAGAAAACAGAAGTCACATTTTGACTGAAATATTTTAATTAAGTTTTGGTCAAAAAGGTCATGAAGTAAACTTAATTCACACATAGCAAGAATAAAAAACCCACACACATCCACCCATACTTTAGTTGGGCAATAAGAGTTTTACTATAAAGATTTCTTTTTAAAAATGGAAAACATTCCCTTAAGGAGTCTAGGTATATAAGTCAACTGATTTTTATCCAGTTTATAATATATAAAAAAATTAATAGAATATCCATCTCACATCCGATTACTACCTTGAACATGGGAGGGTTACATGATTCTCAGTATTTTCACAGAAATACAAATGGTACATTATGGGGCAGTAAAAATGAAAGCCAGATTGTCATTTTCAACAACTTTCAAGGGTTGACTTAAGAGTGCTATGTGTTGAGCAAAAAGGCTGCCCGAGCAAACAGGAGTCAAAAATGCCATTTGTTTACACTGGAAAATACAGGAAAGGTTTAACAACTCCTTAGTCAACTTCACTTAACAATTTAACATCTTTTGGATCACGGGTTAAACAACTTCAAAGGTCAAAACTGTGTTTACAAATAAATTACATGGTCCATTGTACGTTGTAAAAAAATAAGCATTTCTAAGGTCAACTAATAATGCTACACTACAGTAACCATGCTGTGAAGAAATTGAGCCAACGGGTTTCTGTCTTGACTTATGCGTTGCTTGGTTTTGTCTCTTCCACCTTAATTCTAGAGAGTAAAGCATATCAAATTGGTGAGCTGCACAAAGGTTCACGTTAGAATTGCGACATTACTATTACACTAGTCATGTTAACTGTGCAATGCCTTAGATCAATCATATTCTTGGGAGGGGGGTGTCAAAATGTTACCCCATTAATCACCCAAGCTAGATATCTTACTCAAATCCACTTAAGTGCTGAGGCCCATTGCTTGCTTGCTTGCTTCTTCCAGCATTGTGCATTCCACACACACCATGCAATTCTAGCCCAGTTTTCTCCTGCTGTAAAGGAGATGCAAATATTTAAGCCGTCACCTAATCTAACGTGTACAGTAACTAAGTCCCAGGAGCATATAACTGCCAGCTATCTGCTTAACCATGAAGACAGGAGAATAAGCACTCAGTCAAATACTATAGCAATGAACAAATGGGTTAAGTATAATTATAATGTTCTTCATAAATTTTGGCTCAGTTTATGTACCGATACTCTTAAGTTTGGAAATGTACAGCAGTTCTTGACTGTAGAATATACAGTAACTTATGGAAATTACTCTACTTGACACTTCCAAAAGGATGAGCCCATAACTGATCATGTTCCATTAACCAAATTGGTCCAAAATAAGATCACAACCAACTCCAACTACCCAAACTCCCAGGGTCCTAGATCCATATTACTGCCACTTCCTCACACAGAAACAAAGCAATTTTACCCCTTACACAAATACAATTTTCCTGACAATCAGGAAGTTTGAAATCCACAGCCCAGATTACAGAAATGGATTACAAGAAATACAAAACAAGTGAAGCACATGCACGTCAGAGAGAAGGGTGCTGAAAACAGAAGAATAACAGTGCGTACAAGAGTGAGGGAGGTCCAGAAAGTGTGAGAGAGCATGAATGTAGATGATGCATTCTTACAAGTGAAACACAAAGCCAATATGCAGGTAAGTACCTGAGAGAGAGACAGGCAGCACAGACAGACAGATATCAGCAATTACCTACCAACTGCCTGAGACCACATGCAAAGGGTACAGAAGGTTCATGTCCACCACACAGAAAGCAAGAAAAAAGGTGTGCAGGGGGTAAAAGATTAAAGAACATAAGGTGGTACAGTAAATATGATTAAGCAAAAAACATATGATTTAGACAGGCAGGCAGAAGACACTGTGTAGAACAAAATAAAACAAGCCAAAGAGAGAAATGGGGAAACAATACTGAGAATAGCTTTTAATTTTTCTGCTTGAAAAAAAACCTGTCAAACTATAGACAGATAAAAATCATACCCTTTAGTTTCTAACTTCTCTGGAACACCATCTTTGGCCTTTTCTTCCTCTTTCCCATCTGGAAAACAGAAACATTTCTTAATCACTTAAATACTGAAGTTAAGCTGTCAAACTGGCGGCAACTACGTATTTGACGTAATTTAGGAACACATATGCACACAGTTCCAAACACAACAAAATACAAAACACATGTGATGCTGTGGGTAACATGTACTTCGTACAAGTGGGGAAGGGCATGTGATTTTCAAATGGATTCATTGGTAGGGCGAGGGGACGCTAGGACAGGCAATCAAACCATTCACATCTCTCTCTCACTTAATGGTATGCTGATCAAATTCCAACATTCTTTAGGCACATTATAGACTTCTCCTCCATAACAAGAGTAGCTCTAAGAGAAATCAATCCAATCAAAGTAACTGGGTCAAGTCCTTAGTGCCAACACTGTGCTACCCACTGAATCTGATCAATCAAAAGTTAATACCAAAATCTGTAAAGTTTTTGAACTTTGGAAACTTTACATTCTCCTTCAGCACAATCAGATAACTGTCACCAACCTGCTTTTTTCTCCTCTCCCTCTTTCTCTTCTTCCACTTTGGCACGCTTTAGTTTCTTGTAATTTGCAGTGTTTCGTCGTCCTCCTTCCCCTTCATCTTCAGAATCCGAGAACTCTTCATCACAAGCTATTCTTTTGTCTGAAGCACGGACTGTCAAGAAAGAAAGCAGATGCCTAAAAAAGTTACTTTGACTAATTTGCGGTGACTTGCTTTTGAATCTATAACAAAACATTGAGCCTCTACTAAGATTCCACTGTTAACTTGATCCTGAATTCAGGTACTATGAGATTGCTTAAAGCTATATGCAGTGGCTGGACAGTGCCTGAAATTAGTTATGCTGCGTACCCAAAAATCCTTTGAAAGGAAACAACATAATTTGCTAAACTTCATTCCTCCCATGTTTTTTTTCCTGCCAATATTCAAAATCTTTTGAGATATTTACAAGACCAGCCATGCTGTTATCCATTTAACTCTTCCTCTACGTCCAGAATACTGTCAAAATTGTGTTTTCCTTTTACAAAAGAAAAATTCTATACAATTATAATTCTGACTCCAGGCTTCTTCCCTTCAACATTTTCAGATGGTAGTGGTTTTCATGGGCAACTGAATTTTCTTCTTTTTCACTAGATACTTATCAGTTCTGTTAGAGAACAGAGAAGAACATGAACAGCTAAAATCCTGATCTCCCCCACCAATTCCAATGACCTTAAAGACAAATTAAGTATTGCTACCACCACAGCTGCTGAAATGCACTAATTTAACACAAATCAAAGAAATAATATTAAACCCATCTGATGAATATGATTTTAACATAGGAACATAGAAGATAGGAGCAGGAGGCGGCCATTCGGCCCTTGAAGACGGCTCTGCCATTTTTCATGATCACGGCTGACCATCCAACTCAGTAGCCTAATCCAGCTTTCTCGCCATAAGCTTTGATCCCATTTGCCCTAACTGTTAGTACATTCAATGCTTTGGCTTCAACAACTTCCTGTGGAATGAATTCCAAAGTTCACGACTCTTTGGATGAAGAAATGTCTTCTCATCTCCATCCTAACTGGTCTTCTCCAAATCCTCAGACTGTGACCCCCTGGTTCTGGACACACCCATCATTGGGAACATCCTCACTGCATCTACTCTGTCTAGTCCTGTTAGAATTTTGTAAGGCGGTGAGATCCTCCCATTCGTCTGAACTAGCCAGTCTCTCCTGATTCATCAGTCCTGCCATCCCCAGAATCACTGCTCTCCCTCAAGAACAAGGGCATCCTTCCTCAGAAAAGGAGGCCAAAACTGCATGCAATATTCCAAATGTGGTCTCCCCAAGGCCCTATATAACTGTAACAACACATCCCTGCTCCTGGACTCTAAATCTCTCACAATGAAGGCCATCATGCCATCCTTACTGCCTGCTGCATCTGCATGCTTACCTTCAGTGACTGGTGCACAAGGACACCCAGGTCCTGCTGCACACTTCTCTCCCAATTTGCAGCCATTCAGGTAATAATCTGCCTTCTTGTTTGTGCTTCCAAAGTGAATAACCTCACATTTTTCCAAATTATACTGCATTTGCCATTGATTTGCACACACACCCAACCTGTCCAGATCATGCTGAAGGATCTCTATGTTCTTGTCACAGCTCACCCTCTCACCTGACTTGGTATCATCTGCAAACTTGGAGATGTTACATGTTGTTCCCTTATCCAAATCATTTATATTGTGAATAGCTGGGGTCCCAGCACCAATCCCTGTCGCACCGAACTAGTTACTGCCTGCCACTTTGAAAGGACCCATTAATTCTTACTGTTTGTTTCCTCTGTCAACCAATTTTCTATCCATCTCAATACACTTACCCAATCCCATGCGCTTTAATCTTGCGCAATAATTTCTCATGCATGACTTTGAAAAGCTGAAACGCTTTTTGTATTACCTTGGGACAAATGACATGTTGGGAGGTTAATACAACAGAACACCACTCTCAAATTTAGGTAGCATTGTAGAGGGTAGATGATCGCACAAAATTAGAAAGGAATGTTGTTAAACGAAGTGGACGGGCAAAATTTCTTCAAAATGGAGTTCAACGTAAGCAAACGTAAGGTTATCCATTTTGGACTGAAAAAAGATTGATTAGGCTACTTTCTAGATGGTATCAAATTAAATTCAGTGGATGTCCAAACAGAATTAGGAGTTCAGGCACAAACATCTTTGAAAGTTACAAACAGATAGAGACAATAATTAAGAAAGCTAATGGAATGTTGGCCTTTGTATCCACAGGACTAGAATATAAGAACGCAGAAGTTACGTGGCAGTCATACAAAACACCTAGTAGACCCCACATGGCGTACTGAAAGCAAATCTGAGCACTCTACATTGTGGATATATCAGCATTAGGAGTACAACATAGATATCATTCTTGTAAATCCAGACTTCAGGGGTTAAGTTACGAGAAGCTACTACATAAACTAAGCCTGCTTTCTCTAGAATTTACGAGGTTAAAGGGTGGGACGTGTTTGCAACACTTCCACAAATGATAGTGGTTGCTAGATCAATAAGTTTTAAAGTGGAGATAGGTAAATTTGTGTCAAGCAACGGTATTAAGGGATATGGGTCAAAGGCAGTTATATGAAGTGAGGCCACAGATAAACCATGATTTTTTCGGATGACAGAATAGACTCGAGGGTTGAATGGCCTATTCCTGTTCTTGTGTCCAACAAACAGGCTCCAAGTGAATTATACTTGGGAGAAAAAAAAACTGGTCAGTGTTTTTCTTTCAAAAAAAATTGATTGATCTCAATATATTCTATTTTTTGAGTATTAAGTGTTGAACACCAGAGGTTAAATGTTGGTTGGATAGAGATACTTCTGGCACATCACAAAACTCCAAACCCACTGATTATTTGTTTCTCACCTCTCACAGCCAATGTTTAAATAGTTAATTGGTATAGCCTGATTCAGGAAGCAAACTTAGTGCCCCCATTTATCCAATGATGTCAGAAACAAAACTGAAAGACTTATTCCATAATCAATGCTGAATTATTCGCTCACTATCACAAATAACTTCATTATCCCAAGAAATGAGAAAAATCCAACAATCCTAGTTGCTTCCAAGATAGTACGCCTGTCAAGGAAAGGGATAGGCTCAAACACGATACTTTCTCCAATAGGTTCTGTATGCAAGCACAAACAGATCTCTCCAGGGAGCCTTTGTTACAACCAGGCTCAAACAGAACTCAGCAGTTTCAGAAGAAAGAAAACATTGTATTATAAATTCTGGATTTGTACAAAGTTTAAACAAAACAAACACAGAACTCACTTGAAATGCGTTTGTCTGCATCTTCCTCCTCCTCATCCCCACTATCTTCGGGAACCGCATCCTCTGGGATAGCCTGCATCTGAACGCCTGGTGCATGGGGCAGCATGCGTAGGTTTTCAAACAAACGTTGCCTATGAATTTACAGTCAATAATTATATTTCTATGGCACACAGTCAAAGCTAATTGGTTTAAAATAAAAAAGGCTGACTATCCAATCATTGAGGGAAGGTTAGCATTAAGGTCATCAGCTTTATCAGGATCAAACTGGTCTGGGTATTGTTAGCACTTCAGGCTTCCTTTTCATTATTTTCTGAAACATTTCAAAAGCACTTCCAAACTCTATTATACAAAGTAGCAACATTTTATAAACAGAACTGTGAACGACTGTCATCCCTACAATCGTTCCTCTGCATCTGCAAAATCACAAATCACAAGCTTGCGTATTTGCACCAAGAAAAGTTACCAACCATTTAAAATTCCACAAACAAAACTGAACTACGTACGATCACTGTCAACTTTTGCAGCAATCCTGATCCCTGACCAGTCCCAGCTCTTCCCCTCAACAAGGGCACAGGTGCGCGGGAGGATAAACAGATTGAGGACAGCCATCAAATGGAGGTAGCGGAGGATGGGGGGTGGGGGGGGGGGGTGGCGCGAGGCACGTGTGCACCACCTTCCCCCTCCCACATCCTGTAATCATACTGAACACCACCCAGCCCCGGTATGCAAAACTTCTCAAAACTCTCATTGGTAAGTTAAAATACACTACAATTTTAATCTGTTAATATTAACTTTTATTTCAGATGTTTAGTGTTTATCATTTAACCCAAAAAATAATTTTGGGTTCTGGGAACCTAACTTCATCTTTACCAGAAGTCCTTATGCTCCGCAGTCATTAACTCATCATTCGCAAGAGGTTTTCAGGAACAGAAACCTCATTAAAACAGAGGAATGACTGGACATCACAAAAGGTGAGCCAGCTGCAATTTTAAGAAACATTTAACTATTCTCATTTTGTGCAATGCACAGCAGTCTAAGCTGGAAGAGTTGATATCACTCCCATTGAGTTCAATCATGGGTACAATTCTCTAGGTACAGCTCACCGTACTAATGTTCCTCCCTTTCTAATCTGCAGTTCTAAGGTGAAAAGCTTAAAGGCAAAACAGGTTGGGACTCTATTCACTGAAATTTAGAAGACTGAGAGGTGGATCTCATTGAAACATATAGGATTAGATTAGATCCCTACAGTGTCGAAACAGGCCCTTCAGCACAACAAGTCCATGCCGCCCCCTGAGCAGCCCACCCAGACCCATCCCCCTACAACCCACACACCCCTGAGCACTATGGGCAATTTAGCATGGCCGATCCACCTAGCCTGCCCATCTTTGGACTGTCAGGGGAAACCAGAGCACCGGGTGAAAACCCACGCAGACATGGGGAGAATGTGCAAACTCCACACAGACAGTTGTCCAAGGTTGGAATCGAACCTGGGGCCCTGGTGCTGTGAGGCTGCAGTGCTAACCACTGAGCCACTGTGCTGCCCAATTGTTAAGGGTTTTGACAGTGAATGCTGAGAGGATGTTTCCCCTCATGGGAGAGTCTAGAAGCACAGGGTGTCATCTCATTAATAAAGCCGCACCAATACATGACCAGCATTAGGTGAAATTTCTTCTCTCAGAGGACTGAGTATTTTAGGAACTCCGTCACAAAGAGCTGTGGGGGCAGAATCCTTGTGTATATTTCGGCCAAGATAGATTTTTGATCAGTAGAGGAAATCATTGCAAGGTTATAGGGAAAAATGCAGGAAAAGTGACTTAACGAATCACTTCAGCCAGGATTCTACTGAATGGTGGAGCAGGTCTGAGGGGCCGAATGGCCTATTGCTGTTCCTATTTACTGTGGTTTTACGTAGGGACCTCCAATTTTCTAAAAAAAATAGAAAACCTACAAAAGCATCGATTTTTAGCTAGATGAGTGATTACAATGGTGAGCTTAAACAAGATAATAACAATGAGAACATCTTATGCCTAAACTGAAATTTTAGCACAAAAACTTGCACCTCAAAAAACTTCCAATTTCACCTCTAACATCAAGTCTTTCTGTTCCTGCCTCAGCTCAAAACCTGCAGGCATCCGCCTCCACATTTCTGGCAGCAGCAGCAGTCTCCACCATCCAATCTTCTCCTCTCCAGCTCCTCTTCCTCCATAAACTTCCAGATCATCCAAAAATTCTGCTCACCAAATCCTACCCCACACCTAGCTCCACACTACACAGGTCCTGTTTTCATTCTGCATGTTAGGGATTTTGATGGACAGAGTCAATTTATAACTTCCATCCGAGTGATTAAATCATAACATGGTGAGACTTACCCCAATTCTGTAACCCTGGATGTACAATTAGCTTGTCAGAAGGTAGTGCCTAAGCACTACATTTTTTCCACTCCCATGCCTCCCCCAAAAATAATCTAGCAAGTCTATTCGACATTTATATTTATAATCAAAAAGCATTGGATTGGATTCCTTAAAGTAATTACTATGCACTAGCTAATGAAATGCAACTTGCCAAATGTTAGCAATGCACTGATCAACACAGAACTTGCATCATACTGGATCAATTCATTTAAACTAATCAGAGAATATACAATGGTTTCACCACTCACACAGAAGATTTTATGAACTGTTGCTCATATACAAATATATGTTGCTTTCTTATTCAGCACAAGGCAGGTCTGAAACAAACTACAAATTATTAAGAAAATAATAAATTAAATAGAAAAGCCTAACTTGACAGCACCATTTAATATCAATAACAGAAATTACATACTTTATCTTTTCCAGGTACTCATTGGTGTTCTGATTTGTCATATTGGAAGGACTAATGTGCAGCTTAAAGTCTGGTCCAAAGTACTCAAAATAATCGTTGTATGGCAGTTCTGAAAAGCAAAAACATCCATTTACAATTATCCCTTCTCAAACGAGACAAGTGGGTTCTCAGTACAGATTATACAGCATTGAGCTTTTGCACAATAGTCAAACTGGGATGCTGTGTTCTGCAAAATCCATTACATCCATTATATGAATAAGTAATTAAGGACACAAACCAGGCACCAACATGGATACCTTGGTATCCAATGTGCTAGCCTTTAAGAACTTTCATGGGATATGCCAATCCTTTTACATAATATTTCTGCACTTCAAAGCTGTACCAACAACTGTCATTGTAATCCTGCAGCAAGGATCTTAGTTCAGGGACGGGGCCAGGATGCAACTCTGGGCCCTTTGTTGGCTCTCATAGCACTCAGTCGCTTGGAAATACTGACATCTTTGCCTTACAGCGATTTGCCTTTGAGCTTTGTTCCCTCAGCCACAGACACCAGATTCATTACTGCTGCCTTGCCATTTGCAAATGGCTATTTTAGAATTGAGCCTGCTCCCAGCAGTGTATTCATTCAATGCTGCTATCTCTTGCTCCTCAACTAAAGTGTATGCTTGATTGATCTCTGGCTGACAATACAGTTGAGGTTTAGTGCAGAATATGGATTACTTGCAGACAGCGAGGCTGTGTTTTGGGAGTTCTGGCATCAATGGCATGCAGTATTTTGGTGTCTCATGTCTAACCTCATTTACTATGTTCATCTGACACCCATCACGCCGACCCTCCACCTCAGACCGGAAGCAGAAGCTAATATAGAACTTCAGAGAAAATAAAAATCAAAATACTCCAGATGTTGGAAATCTGAAACAAACAACAGAAAATTCTGGAGAAACTCAACAGCTCTGACATCGGTGAGAGAATGAGACATTTTGATTCCTTTGACTTTTCTCAAAACAAATATTTTAAAATAATTATTACATTTACAACATTAACTACAGACGTTCATGGCCTCCGACATCCATCACATGCTTCTTTCCAACTTTATGGGGCCTTGCGAGCAGTAAATTCACTTACCATTTGGAATCTCCGAGTCCAAAGCTACAGAAGTCTCATATGTCCAGCATCGAGCTACATTACGAATTGTGTATCCTCCACCTCCCAACATCAGTAAAGGCAGATTAAAGGTCTTCACAAATTCCACACATTTAGCATGGCCTGTGAATAAATCAAAAAATCTTCTATAAAACACTGACCCTAATATCGATTAGTGATTGATTAACATTTGATTGGAACACTAACCCTCAGATTTAATGCTGTGGATGTCTTAATGTATATGATCTATTATGTTTAAGATTATCATCCCAATCTTGGAGGGGGCAAAATACGAGGGAAGTGAAAACATATATACAACTATAGTGAATATTTATGAGCGAATATCGGTCAGCTTCATAGGGACTGCCATTTAAGAACTCCCATCTTCAGCTGTTCTGACAATAGAGACTTCTTGCATGCATTCGTAGCACCTTTAACATCAGTGGAAATTAGCACTTCAGATCCACTTAAAGGGAGTGACATTGGTGGTTATATGGTAAAACAAAGGACCATACAGCACATCCATCCATACCAGAAAGATTAGCACCATTTGCAATTAACCACAGAGCTGATATTGACTGCTGAAAGTATTCTAGTTACGGAAGTCACCGACGCATAGAACATTACAGCACAGTACAGGCCCTTCGGCCCTCGATGTTGTGCCGACCTGTCATACCGATCTCAAGCCCATCTAACCTACACTATTCCATGTACGTCCATATGCTTGTCCAATGACGACTTAAATGTATCTAAAGTTGGCGAATCTACTACCACTGCAGGCAAAGCATTCCATTCCCTTACTACTCTCCGAGTAAAGAAACTACCTCTGACATCTGTCCTATATCTTTCACCCCTCAATTTAAAGCTGTGCCCCCTCGTGCTCGCCGTCACCATCCTAGGAAAAAGGCTCTCCCTATCCACCCTATCTAACCCTCTGGTTATTTTATAGGTTTCAATTAAGTCACCTCTCAACCTTCTTCTAATGAAAACAGCCTCAAGTCCCTCAGCCTTTCCTCGTAAGGCCTTCCCTCCATACCAGGCAACATCCTAGTAAATCTCCTCTGCACCCTTTCCAAAGCTTCCACATCCAGTCGCACCAGAGTTTTAGAGATAATGGGAACTGCAGATGCTGGAGATTCCAAGATAATAAAATGTGAGGCTGGATGAACACAGCAGGCCAAGCAGCATCTCAGGAGCACAAAAGCTGACGTTTCGGGCCTAGACCCTTCATCAGAGAGCACCAGAGTTTTGTACAGCTTCACCATAACCTCCTGGTTCCGGAACTCGATCCCTCTACTAATAAAAGCTAAAACACTGTATGCCTTCTTAACAGCCCTGTCAACCTGGGTGGCAACTTTCAAGGATCTGTGTACATGGACACCGATATCTCTCTGCTCATCTACACTGCTAAGAATCTTACCATTAGCCCTGTACTTTGCCTTCCGGTTACTCCTACCAAAGTGCATCACCTCACACTTGTCTGCATGGCACATTGTTCAACAGTGCTGTAATGTTCTATGTTCTATATTACCCCAAATGTGACTTACTGCCTTCACAGTCAAACACACTGACTTGGCACCCCACAGCCTTCTGAAACAATGAATTCCACAGTTTCTCCAACCTCTGGCTGAAGAAACTTTCCTTCATCTCAGTTATAAAGGACCACCCCTTCACTCAGACTGTACACTCAAGTCTTAGTCTCTTCCATGAGTCAAAACATTTCTCTTATGCATACTCTATCCAGGGCTTTAAGCGTTGTAATAATTGAGAATCTTAAGGACAGCGAAGAAAATATGCAAGAAGGGTCAAAATAACAGAAAGGATCAATGAATAAATACAAAATGAGAGAACATTAATCAAATATCACTTTAGTAAGCTTATCCATCAGGCATATATTAAATTAAAACTGAATTACTGTACCTTTAATAGTGAGGTTAAAACAGCCAAGTCTATCCCCAGACAAAGAATCAGCACCACACTGCAATGCAATAGCACTGGGCTGGTACATTTCCATCACCTTACATATAATCTAGTAAAAAAAGAAAGTACGATATGGTAAAACCCGAGTCCCTGTACAACAAGCTCTGAAACATGCCAAGAATGGTTCAAGCAAAGCCAAAACAACATTTTAAGGCCAAAAAAAACTTGAAGTTACTTTCACATACTTCATACAGTTTGAAGCATCATGAAGTGGCCTTGGACATCAGAGATAAATATGACACATACATTCAGTCTACTAGACATCAGCTTTGGAAGAACTGCACTTAGAGAACTACTTACAGGTTTGAATATGGCTTCATAAGATTCATCATCAATTCCATCTCGCAATGGGAAATTTACAGCATAGTATTTGCCTTTGCCCGCACCTATATCCTGTGCAACAGAAAAGGCTCAATTCAGCTTCCTAGAAAGCAAATATATAAGCAAATATACAATACTAATTTACATGAAAATGCAATAATACTTAACTGAGCCAAATCAATACTTTGCACAAATTTATTACTTCTTCACTTTGATACTATTCATCGCTATGTATTAAACCAAAATGCTTTACAGAACCAAAACGTAGGAGCACGCCATTTGATCCTTCAAGCCTCCTCCATCATTCAATATGATCAAAGCTGACAATTAAAATCAGTACCCTGTTCCTGCCTTATCCCATATCCATTGATCCCTTTCTTCAAAGTCTTCAATGTCTTGGTCTCAACAGTTTCTTGTGGAGGAGAACTCCACAGGCTCATCACTCGTTGACAGGGAAAATTCTTTAAGTCTTGATTGGCCTAGCCTTTATCCTCAGGCTGTGGCCCCTAGTTCTAGATTCTCCAAAAAAAATCATTTCTGCATTGATTCCAGGTCTTACCAATGCCTATTGTAGTTGCAGAAAGCCATTCTTGTTCCTGTACTTGAATCCTCTCACTATGAAGGCCAACATGTCACTTGCCTTCTTCACCATCTGCAGTACATGCGATACTTCCTTTCAGCAACTGGTGTACCAAAATAGAGGTCAATCTGCACCTCCCCCTTTCTCAACCTATCCCTATTTAGGTAATCTGCCTACCTATATTTGTTACCCAAGTGGACAGCCTTACATTTATTCACAGTATACTAGATCCACCATGAGTTTGCTCACTTAACTTGTTCAAATCACACTGAAGCTTATCTGCATCCTCCTCACAGCTCACCCTTACACTGAGCTTTGTCTCATCTGCAAATTTAGATGTAGGACATGAAGTTTCCTCATCTAAATCATTTTTAAAAAAAAAAATATACTTTGTGAATAGCTGCAGTCCAAATGTTGATTCCAGCAGTATCCTCTAGTCACTGCCTGCTACTGTTTATTCTTACCGTTTCCTGACTATCAACCAGTTCTCAATCTATTTTAGTACGTGACCTCCAATCCCACATACTTTAGTTCTGTATGCTAATATCGTGAGTCCTTAATGAAAGCCTTCTGAAAAATCCAAGAAAACTTCCATGGCTGCCCCTTATCCATGCTGAGTTACATACTCAAAAAATTTCAGCAGATCTGCCCCTTCATAAATCCACACTGACTCTATCTGATCTTGTTACTATCTTCCAAATGCTCTGCAACTACATCTTTCATTTTCAACTCTTGCATTTCTCCCACTACCAACTTTGAGCTAACTAGTCTATACTTTGTTTTCTCTCTCACTTCCTAAATAAGTGGAGTTACATTAGCTATCCTCCAATCTGTAAACACTGCTCCAAAGTCCACAAAAGTTTGGAAGATGACCACTAGTGTACTTTCTCTTGCGTTCGGGTTGGACAATTTTCCCCCTCTTAATCAGACTGTCTCCCTTTGCTGGGCCTAAACTGTTCCCAAATCCTTAAGTATTTTTGTTTTAATGGACTAATTAGTATGCTGCTTCCTTGGATTTTACGTGACCCTATTTTCCCTTGTTAGCCAGAGTCGGACTATGTTTCTTGACTTCTTTTTGCACCAGATTGGAACGAGGTTGTTGACTTCCTCACTGAGCTGGCTTGTTCTCGTTCAGACATTCCTTCACCACGTTAGGTGATATTATCAGTGGAGCCTCCGCTTGGAATTTATACTGTCTAGTACATTATGGTAAGTAGTGTCATTTCTGGTTTTGATCTGTATGGGTTAATATATGGGGTCCAATTCTATATGTTTCTTGATTGTATAATTGGTGGAGAACCATGCCTCAAGGAATTCCCTAGCATGTCTATGTTTGGCTTGGGCTAACGAAAGCAGTTCGTCCATGTGCTCTTTAAATGTTTGCTATTGCCTATCCACTGTCAAACTTTTAAGCAATGATTCCTAATTTATCACAGCCTGCTCTCACCTCATACTATCATAATTTTTTTTTAAAATCCAGGATCCTCGTCTCAAACGTCACTCTGTAATGAAGATCTCTGTCCTATTGTGGGAACTCTTCCTTAAGGATCCATGCACGACTTGGGATTGTCAATTATTTTTTCCTTGTTACAAAATACCCACTCAAGGTTAGCCTTTTCTCTAGGCTGTTCAACTTATTGAACCAAGAAACCAAGTTTGTATACATAAAGAATTCGTCCTCTATGGTAATGGAACCGATCTGACTTGCTCAATCCAGATGCAGACTGAAGTCACCCATAATCACAGTCATACTTTTATTACTTATATTTCTAGTTTCTTTTTAAAAATCAAGTGCTACCCAGTCTCTATAATTCCCATTATATCAAACCATTTTAAATCTATTTGCACAACTAATTCATTCCTTCATGCTGGTTGTTTTAGCATTTTTAGTCTCTTTCAGTGTGGCCCTGCTTGATTCTTGCTCTTGAATTCTCTGACTCCCACTTTTCTTATATCCGGTTCTGCCTTCTGCTTTCGTTAGTCCCTATTTCCCTGTCATTTGTCTCCATGTATAGGTTCTCAAACCCTGGCTATTTTAGTTAAAACCTTTCGAACCTGTACTCACAAATACATCTCCCAGGGCATCACCTCTGGCCCTGCCTGTTTTGATGTACTGATAGTTTTATTTGTCTCCACTAGAACTGTCAGCATGTAAGCTATGTGTTAAAAAATTATGCTCCTGCATAACGAATCCAGGCAGAACTCTCCACTGGCCAGAGTCATACCTAGCATAGTGAGATGATGGTTGGTCATCTTAGCTCCAGGACATTTCTGAAGGAGATCCTTGAGGTAGTGTCCTAAGCCCAACCAGCTTCAGTTGCTTCATCAATGGCCTTCCCTCTATTGTAAGGTCAGAAGTGGGCATGTTTGCTGATAATTGCACAATGTTCAGCGCCATTTGTGACAACTCAGATTCTGAAGCAGTCCACCTTCGAATGCAATAAGACCTGGACAATGTCCAGATTGGGGCTGCCATGTAGCAAGTAACATTCGTGCCTCATAAGCCTGTTCATCATTCACAAGTGTGATGGAATGCTCCCCACTTTTTTGGATGAATGCAGCTCCAACAACACTCAAGCAACTTAACAGCACCCAGGACAAAGCGCCCACTTGACCGACACATTAATAAAATCCATTCCTTCATCACCAATGCTCAGTATACATTGCTGCTACTATCAACAAGATGCACTGTGGAAATTCACCAAAGGTCCTCAGGCAGCACCTTCCAAACCCACAACCATTTCCAATTTGTAGGACAAGGACAGCAGATGCATGGGAACACCACCCACCACTGATTGTCCTGACTTGGAAATATAATCCTAGAATCTCCTCCCCAACGGCATTGTGGATGTACCTTGGCCAAATGGACTGCAGCACTTCAAGGCAGCAGCTCACCACCACCTTTTCAAGGGTGATAGGAACAGACAACAAATGCTGGCCCATGAAGCAACAACCACGCTCCCCCAAGATGAATAAAATTTTTTGATACTTCTCTATTTAATATACATACTTGCAAAATTTCTCAATTAGATTTAGCGAAAAATACTGTCTCTTACTCGGAGATCTCCTGTGCCAGGGAAATATTCACCATATTTATGGAATGAAACAGTCATCACTCTGTCTGTTGTGTAAAAAGCCTCTTCGACCCCATCACCATGGTGAATATCAATATCAATGTACAGTACTCTCTGATGATACCTTAAAGGAAGAAAAGCTCAATTGATCTGATGTGAAACACAACAGGTTAAAGCTTAACAGGAATATTAAAACGGAACTTGTTGGCGTCTTGATGACTCTGTTGGTAATTAAACTGTAGAGATTACAAAGTCCTAAGGTTTATTCTCACTGTTCTTGGGATGGAGACACAAACCAAGGTTACCATCACTAATTGCAATTCAGGTGAGAAGTGAGAGTGGACAGTGAAGGGTGGAGACAAAGGAGAGAGTGTATGTGGTGGGAGTGTGGACAAAAAGAATGGTAGATACAAAGCAAAGGGTGAAAGAATGAAAGAAAAGGGGGAGGGTGAAGAGAGAAAGCATGGGTGGGGGAGGGGGAAGGGCAGAGAGTAAATGGAAGTTAAGGAGGGGGAAGGGAAAAAGCCCCCTGTTTGATGTGAAAATCTATATTCTAAAAGAGCTCATACAGTTACAATAATAAACTTTTAAGCTTACTTCAGTAATTCGAGAATGGCCAAGACAATATCATTCACGTAACAAAAGCCTGATGCTTCCGATTTCTTTGCATGGTGAAGTCCACCGGCCCAGTTGACAGCAATGTCGGTTTGCTGTTTGTTCAGTTTAACAGCTCCAGCTGTAGAAAGTAGCAATTTCTTACATTTATAGCATAGCAGTAAGCAATTTGTTTTTCTTAGTTTTAACGCAATGTGCAGCTATAGAGAAGGATGCTTCTGATCGAAAGCAAAAGCCTCTTGAACATGTCAACTAAATTAAAAAGATTTCAAGGACATTTTTAGCACATTAAAAGAGCTTGACTGTGACAATTCTCCAAGTTGAATTACTTCACTAATATGTACACCAGAGTTGGAACAATCACAAAAATGATAAGCAGGAAAGTCCAAGGTTCAATAAACCTTTAACAGAAGTTATATTGGATCAACCAGCTTATTGGTTCCGATTAGAAAATTAGCGTTAACAGGAAATGAAGAGAAAGGGATGGGGAAAGGTGTGTAGGTGGGATGCTGAATCATTGGCTTTGGTTCCTTCTGATTACAGACGGACCTCTTCTGGAAGTGTGTCACATTTGATGGGACGAGGATTGTTAACTAAAACTGATTTCAGTCTGCATATCTTACAAACAACCTCAAACATGACTCACACACAAATAATGTGCCTTGGCAGCTGTGACCAACACACCAACAAGGTGACAAGGCCTTTGAGAAAGGACTGGAAAAGCATTAGCAATGGAAACAAACACATTCAATTAGATTAGATTCCCTACAGTGTGGAAACAGGCCCTTTGGCCCAACAAGTCCACACCGCCCGTTGCAGCATCCCACCCAGACCCATCACCCTATAACCCACACATCCCTGAATACTACAGGAAATTTAGCATGGCTGATCCACCTAGCCTGCACATCTTTGGACTGTGGGAGGAAACCGGAGTACCCAGAGGAAACCCACGCAGACATGGGGAGAATGTGCAAACTCCACACAGACAGTTGCCCGAGGCTGGAATCGAACCCGGGTCCCTGGTGCTGTGAGACTGCAGTGCTAACCGCTGAGCCACCGTGCCTATTTTCCAAAGAAACCTGTTTTCCATTAATATTTCACAAAATTGAAGTGCTGTTTTTAAATTAAATTGTTGATCATTCACTGCAGATGAATGCTTTGAGGAAATTCTGCATGGAGATAGAATTGAAAAGCAAAAAAAATTACATTTCACTTGTATCTTGTTAGTCCACATACTATGCAGAGTTATGGTTGCCATATGATGAGGATGAAATGGGACACTGGAGAAAGCTTTAACAGAACAGAGGGGGCAATCCAAAACTGGAAGATCAAAAAAGTTGGGCTCCTTCCTCTAGAAAAAGAGAACTGAAGGAAACCTGATGTAAGATTTAAATTTTTTACAAGGATTTCGATCAGAATGAGCAGAGATGTTTTCAGGTGCACGTGTGCAGGAGTAGTGAGTGGAAGAGATCACAACTCTGGATTATAAAATCCAGTACGAAACTTGAGAGAAGATTATTTACTTAAAATTGCATTGATACATTTCAGGGGGAAGTAGACAAGTGCAAGAGGAAGAAACCGATGGAGATAGATAATTTTTTTTTGTTATTAAACAAGGGTATCAGGGACACAGGACCATGGCAGGCACATGGAGTCAGGCCATACATCAGCCATGATCTTACTGAATGGCAGAGCAAGCTCAAGAAGCTGAATGACCTACTTTAGTGCCCAAGTTCCCATGATATACTGACTCAATTAGAAGGGTAAGGCAGAGTTCAACGCAACATACGCAAACACAGGTAGACAAGTTGGGATCAACGGCCTTCAGCCGTTCTGTAAACGTGGTGCAGTCTACTTACCAACCGACCCTCCGGTTGAAAGCTGGCAGAATTCAAACAGCCCATCAAATACAGGACAGTCTTCACCCACGTTAACTAATGGAAAGAACAAGCTTTAAATTTTTTTTTACAATAAGTGGGGCGGGGGGGGGGAAAAAAGGCAGCTCATTCCATACAACCTGGCTTATTTCTCAGGGCAATATCTTCAATAATCAGAGTCAACATCCCTTTGTTTAAATTTTAAACAGAGACTGGAACATAACTGTCAATCTTAATTAACAAATGTACTTTCCTTGACAATGCCTCTGCCAGAGACCACTTGCCAAACAATTAGCACTATCCTTTCTGGGAAATATATATGTTGGTGTTCCCTTGAATTGACATTCTTGAAAATTGTCCTGATGAGTGCAAGACAAAATGTGTATTTCTCACCAGCTCTCCTGTTTTTTACTATCAAATGACTATTTAAATTGTAATGATTAGTGTTTTCAGGATGACGAAATCTTGACATGACAAATGATCTCTTCAAAACAATGCGAATGCCATTAACCTGAAATGTTGACACTGTTTCTCTCTCCACAGACAGCTAAGAATTTCCAGCATTTGCAACATTTTGCTTTCACTCCTAAATACATGATGTCCCCTTGTTTTCAATTACCCCAGCCAAGAGAAACAGGTTCTTTCCATCCACTCTAATCAGTTTCCCTTGATATCTTACACACCTTGATCAAACCTACCACCCATTAAATATTCTAACTTGCAGGGAACACAACCCTAGTTTCTGTAAACTCTCTTTGCAATTTAATTCCAAGTCCATTATCATTCCTGCAAATCTATTCTTCATTCTCTCAGCATGTGATGCCTAGAACTGAACACGATACTCTAAAAGGGCTTTGTATGTATAACACGTTACTAGCATTTCATTAACGCATCCAAGCTTGGTGCTAAAATTTATTCGCCACATTTTGTCCATTCACATAACGTGTTATTGCCTTTAATATTATACTTCTTTCTACACTGCTACACAGTTAAATCATCTTCACGTCACCAAAAGACTTATGTACACCTGCCAGTTAGAGTACTTGTGCATAATCTACACTGTTTCTGCTCATTGTATTAATTTTTACAACTGAAAGGAGGACAATTCTGTAATTTCAATTCTTCTTGTAGAATCTAACTTCTGTAGTGCCTGTTGTATGAAACATTATTCATATTACAAACAGTCACAGATCCTTTTGCCTTGGTCAGATCGACTTTCATGTCCCATGGTCAGCAGGAATAGAGTGCACATTTTAACGAGAATCTGCATTATACACTAATTAACAAATCCATTGAGGGAATTTGAAAGACCTCAACACATACTTGTATTTTGTCCTATCACACCACTTAACTGAATGTGGAAATTATTATTCAATTAACCAGCAATACAGTGCTTTTTTGTGAATTAATTAAGCCCTACAGTGTTTTGATATAGATTGTTATTTGAAATGAGTGAGATTAAACCTTTTCAAATGTACAGCTGTACTTAAGTGAGAGAAAAGCCAGTTTAAAAACCCAGTGGACTAAATTCTATACTATATCTTACGTAGGAAATAGGTAATAAAATTCCAAGTTTTGCTGACAGCACTTTAGTACTCTACCTCAATGAAGGATGCGAAAACTTGTTTTGGCATTTAATCTCTTGACTTCAATCCTTTCCCAGATCATCACCTTTTCATTCCTCCCCACTGACCAACCCCCTCCAACCACCATGTACCCACCACTTTCCTTTCATTCTGCCTCTGTACTTCTGTAAAACTCATTATATCTCTAACAACGTGAAATCTTAACACTCTGCCTACCCCCCAAACCGGGTATTTCCATATTTTAAAATGGCAACGCACATCTCTGCATCTGCTTGCTGTATTCAGACATGTTGTCCGGACGGATGGACCGCAGAAACTTGATGTAATCATCACTGTGGTACTTTGTCATTTCTTCAGCTGAAGCTTTGTGTGGACGCTTTGAAAGAACAGAAATATCGTTAAATTTCAAACTTCTTAACGGATAGCTACAGGAAAAGAGAGAATGCAGAATATCAGACAAATGTTTAAAATGGAGAAATTTAGTATGTAGAGTATTGAAGGCAAAAATCATAATATATACCTTATCCTGAAATTGAGAATATATTGATGGGTCATCTTCTGGAAAAACCAGATACAGCAAACGTAATCTCACATCACTATTAGCAAGGGAGCTCAAAGAATGTGACCCAGCCAGGATAAAGGGACAAGGGAACACATGCCTCATCAAGATCATGTGACTTAGTGGCAATCATGTCACTAAGTGCTGTCCTTATCCTCCTATGTGACAGTGATTGTTGCCAAAGAAGATTCAAACAATTTTTTGTGCATTCAGTAGGTAACTCCTGCCTGCAGTGTGCATTAATATTTAAACCAGTGGATAGGTGATGGCATTCACAAAGCTCTGTGGTAGGGACTGTAAGGAACAGGGGATCATTTGTCACAGAACCTACAGTATCTGAACTGTTCTTGTAATTATGACATTTACATGACCTGTCAAGTTCAGTTTTTGATCAAGTGCCACACCACGGATTTGATATTGAGGAACACAACAGTTGTGGTGCCACGGAATGTCAACGGAAGGTGGTTTCACTCTTTCTTGTTATAATGACCTTTACCTAGCTCTTTCACAGCTCAGATTTTACTTGCTAATCTCAAGTCCAAGTCTGAACACATTCAAGATAGTAAGAACTGCCGATGCTGGAGTCAGAACCGTCAACTTTCCTGCTCCTCTGATGCTGCTTAGCCTGCTGTATTCCTCCAGCTCCACACTGTTATCTTGAACACATTCAAGTCTTGTTGCACACAGACAGCTTACAACCATGAGAAACAGCAACAGGTGTAGACCGTTTGGCCCCTCAAGCCTAGCTGCCATTCAATAGGATCACGGCTGACTTGATATTCATCAAGCCCACTTTCTAGCCCCTTCCCATCACCCTCAAATCCCCTACTGATCAAGAATCAATCTCAGCCTTAAATATACACAAGTAGTTCCAAGACCCACAAGCCTCTAAAGAGAAGAAATTCATCACCTCCCTAGATTAGCACCCCATAATTCTGAGACAACGCTCTCCGGTTCTAGCCTCTATGTGGGGCAACATCTTTTCAGCATTTATCTTGTCAAGACTGTTCCAACTTGTTTCAATGAGATCACCTCTCATTCGTCTAAATTTCAACGAGCAGAGTGCCAACCTGTTTAACCTCTCCCATAAAACAATCTCATCATACCAGGTATCATCCTAACGAACCTTCTGACCTACCTCCAATCAAATATGTTTTCTTAAATAAGGGTATTAAAACTTCTGTTCTTCAGATGCGGTCTCACCAGTACTTTAAACAGCTGCAATAAGATTTTCCTTACCGTATACTCCAAACCCCCTTTTATAAGGGCCAACATTCCATCAGCCTTCCTGAATACCTGCTAGCAAGCTTTGTGTTTCAAGCACAACTAACCCCCAAGTCCTTTTGATCCCTTTATGTTGCAGCTTTCTGCAGTTTTTCTCCATTTAAGTAATAATTGTTTTGCTCTCCCTTCCAAGATGAACAATTTCACATTTTCCACATTAAACTCTATTTGCCAATTTTTTGTCCACTTACGTAACCTACTAATCGCTTCACTGGAGAGGAGTTGGAAGTGGGACCAGTTGTCTTCAGACACTTACATTTGGCATATTCTGAACTAATATAATGTATTAACTTAATATAGTTGAACTATATGCATCTTCCACTGAAGTACATCACCTCTGCCTCATGAGCTAATTCTTTTGTCTCCCTCTGACTTCGTGCATCTGGCACCTTCTCTTTATACTTTTACATTTCTGGATATCCATTTGTTCTCTAATTCTCACATCTCTTGTATTGGCTTCTCTTCTCTCTCTTACTGACCATTAACATCTCTTGCCATAGGCCACTGCTGAACCAATCCAATTCCAGAGTCGGGTGGTGTTGGATTCAAACCAAAACCTGGGGCTTCAGCACTCAACTTAGACTGTTATTCTAACTCAGTAATGAGGGATTACAGCCTTGCCAAAGGCATCATCCATCAGAAAAGAAATTAATTTGAGGTCTGATTATGAATTTGAGGTCAGATGCAAGGAATCATTTTTTCTTTTGTTTTTTCTTTTCTTTTTTAAGTGCACAGTGCAGGCCCTTTGGCTCACGATGTTGAACCGACCTATTATTCTACTAAAATCTACCCTGCATACCGTACATTTTACTATCCTCCATGCGCCTATCCAAGAGTCGCTTAAGTCTCTAAAGTATCTGATTCCACTACCACGGCTGGCAGCACACTCCACGCCCACCACTCTGTATGAAGAACCTACCCCGACATCTTCCCGATACCTTCCTTCAATAACCTTAAAATTATGCCCCCTCATAATAGTCATTTCTGCCCTGGGAAAAAGTCCCTGACTTTCCACTCTATCTATGTCTTGCAATATCTGGTGTACCTCTATCAAGTCACCTCTCTTCCTTCTTCGGTCCAATGAAAAAAGCCCTAGCCCACTCAACCTTTCCTCATAAGGCCTACCCTCTAGTCGAGGCAGCATCCTAGTAAATCTCCTCTGCACCCTCTCTAAAACTTCCATATGTTTTCTATAATGAGGTGACCAGAACTGAACACAATATTCCAACAGTGGTCTAGCCAGGGTTTTATAGACCTGCAGCATAACCTCACAGATTGAACTCAATTCCCCTGACGATGAAAGCCAACACTCTATATGCCTCCTTTACAACCCTATCAATTTGGGTCGCAACTCTGAGGGATGTATGAACGTGGACTCCAAGATCCCTCTATTTCTTCACACTACCGAGAATCCTGCCATTAAGCCTGTATTCTGCATTCAAATTCGACCTTCCAAAATGAATCACTTCACACTTTTCTGCGTTGAATTCCATCAGTCACTTCTTTGACCAGCTCAGCATCCTGCCAATGCCCCGTTGTAACCTACAACAGCCCTCCACACTGTCCACAACTTTCATGTAATCGGCAAACTTACTAACCCACCCCTCCACTTCCTCATCCAAATCGTTTATAAAGGTCACAAACAGCAGAGGTCCCAGAACAGATTCCTGCAGCACACCACTGATCACCAAGCTCCAGGCTGAATACTTTCCCTTTACTACCATCCTCTGTCTTCTACTAGAGAGACAGTTTTGTATCCAGACAGCCAAATTTCTCTGAATCCCATGACTCCTTACTTTCTGGATGAGCCTACCATGTGGAACCTTATCAAATATCTTGCTAAATTCCATATACACCACATCCACTGCTCTAGCGTTATTGAAGTGTTTTGTCACATCCTCAAAGAATTCAATAAGGCTTGAGGCATGACCTGCCCCTCCCAAAGCCATGCTAAATATTTCTAATCAAACTGTGCTTTTCTAAATAATCATAAATAATATCTCTCAGAATCTCCATGTAGTCACTACTCAAAAGAATGAGGGATAATCTTTAAATCTTCAAAAACCATCAATATAGGTGAGTTGGCCATTCACATCATTGCTTTTTTAGGGACTTTGCTTTGCAAACTGACAGCCCTGCATGTTTTACAAAAAAACTGATTACATTTCTAAAGAATGCATTAACAGTATGAAAGGGATATTATAAATGTAAATCCTGGTATTTTTCCTATATTTCTAATACTCTGCTTTTCTTCTCTTTTACTTTCACTTGTGTGGAAATCTCAATGCAAATCATCACTTCACACCTGATTGTCACAAAAATTATCTAGCCTTATGGTTATATAGCAAGAATTGTCATGTGGCACAGAGGTATTATTCCTACCTCAGGGTTAGAAGATCTGGGTACAAGTCTTTCCTCAGGATCTGATGGTCAAAGAGGTACTTCATAACACATCCGAACAGGTGGATTTAAAATATTAAAGTTACATCTTGTAACTGTTACATACAGTATTTGTGGATCTATGGTTGTGTGCAGACTGATAAGACCATTGCTGCCTGGATGAAAACAAGTTCAGGGTTTGGGGAAAATTTGATCGAATTAGACACTACAAGGTTAAGCAGCACATCAGAAAACAATCCAAAATAAGACTGCTAGAAGTATGTGAACTATACACTGATGATAAACCTGAAGAACCAGAAGGGACTAAAGAAAAATTGATTACCTGAATGCACTGCTTGAAAGGATGGCGGAAACAGATTCAATACTAACTTTTTTCAAGATAATCAGATCAAACTCGAATGGGAAAATATGGTGCGACCTGGGAAACAGTCAACGAATTGGGTGGCTTTTACAAAGAGCCAGGACAAGCATGAAGGGACAACAGGATCATTTGATTATTTATAACTTACCCGAGCAGTAGAAAAAGACCAACCAAAACAGAGAGGGGTGGGAAAGCTGATGTTTCAGGTCTGGACCCTTCTTTATAAATTGGAGAGGGGAAGGGGATTGTAAAATAAGTAGGGAGAAAGGGATAGGCCACTAGAACATGGATGGCGAGGAGACAGACAGGTCAAGGGGCAGGATGAGGCTAGTAGGTAGGAAGTAGGGGAGGAGCTTGAGGTGGGATGAGTGGATAGCTGGGAGGAAGGACAGGTTAGGGAAGTGGGGACGAGCTGGGCTGGTTTTGGGGTGCGGTGGCGGGGGCAGATTTTGAAGCTGGTGAAGTCCACATTGATGACATTGGGCTGCAGGGCTCCCAAGCGAAATGAGAGGCTGTTCCTGCAACCTTCGGGTGGCATCATTGTGGCACTGCAGGATGCCCAAGATGGACATGTCGTCTCCAAGGAGTGGCAAGGTGAATTGAAATGGTTGGTAATTGGGAGGTGCAGGTATTTGGTGCGAACCAACCGTAGGTGTTCCACAAAATATGACCTTTACTGGCTCCAACCCGCCTCCTTGACTCGTCTGTCTCCTCTCTACCTATCTTCTATCCATCTCCCTTTCTCCCTATTTATTTCAGAATCCCCTTCTACCCCGACTCCTCCCTTTTCTGAAGAAGGGTCTAAACCTGAAACGTCAGCTCTCCTACTCCTCTGATGCTGCTTGGCCTGCTGTGTTCATCCAGCTCTACACCTTGTAGTCTCAGGTTGTCCAGCATCGGCAGTTCCTACTATCTCTCCCCAACCAAAATAGATTTTGCTTGGTAGGGCAAACATTGCTGATTTATTGACAGCCTAACTAACTTTTGAAATACTCACCGCACAAGACAAGATATAAATTTATTTACTTTCTGTAGGAATGAAGTTGCTAATAATGAGTACAGCTTTCTAAATAGCACAGAGGCAAACTATACTGACAGCATGGAACAGGACAACAGAGAAAGCTAGATCAGTGAGACTTTTACGGGCCCTGTGTAGACATGTTTCCACAAAGAAAAAGGATAGTACTGTTAAATCTGGAGCCCCTTGGTTATCCTGAAGTACACAGGATAATATACAGCAGAAAAAGACAGCTTATGACAATCTTCAGAACAGTAATACTCTAGGAAGTTTAAAGGAATAAAGAAATTTCAGGAATTAAGTGAAAAACAAAATTAGGAAAATAAAGAAAGGGTATGCAAAAATGATAGCTGGCAAAATTTGGAAAATCTAAAGATTTCAATACAAGAAAAACAAGATGGCAAAGTGAAGAGTTGAACTTGTCAGAGACGTACATGGCAACCTGTGTACGGATGCAGACAATGAGGGCAGAATTCTTAATGAGTCTTTTTTGGATGAGGTACTGCAAATATACACTTAACACTATCTTTAATTATAGAAGTTCATCAAGCACTTATCATTTATGTCCTTCATTGCATTTTACTCCAATGTAACTATATTCCTACCAGAACCTATCAAAGGCTACAATGCAATTCACAGGGGCATAATGACCCTAGTTCCCTAAATTACAATAAGTTTTATTTTTGTATTGGACATGAGGAAAAAGAAAGGATGAATTGCACAAACAAGTTTACACACTAACTGTTCCATGGTACTTACATAGATTTCCATTTTTCTGTACAAGCCATAGTTCAGAAGCAGGTTATGCGTCATTCGAATTCTGTGGGGTTTCATTGGATGGCCCTGTCCGTAGTAGTAATTCCCAACATCACCTGCATTTAACAAATGACAAGATAATAAAAAAAGGTTCCCGCACACTGGTATACAACAGACAGTATATGAACATGTGAAATACAACTAGTATACAATAACCAAACTGATTACTGATCAGCAAGATGGTTATTATGATTTATCTACTGTCTTTGGGATATTATTCAGTGTACACCCAAAAGACAATATAACCTATACTGTAATGAACACTCATGCTGTTGATGAACTGCTAAGGGTTAATTAACATTTCCTTGAAAATGATTCAAGGGCAATGTAAAACGATACAATCTCTCGAGTTCATGCATCTTTAAGCTCCAATTAGGTGGCTAGTCATCTTAGGAGCCTGGGGACAACAGCAAAACTGATTTTCTATTAGTCAAGTACAAAAAGATGTATCCTAGTTAAGAGTTGTTGGCAAACAAATAGAAATAAGTTTTGATGCAGAATTCACCTTCTCCATCTATTCCCCTTCTGCCACAAAAGCACCTCAGTTTACTGAGGGAATTCAAAAGATTAGGCATAACTATACACAAAATATACCGATACTTCATAAATTTACTAAGTGTGTTTGGAGAATGTAATTATTAGGCTAGATAAAGGGCATCTAGTATGTGTTGGATACTTCGGTTTCCAAAACTCATTAAGGGATTAATATAGAGTTGGTAATACATCAGCAGTAGATTGGTTCCAAGACAGGAGACAGTTTGCAGATTGTAACTGGTAGAATCATTACAAGATAATGAATGGTTTAGAAGGGGTGGACGGTAGGAGGTTGTTTCCGTTAGGCGGGGAGACTAGGACCCGTGGGCACAGCCTTAAAATTAGAGGGGGTAAATTTAAAACTGAAATGAAACGACATTTCTTCAGCCAGAGAGTGGTGGGCTTGTGGAAATCATTGCCGCAGAGTGCAGTGGAGGCCGGGACATTGGATGCCTTCAAGGCAGAGATCGACAAATTCTTGATCTCAAAAGGAATCAAGGGCTACGGGGAGAGTGCAGGGAAGTGGTGTTGAAATGCCCATCAGCCATGATTTAAATGCGGAGTGGACTTGATGGGCCGAATAGCTTTACTTCCACTCCTAAGTCTTATGGTCTAATGCTGCGAGGATCAATTTCAATTGAAGCCCATTATCCATAATTTAGATCATGGACGGACAAAGGTATGGAGAGAAACAAACATATTTACTAATGACATTAGCTAAGTTGGGAATGTAAGCTTTGACAACACAAAGAAGTCACAAGGAAATACATCCATGTGTTTATGGGCAACAGGATGAAAATCAGAATAGAACGTGGAGAAATGAGATTATTCACTCCAGTCCTAGGTAACCACCATGACATACAAGTGTAAGGTAATGATCATTTTCAACAAGGGACAATCCAACCATCATCCCTTAACATTCAACGGCATTACCATCACTCAATCTCCCACTGTCAATATCCTAGTTATCAATAACAGACCCTTGATGACACCCTCCTGAAGAATTTCAACCTTAACTTTCATACTTACGCAAGGATATGCCATATGTACAATTTGAATTTGAGACTAATGTATTCACTGGTGAGAGGCACAATGTGGGTACAGAAATCAGGGAGGAGGCCCATGACCTTGCAGATAACAGCAGATAATCTCCGGGGCAGGATGGAATGTACCCCAGGTTGTTTAGTGAGGCGAGAAAGGATAAAACAGTGGTGCTTGCAACAATTTTCAATTCCTCTCTAGGCAGAGAAGTACCAGGGCACAGCCAATATGTACCATTTTCAAGAAAAGAGCAAGGGACAAACCAGGAAAACACAGTTCAGTCAGCAGTTTATGTCGGTTGTAGGAAAAGTATTACATGCAATTCTGTGAGATAGGATTAATCTATATTTGGAGAGTCTGGGATTAAATGAGAATAGTCATAATGGCTCACTAATTTGATTCAATTTTTGAAGAGGTAACCAGGTATGTAGATGAGGGCAATGCTTTTGATGTCGTCTACTTGGACTTCAAAAAGGCTTTGATAAGGTCCCACATGAGAGATGGTTGGCAAAGGTGACAGCTCAGGGTATCCAAGGAAATTAAGCTATTTAGATCCCAAATTAGCTGAGTGGCAGGAAGCTGAGAGTGATGGTCATGGGGTGCTTTTCGGACAGAACGTCTATGTCCAGCAGGGTCCCATAGGGGTCACTGTTGGGACCCATGCCTTTTATGGCTTTTATAAATGCTTTACAAGTGATCGTAGAAGGGTTGATCAGCCAAGATCAAGGATTAAAGGGACTTCAGTGTGCATACAAGACCAGTTCCTTAATGTATTAGGATAGATGGATAAAGCGATCAAGGCTGATTATGGGATACTTGCCTTTATTAGCAGAGGCTTAGAGTTTAAAAGCAGGGAGGTTATGGTAAAACTATATAAAATGTTCATTACATCAGTTAGAGAAACCACACAATAGGAGGAATGTGATTTCACAAGAGGGTGCACAGGAGATTGCCTCAGCTGGAGAAAGTTATTAAAACAGATTGGACAGTTGTTTCCTTGGAGCAAAGGAGACTGAGGGGTGGGCTTGTTTGAGATGCAAAAAAAAAATTATGAGGGGTATGAGACAGCAGACAGAAATCACTCTTCCCCTTGATGGAGGGATCAATGACCAGGGCCAATGATTTAGGTTAAGGGGCAGAAAGTTTAGAGATGTGAAGAAAAATCTTCTTTTTGCTTTGAGAGTGGTGGGAATTCTGAAACTCACTGCCTGTAAAGGGTGGGAGAAGCAGAAACCAGAAGTAGTATTCAGGTGTGTACTTGTGAATGCCAAGACTTGCAGACTACAGGCCAAGTGCTGGAAAATGGAATTAGAAAAGTCAGGAGGTTGTTTTTGACTAGCGTGGACTTGATGGGCCTTTTTCTGTGCTGCAAATGAGTAATTTTTACCTAAAATATTAATACCTCTGACAGGAGTCCTTTTTCAAGGGGCTTACACGTGTACTTGATTGAAACCCATCCAGTACTCTGTATATAGTTTGCCTACTCTGCAGCATCCACTGGTTGTCCAGCTATCCTCTACCAGTCGCTATGACATTGTGACAGGTGTACCCTTGGCAAAGGCCAGTCTGGGGTCAGACAGGTTATGCTGTTTAGTTGAGCTCCTGAGATGTGGCATGAGATTGGCAGAAGGCAAACTGACTGCGGGGCATTTCTCAAGTGTCTCCTATTTGCTACCTTCCAATAGCGAGAGAGAGAAGGGGCTCTGGGTGAATGAACAGACTGACGAAAATTCTGTGGAATTTCAGGGGAATGAGATGAGGTCTGAGGAAAACTGAAAATCTAAAGGAGACTGAAGGAACAGAACCAAAAGTTGTTTCTCTTAGCAGAAGAGTATTGTACATAGGTGTGCAGTCTTAGGATGAAGGGGCACTCATTTAGTCCAAAGATGAGCAGAAACTAGAGTCCTCAAAGGGCCGAGTGTCTTTGGCACTGTATTTCTGAAGGTTGAGAATGCTCCATTACTGAGTTTAAAACGTGAGATTGACAGCTTATGTTGGCTACTCAGAGAATCGAGGACTGCGGGGGGGAAAGCAGGAGAGTAGAACTGAGGTGGATGATCAACCATGATTGTATGATCTGTTCATGTGCCCCTTTGGGGGAGTGGGGTGGGGTGAAGGAGACTGGGGTGGGTGGGGAAGACAACGACCACTAGAGAATGGGGGCGGGGGGAAGGAGGAAGAGGAGAAGAGAAGAGAGACTCGACCACCACCACCGCCAGGGGATTTTTTTTGGGGGGGGGGGGGGGGGGAGAGGGGGAAGAGAGACAACAACTAGGGGATGGGGCAGGAAGAACTAAAACAGGTGATGGGGGGGGGAGGAGAGGGGAAGAAGATTGGGTAGAGGGAAAATTGAGGGAAGGCATGGGGTGTATAGTTATCGGACTCAGGCTGGCGGTAAGTGGGGGGAGGTATGATGATATTGACGATCATTCACCATGTCCAGGGAGTCGAGTGGTCTGGGGTGATTGTGGGATGTATGGGGTAGAGGATCAGTCCCTGGGAGGGTATTATTGGGTGGTGGAGGGGTTGGGGTAGAGGATCAGTCCCTGGGAGGGTATTATTGGGGGGTGGAGGGGTTGGGGTCGGGTCCAGGGTGAGAGGAGTGGAGAGGAGAGACGGTGGGGATGGGATGTTTGTGATGATCAGTCTCCAGGAGTGAGGTGAGTGCGTGCCCGGGGTACAATACCCTCCAGGAGACTGATCCTCCATCACATACATCTCATCCCCACTGTCCCGGGGTGTCGGCAGGGTGAGTGTGGGGCCTATGAGGTAGAGGATCAGAACCCGGGAGGGTATTCTACCTGGGGTGGGGTGTGGGCGGTAGTGAGTGTGGGGCATATGAGGTAGAGGATCAGAAGCTGTTCGGAAATTGTACCCAGAGTGTGGGGTCGGGGTCGGGGTCGGGGGTCGGGGGGGGGCCCTAGGCTCATGGTGAGAATGGGGTGTATGAGGTGGAGGATCAGTCTCCGGGAGGGTATTGCACCCAGTGGGGGTGTGATGGTGAGGGTGGGGTGTACGAACAGTCTCCAGGAGGATATTGTAACCAGGCAGAGGTGGGTGGGAGACCGGGGCAGGTGTAGGGGTGAGGGCGGGAGGGGTCCAGGTTGGGGGTGGTAGAGGAAGCGGGGGGTGCATGAAGTGGAGGATCAATCTCCGGGAGGGTATCGTACCGGGGTGGTGGGGGAGGATAGGTGTCAGCATGAGGGCAGTGGCTGGGGTCCGGGGTGGTGGTGGGGTGTATGAGCTGGAGGATCAGTCTCCGGGAGGATATCGCACCCAAGGGGTAGGGGGTTAGAGTTAGGGTTCAGGGCCTGGGGTGGGGGGGGTTGAGGTGGAGGATCAGTCTCCGGGAGGATATCGTACCTGGGGGGGGTATGAGGTAGGGGTAGGGGTAGGGGTAGGGAGGTGGGGGGGGTATGGGGGGTGGAGGTGGGGGGGGTATGGGGGGTGGGGGTGGGGGGGTATGGGGGGTGGGGGTGGGGGGGTATGGGGGGTGGGGATGGGGGGGTATGGGGGGTGGGGGTGGGGGTGGGGGGGTATGGGGGGTGGGGGTGGGGGGGTATGGGGGGTGGGGGTGGGGGGGTATGGGGGGTGGGGGTGGGGGGTGATGAGGTGGGGGTGGGGGGTACGAGGGGGAGGATCAGTCTCGGGGAGGATATCGTACCCGATAGGGTGAGGGGGGTGGGGTAGGGGGGGTAAAAGTGAGGTATCAGAGCGGGGGTGGGGGGAAGGCGGTCCCATGGTCAGAGTCCGCTCCACTCCCTGAGCCCTGGGTGGTGGGGAGATGAGTCCCAGTCCCGCTCCCCGTTATCCCGCGACCCCAGCCCCGGCCTTACCGTCATAGTAATAGCAAACCTTCTTCTTGCCGCCGCCCTGGGCCAGCGCCATTTTACCCGCGACCTCCTGCAGCAGCGCAACCAGCCCTGCTGCCACCCACTGCACTGCGTCACCATGAACGACAGCGACCTAGACCAACCACAGAGCAGCATGGGGGAGGGCGGTGTCCGAAACTCTGTGACGTTCCAGGGCAACGACCAATGGGGGTTACGGCGCGCGGGACCGGCTGGACCAGCAGGTTTGGTTGGGCGTGACGGGTGATTTCCCCCTGGCGGCTGGGTCTCGCTATTACATCAATTTTGGGGGAGGGCTTGCCCTTTACAAAAGGGTTCCCAACAAAAACTAAAGCAATAATAAAAAGAATTAAATTGGCCTAGGTGGACACACATTCAAACTGCCCCATTATTTTGTACACTTTCAGATTTGATCACTCTCTGCCTGACTTGGTGCAATCAAGAATGTGTGCTTGCAATGTCTGAGGCCATGCTTCATTCCCCTATCCAGGATGAGCACATTAGTACAAAGAGGATGGAGGGAGATAGATGCCTATTAATCAACACAAAGGATTTTAGGTAAAGCATAGGAATAAAACATAGAAAGTGATTGACGCCAAAATATTATGTGTATTCAAGACGAAAGTAGATAGACCTTGAATGGCTAGAGGGCTGAAGGATATGGATGGAGGAACGAGTTTAATGTATTGAGCTCAATGATCGGCCATGATCGCATTGAATGGTGGGGGAGGCTTGAGCAGTCTATTTGTGTTCCTATCCTCTATGTGCCTATGGTAGTGAATTCCACAGGCTTGCTGTATGAGTGCAGAAGTTTCTCCTCATCTAATGTAAAAAGCTGAGACTACAAAATGGCCAAACTTCTAGTTGCAGCTGAAGGGACTGGAAAAGCTGCTTAATAAACACTCCTCCACGACAGTTTGTCTGCTAGTTCTCTTCAAAACCAATTCCGCTTGTCCCACAATCGCTCCTGCATCATGAGCAATTAGTTCCCCTTCTTGAAGGGGATCTGAAATAGAAGACAGCATGTGATCAGCTACGATCCAGGTTACTAACCAAAAGGCATCAAAAGGGTACAGGGAGAAATGGAATTTGGCATTAAGGTTGAGCATCAGCCATGATCACATTGAATGGTTCTTATTTCTATGTTTCATAGAACAGAGAACAGTACAGCATAGTACAGGCCCTTCAGCCCACGATGTTGTGCAGACCTAGTATCCTACCAAGATCAATCTACCCTGCATACCCTATATTTTACTATCCTCCATTTGCATATCCAAGAGTCACTTAAAAGTCTCCAAAGTATCTGACTCCGTTACCACTGCAGGCAGCACATTCCACATGCCCACCACTCTCTACGTGAAGAACCTCTGACATCGCCCCATACCTTCCTTCAATAACCTTAAAATTATGCCCCCTCATAATAGTCATTTCTGTCCTGGGAATAAGTCTATGACTATCTACTCTATCTATGCCTCTCATCATCAAGTAAACCTCTATCAAGTCACCTTTCATCCTTATTCGCTCCAACGAATATAGCCCTTTCCTCATAAGACCTGCCCTCCAGTCCAGGCAGCATCCTGGTAAATCTCCTCTGCACCCTCTCTAAAGCTTCCACATCTTTCTTATTATGAGGTGACCAGAACTGAACACAATATTCCAAAAAGCATATTGAATTAAAAATAAATGAATGGAACTAAATGGAAAAAAGAAATCACAAAACTTAAATTGGAGTTGATTATGTACTTGAGAAGGAGGTAAACAAAAGAAAGTTAGAAATGTGAGGAAATTTACACAAAGTTATTAGATTACCAGCACAGGCACAACTGGCCAAATAATCAGTTTAATTTTTGTTATTAATATAATGTGATGTAGGTCATGTAATTTCAACATATTTTAAGATAATTTATTTTCAATTTTGGATTTTGCACTAGTGGAATGTTGGTATTGATCTTTCTAGAAGAAGTTTAATGATTAACATGTCAGTGCTTTTGTGGCCAGTAATTTTAAAAAAAGCATGGGAGAGAAATTTTTTTTGTACTGGGAGAATTTTCTAAAGAAAAGAGTAAACATTTAGGAACACAGCTTGCTTTCAGTTTTAGAACATAGGACATAGAACTGTACAGCACAGTACAGGCCCTTCGGCCCACAATGTTATGCTGAGCTTTTACCTTCAACCTAAGGTCTATCTAACTTCCACTCCTACCTTACGCTATCATCCATATGCCTATCTAATTGATGCTTAAATGCCCCTAATGAGGCCAACTCTCTGGCAATGCATTCCATGCCCCTACTACTCTCTGAGTAAAGAACCTACCTCTGACATGTCCTCTATATCTACTTCCACTCACTTTAAAACTATGCCCCCTCATAATAGCTACCTGAATGCTAGGAAAAAGCCTTTGGCTGTCCAGTCTATCTGTACCTCTGCTCATTTTGTACAGATCTATCAAGTCACCTCTCATCCTTCTAAAGTGAAATGCCCGAGCTCTCTCAACCTTTCCTCGTGAGACCTTCCCTCCATTCCAGGCAACATCCTGGTAAATCTCCTCTGCACCTTTCCCAACGCTTCCACATCTTTCCTGTAATGAGGTGACCAGAACTGGACACAGTACTCCATATGTGGCTGAACCAGGCTTTCGTAATGCTGGAGCATTACTTCACGGTTCTTGAACTCAATCCTTCTATTAATGAAAGCTAACACACCATACACCTTCTTAACAACTCTATCCACCTGGGTGGCAGCTTTCAGGGAACTGTGTACATAAACCCAGAGATCCCTCTGCTCCTCCACACTGCCAAGTCCGTTAACCCTGTATTCTGCTTTCAAGCTTGTCCTTCCAAAATGAATCACCTCACACTTTTCAGGGTTAAACTCCATCTGCCACTTCTCAGCTCAGCTCTGCATCCTATCAATGTCCCTTTGTAACCTAGAACAGCCCCCCGCACTGTCCACAACTCAAACCACCTTTGTATCGTCCGCGAACTTACTAATCCACCCTTCCACTTCTACATCCAAATCATTTACAAAAATCACAAATAGAAGAGGTCCCCAGAACTGATCCTTGTTGTATACCACTCGTAACTGAGCACCATGTTGAATATTTTCCGTCCACTACCACCCTTTGTCTTCTAAGGGTCAACCAATTCTGAATCCAATCCACCACATTTCCCCCTATCCCATGCCTCCTTACCTACTGCATGAGCCTACCATGGGGAACCTTATCAAACGCCTTACTTAAATCCGTGTATACCACATCCACTGCTCTACCTTCACCCGTGCATTTGGTCACCTCTTCAAAGAATTCAATAAGGTTTGTGAAGCATGATCTCCCCCTCACAAATCCTTGCTGACTATCATGAATCAAACTGTGCCTATCCAAATGACCATAAATCCTCTCTCTCAGAGCCCTTTCCAATAATTTGCCCACCACTGAAGTAAGACTAACTGGCCTGTAATTTCTGGGATTATCCCTATTACCTTTTTTGAACGAGGGAATGACATTTTTTTCTCTCCAATCTTCCAATGCTGAACTCATGGGTAGTGAGGATGAAAAGGTCATCGCCAAAGGTCCTGCCATCTTTTCCCTCACTTCCCATAGAATCCTAGGATAAATCTCATCAGGCCTGGGGGACTTATCTCTCTTCAAGTTCCTCAAAATTTCTAGTACATCTTCCTTACGAACATCTTCCTCCTCTAGCCTACCAGCCAGTTTCACACTATCCTCCCCTACAACTAGATCCCTTTCAATTGTGAATACCAAAGAAAAGTATTCAATAAGGGTCTCTCCTATCTCTTTAATCTCTGAGCACAAATTCACTTTACAGTCCTCAATCAGCCCTACCCTTCCTCTGGTCATTCTCTTATTCCTCACGTATGTGTAAAAAGCTTTGGAGTTTTCCTTGATCCTATCCGCCAAGGTTCTTTCATGCCTTCTTATAGTTCACCTCAGCCCTTTCTTCAGCTCCTTCCTGGATAAGCTGTATCCCTCTAGACCTTTTCCCTTATTTCACAAACCTTACATAAGCATTCTTCTTCCCCTTAACAGTCGTTCGACCTCTCTCTAGAACCATGACTCCCTTATTCGACCACATCTTCCCTATCTGCTAGGGACAAGCATAGCAGCCACACACAGTATACATTCCTTAAACAATCTCCACATTTCAAACGTGCTCTTCCCTGACAGCATCTGTTTCCCTTTTATGTTACCCAGGTCATGCCTAACAGAATTAGAATTACCCTTCCCCCAATTATAAACCTTACCTTGCTGTATGTACCTGTCCTTTTCCATGACTATTGTAAAAGTTATAGAGTTATGATTGCTAACGCCAAAATGCTCTCCTACCAACAGGTCTAACACTTGGCCCGGTTCATTGCCAAGTGCCAAATCCAAAATAGTCTCTCCTCGTGTTGGTCTATCTACGTACTGTGTCAGGAATCCTTCCTGAATGCACTGGACAAAATCCGCTCCATCTAAACTATTACAACTAGAAAGTTTCCAGTCAACATTTGGAAAGTTGAAGTCACCCATGACTACAACCCTGTGACTTCTGTACCTTTCCAGTATCTGCCTCCCAATCCGCTCCTCCACTTCTCTCTAACTATTAGGGAGTCTGTAACAAACCCCCAACAAAGTGACTGCTCCTTTCTTGTTGCTGACCTCAACCCAAACTGACTCTGTTGACATATCATTCTCGACCTGCCTTTCAGTAGCTGCTATACTAGCCCTGACTAGCAATGCCACTCCCCCACCTCTTTGTCCACCATCCCTGTTTCTTTTAAAGCATCTAAATCCCAGAACTTCTAACAACCGTTCCTGTCCCTGAGTTACCCAAGTTTCTGTAGTGGCCACAACATCATAGTTCCAAGTATTGACCCATATTCTAAGTTCATCCTCCTTATTTCTGATACTTCTAACATTGAAGCACTTCAAATGATCCCTGTGTCCACAATTATGCCTCATTGACCGCATTTCTTTATAAACCACCTCACTCCCTGTTGTGCCTGTTGGAAGGGCGAATACCTCATCCTCTGTATTACAATTCGGGTTCCCCACCCCCTGCCAATCTAGTTTAAACCATCCCGTACAGCAAACCTCCCTCCCAGGATATTTGTGCCCTTCGGGTTCAGGTGCAATCTGTCCTTACTGTACTGCTCCCACCTTCCCCAGAATGTGCTCCAATTATCCACATTATGGAAGCCCTCCCTCCTACAACAGCCCTGAAGCCACATGTTTAGCTGCACTGTCTCCCTAAGTCTTATCTCATTATCACGTGGCACTGGTAGTAATCCAGAGATAACTATACTGTTTGTCCCAGACTTCAGCTTCCAACCTAACTCCCTGAACTTGTTTTTCACATTTTCAGTCCTTTTTCCACCTCTGTCATTGGTACCGATGTGCACCAAGACTGATGGCTGCTCACCCTCCCCCTTAAGGATCTTGAAGACACAATCCTAGACATCACGGACCCTGGCACCCAGGAGGCAACATACCGTCCGCTCATCTTGACCGCATCCACAGAACTGCCTGTCTGTGCCTCTTACGAACGAATCCCCCACTACAATTGCTCTCCTATTCTCCCCCATTCCCTTCTGTGCCACAGGGCCTGGCTCAGTGCCAGAGACCTGTCTGCTATGGCCAGTTTTAAAAGAGAAGGAATATATTTTTCATTTATGCAAAATTAATACCTCAGAAAGGTTTTGTGTTTCAGTTCAGCGGAGGCCCTGATGGAAATCGGATGTGTGAAGTAGTTTATAGAGTCATGGAGTCGTACAGCATGGAAACAGACCCTTTGGTCCAACTCATCAGGAGATAGCTATAAATTATCAAGAAACCTTAGTGAAGAAATTGTAGTTTAAAGTTCCAGACCAGAAGTGTTTAGTTAGAATTCTGATGGTATTATTTGACGTTAAGGATGTCCAAGCTTGGTTGTACGATGAATCAAGAAGAGTCAAAACTGGACTCAAAATATTTTCTGTGATTTTCTCTCAACTGCTGAGTTTCTACAGCATTCTCTGTCTTTGGGGAGCACTGCTGCCTCATAATGTCAGGGACTGGGTTCAATTCCAGCCTCTGTGTGGAGTTTGCACATTCTTCCTGTGCCTGTGTGGGTTTCCTCCCACAGTCCAAAGATGTGCAGATGTGAGGGGGAGGCAATAGCCCAGTGGTATTATCACTGGACCATTAACCCAGAGACCCAAATAACATTCTGGGGACCTAGATTTGAATCCTGCCAAGGCAGATGGTAGAATTTGAATTTAATAAAAATACCTGGAATTAAGAATCTAATGATTCAATTGTCCATGAAACAATTGTCAGGATATTCCCATCTGGTTCAATAATATCCTTTAGGGAAAGAATCTGCCAACCTTACCTGGTCTGGCCTCCACGTGACTTCAAACCCACAGCAATGTGGTTGACTTTGAATTGATCCCTGAGCAGTTAGGGATGGGTAATAATTACCGGCCTGGACGATGATGCCCACATCTTGTTAATGAATAAAAAAAAGGTGGATTGGCCATTGGAAATGCAGGGTTACAAGATGGGGATAAGGCTGCAGTTAAGATGCTGTAACTGTTCCTTTGAGTGAGTTCACAATGTGCTGACCATTGTTAGGTCCAGCTTTAATTACTCAGGCAGGGTCTGGATCTTCACGAGAGAGAAATATTCTATCTGGTGTGTTGAAAAAAAATTGTTAGCCCAGAGCCTCACAGCACCAGGGACACAGGTTCGATTCCAACCTCAGGCCTGTGTGGAGTTTGCACATCCTCCCCTTGTCTGCATGGGTTTCCTCTGGGTGCTCTGGCTTCCTCCCACGGTCCAAAGATGTGTGGGTTAGCCATGCTAAATTGCCAATAGTGCCCAGGGATATGCAGGCTTGATGGATTAGCCATGGGAGACGCAGGGTTACAGGGATAAGGTAGGGGCTGTGGGTCTGGGAGGAATGCTCTTCTAAGGGTCAGAAAAGACACAATGGGCTGAATGGCCTGCTTTCACACTGAGGATTCTGTGGTAAATGAGGCAATCGCCAAAGATCGCAGAATTACAACCATTGGTTTAAGAACTTCAAGGAAGTGAGGGGAATTTTTCTTTTCTTTGGAAAAGAAATGACACAGAGTTCTCACCAACTCACCAGCCAGTGAGACCCCCCCCCAATTCCCTGCTATTTGAAACAGCTGAGCGCCTGTAAAATGTAATACCCTGCCACAGACAGCACTGTCAGTGCAAGTGGCCCGTGAGTACCACATGTTTTAATGTTATGGGATTATAAACGAATAATCAAACACAAAATTGAATACAAAACTTTATTCTTCAATGAATTAATAAAAACAAGATTTCAACATATTTAGAAGATATGAAATCACCATGGGCCCAAAATGAACTGTATCGGTATATTTTTACAGAATGTATAAATTGCACAAAGTTAAGAATAATGTTTTGTCTTAAAAAGCAATTCAATGATTTTGATTTGTGCTCAGAAATTCAATACTTTACGCCATTTTTAAAAAAATTCTACTATACAAGAGATGAAAGCGTCGGTGGTATTGTCACTCGACTAATAATCCAGAGCAAAAACAGAAGGTGCTGGACAAGCTCAGCAGGTCTGGCAGCATCTGTGAAGAAAAAAATCAGAGTTAACGTTTCGGGTCCGGTGGCCCTTAGAACTGTTCTTGAATTACAACACCTGCAGTCCTTCTGGATTTTATTAATCCAGAGACTCAGGTAATGTTCTGGGGACCTGGGTTCAAATCCCGCCATGGCAAATGGTGGAATTTAAATTCAATTAAAATCTGGAATTAAGAGTCTAATGAAAATAATGCAATAATTGTCGATTGTTGTGAAAACTCATGTGGTTCTACTGTACTTTAGGGAAGGAAACTGCTGTGGCCTACATGTGACTCCAGGCCAGCAGCAATGGTTTGACTCTTAACTGCCCTCTGGACAATTATGGATGGGTAATAAACACTGGACTAGCCAGCAATGCTCTCATCCCATGAATATATAAAATAAAACACAAATCTGGTATCCAATCAGCCCAATGAAGTTTTAAAAAAAGGCTTTCCTCTCAATTTCAGCTGAGAGACCTTTGGTTCTCAGGAAACATCCATTAACTGGAAAAGCAGAGCCACCAGGGGTACCCCTCGTCTATTGATATCAATCACAGTGACATTTTGTTGTGAGGAAATAGAAGATACTTTTTTCAAGAAGAGAAGGCTGTATCAGTTTCACTTCACATAACACAAATGCGCACAGATTTCAAAAATCAAGCCAACAGATTTTCCTGCTCTGCATGAATTTCTCCACCAATTAATTCCCTTTCACATTACCTGAATCAAAACCAAAGATATCACTGCAATGCTAACACCATTATTTCATTGAAAAGATAAAATAGTTTTGTGTCTTGTGTGGAATTCAACATCATTACCTGTAAAATACTGTCACATTGTTCTTCTCAATCCCAGTATAATGGAAGCTGCTATTATTCTTAATCATCAGGCTGGACTCAGCTTTTAGGTCATGTCGAGGAAAAGCTTCATTTCAAGAAGCTAAAACTGTAATAATTCACTCAGCTGAAGGGGTGCAGCACTAAAGGATACGTGAAGCTTGATACCATGCAGGAAGGAGCAACCCACTAGATTGGCACTCCTTCTACCACCTTCAACCGCCACTCCTTCCACCACCAGTACACATCGGTAGCAGTGTCTACCATTACCAGATACAATGAAGCAATTCACTGCAGTTTCTTTGGTAATACTTTCTGGACCTGTTACCTCAACCAACTAGAGGGACAAGGGCAGCACTTGCATGGGAACACCACCATCTGCATGTTCCCTTCCAAGTCACACAGCATCCTGACTTTGATCCATAACAACATTCCTTCATGTTTGCTGGGTCAAAATTCTGGAACTCCCTCCCTAGCAGCACTGTGGTTGTCCCTACCCATTAATGGCTCCACAAGCTAATTGACCACCAACTTCAGGGAATGAATGAATGCTGGCTTTACTAGCAATGCCCATATCAGTGATTGAAGAATGTACATGACTCTAAGATGGGGTAGCACAACTTCAAATAGAGATTTCTGTTTCGTCTTTACAACCTATTGACTGTGGGCCTGTATTGTAGAGCTTAAAGGCGGTTCTATCTCGTGGTCTGCTTGGGAACAGTCTGGGCAGATACTATGCATAGTAGCCTGTTATTAGACATGAGCTCATTCTAAAAGGAAACAACAGGAAATTCATAAAAATTCTTCCAAAAACACAATCTTAAAAAAAAAAGATGTAGCGTAAATATATTAGTTAAAAGATTTCATTCATCAAGATTGCTACATTAAATTAATAAAATGGTGACTCAGGGCCACCAGAACATAGACTATTTTGAATAATTTCAGTTTCCTTTCAGTATGTATAATCATTCTGTTTGAAGGTGGAACAATAACGGAAAGCAATTGGATGATAGCACAATTATTGGACCCTTAAAGTAATTGCGATAAGTACTTCATGTGGAAAATCCAAGTCAGACTCTTGGGTGCTAAATCCTTGGAAGCACACCCTTTACCAAATGGATAACCTGAACGAGGAGCTAAATATTTACCAGGACGTGCTTTAAACTCAAGACATGTTTCATGCAATTAATCAACATTCTGATTGTGTTTGATAGAATATTGTTATATGAAACCTATGAATGGAGTTCTAAACAAATCTTTTAAAAGGGTCTAAGTTAGTGCTCCTGACAAAATGAATCCATGAGATAATGGCCAGGGGTCCCCTCAGAACTGTTTTTGGCCACTGAATGAACACCTTTGGCCACTAAGTGGATGGCAGCAATTGAAGAGGACAGCTCACCACCACTTTCTCAAAGGAAACCAGAAGATGGATAATAAATGTTAACCCAGCAAGCAAAACCCACATCCCATGAAAGAATAAAAAGTGTCAGAAATCTTGTTTAACTATTGGAAATGGAATTTCCACTGCAGACATGGCAAAGATATCTACCTGAGTTTGGAGCAGATATGAGTACATTTCAAACGCCCTACCTTAGTGAAAAAATGACTTTCTCTATGCCCATGGTGAAATGAGGAACAATATCAGAGCTGCAGGCAATCATCCCTCCAGATAAAATGACCACTCTAAGGCTGCCTTGCATTTGGGCAACCAAACTGTGATCTGATTTTTTCCCCATCTCATGCTATTCAATTCCAGGGAGAATAATTTTCAGAGTTTTTAAATCCCCAATAATGTTTACACCATCAGGGCATGAGACACTGCTAAGGTTGTTGCTGGTATTGAGATTCAGTGGCTGTAAAGAAGTCTTCTAATACACTTTGCAAATATTCAAAAGTTGGCCGGTCTTCAGGCTTCTCTCCCCAGCAACGCATCATTACTTCATAGAGTTCTTCGGTGCAGTTTTCAGGGGCTGGCATTCGGTAACCCCGTTCCAAATTCTGAATGACTTCAGGGTTGGTCATACCTAAAGGGAACAGAGAGCAGTGAAGATTTACTAATTGCAAGAGAAAACAAATAAGTCATTACAGATCAGAAAAATCCAGAGGCAGAAAGTGAAATTGTGAATAGCTGCGTCAAAGTAACTCCCCCTGCCAAATGCAGCACATGCTGAATGATCACTGAGGTCCTGGGGCACGAGGAACAAAAATATAATCAACATTCAATATGATCAAAAGTTAAGCTGCAGAGTGACGTTTAATAAGCTTCTATTATTACAGCATGTTGACTGCAGTGAAGACTCATCTTCTGAAAGCCATTGTGTGGCTGGAGAAAATGTGTGTTTATGAATAACTGGACCATCAAGAAAAGTCAAAATCATTGGTCTCCCCCTCAATTTGAGGATGACATTTCCCACATTTTGCTATAGATCATGATGTGACCAAACAGATCGACTTCCAACTTTCAGATTGTTGGGCCCAAGGGGCAGGACATCCCATGTGAGAATGAGATGTGCAAAGCAGGATTTCCTTCCATTTTATTCTTTCTCTGCTGGTACTCAAATTCATAATAAAATGTTTGAACTCAAAGCATGAAGCAGTTTGGTAGAAATGTTTTTGCCATTTGAATAATTGGTAGAAAGTTCTTCCTAGTCATTAATGTCATTGCTGTGATTCTTCAAGGAGGGCTTCAGAGCATCTCTCAGAATTTACTTGGTTCTCCCTGCAACTCTGGCTATTTGCAAGTTGAGAGAACAGGACCTGGTGGGGGAAGAGGTTTTCAGCCTCCCTGCCTCATATTCCAGCTCATCCTGGGAGTCATCAAAAAGAGTAATGATGTTTGAATAACAGCATTTTAAATGAAAAGACTCAAATAGATATATAATGTGTCTCATGGACAACTAAAAGCATAATACTGTGATACTGGAAATCTGAAACAAAAAATCCCTACAGTTTGGAAAAAGGCCATTCAGCACTACAAGTCCTCACTGACTCTCTAAAGAGCACAGTAGGTTGAGAGGTGACCTTATTGAGTTTTATAAAGTCATGAGAAGTATAGATCGGGTTAATGGCAGCTGTCTTACTCCAGGGATTTCAAAACAAGAGGGATATTTTTGAGGTGAGAGGAAGGAGACTTTAAAAAAGACATGAAGGTCAATTTGTGTTTTTTCCCCTCAGAGGGATGTTCACGTGTGCAATGAACTTCCCGAGGAAGTGATGGATGTGGGCACAGTTACGAAGTTTAGATAAGTAAATGAATAGGAAAAGTTGGAGGGTTGTGGCCAGGAGCAGGCAGATGGGACGAGATTAGTTTGGGATTACATTCAGCATGGACTGGTTGGGCCAAAGTGTCTGTTTCTATGCTATATGACTCTATAAACCTTCAGTTCTCATTCTGTCACATTGTTTAACTGCAGTTTCAAACCGCATTGTAACAAAAATGGATAATTGATTTAACAGGCCTTAACTATTTGATTGTTTTTCTCACATTATTTTGGTTATTGAATTTCAATAAAAAAAGTCCCAGCCTATCCAGCCATTCCTTATAATTCAAATCTTCCATTCCCGGTAAGTCTCTTCTGAACTGTCTCTACCTTAATAGTATTCTTCCTGTAACAGGGCAACCAGCACTGGACACAGTATTCCAGAATAGGCTTCATTAATGTCCTGTATACGTCCTGAAGATGACTTTCCACTCCAATACTCAAAGGTCTCAGCAACAAAGGCAAGCATGCCAAATGCCTTTTTAATCACCCTGTCCAAATGTGAGTAAACTTCAAAGACTATGTGCCTGAACTCCTTGGTCCCTATGTTCTTCAGCAATACACAGGGCCGTAGCATTAATTGTATAATGGTTTGTTGTACCGAAATGCCATACTTTGTATTTATTCAGTTTGAACTCCATCTGCCATTTCTCTATCCATTGACCCACTTGGTCTTCGAAAACCTTCATCACTGACTACTATGCTACCAATTGTACTGTTGTCTGCAAACTTACCAACCATGCCTTCTATATTCTCATCCAAATCATTTATATGATTGACAAACAAAAGAGGGTCCGGAACCGATCCCTGTGGAACCCTGCCGGTCACAGGCCTCCAGTCCAAAACGCAAACCTCCACCATTACTCTCTGACTCCTGCCATTCAATCAGTTACGTATCCGATTGGCAAGCTCACTCTGAATCCCATGTGACCTAACTTTACTAATTAGTTTATCATGCAGCACCGTGTCAAAAGCTTTACTAAAGTTCACGTAGACAACATCTAATGCTCTGCCCTCATCAATGCTTTTGGTAACTTCCTCAAAAAACTCAATCAAGTTTGTGACACATGTTTTTCCTGAAGCAATAAAATGAGTGTGCTAATCACACCTTAGCACATAACCAGTGGGCTATCAATAAAGGATGCATATTGGCATTCATAGTATCTGTGAATTGTAACTCTCTCCTTTAATTTGCTTTGGGAGACTGAAAGATTGAGGAATGTTAAAACATTCAAGGCTATGTGCCTCATGCTGGAAGGTGGGACTAGTTTAGATTTAGTGGTGCAGAGTTGATAGACTGAAGGGCCTCTTCTGCACCTTATGATTTGATGATCTGGGCACTTGTTGAGGCAGCATTATTAACTTTGCGGCTGAAACTGACCAACAATGACTTTCTTCCTCTGAATGTACACAATATATATTTTTAAATCATCCCATTCACACCTCTGAGGCAGGTGGGGATTGAATGCACATATACTAAGTAAGAACATAGTGAAATGAAGTCTTTGGTTCTACTTTGTAAAATACAAATTACAGAATCAGTCACATCTGCCACAAAAAAACACACACAAAAAAAGAAACTTCTTACTGCACAGGTAAGGTGACATGTCACTGATGGTAATTTGACTGATGCTTGAAAAGATATCCAGAACAAAGCATCAAATCAGCCCCAAAATTCAAGCACTGTACCTGGGTATGGAATTCGTCCATATGTCACAATTTCTGTAAGCAACACTCCAAAACTCCAGACATCAGACTTGATGGTGAATGTGCCATAGTTGATGGCTTCTGGTGCCGTCCACTTGATGGGGAACTTAGCTCCTAAACAAAAGATGGAGATTCTACGTTCAACATCAGTTTGAGTCAGAAAACAATTACAATGCTACCTTCTCTGGGGCAATGAGGGATGGGCAACAAAAAACCACATGCAAATAGCAAACAAAATGAAGAAAAGCACATACTTTAGAAAGGCCAGCAAACTAACGAGTACAAATATGAAATAACAGAAAGTCTAGTTTGTAACTTGGCAAACACGTTCCAATTAAATGGTGGTTTATTTTTAGTGAAAATAGAAGTTGCTGAAGGAACTCAGTAGGTCTGGCAGTATCAGTAGAGAGAGAGACAGATAACATTTTAAATCAGCTATGGAAATTCTTTGGAACATCACACACAGACAACAATTACTGTAGCCTTCCACAGTCACACATGGAGGACTATGACAAGGAGAGCTATGTGATGCCTGTACATGTACGTTTGAAATAACAACTTTATTTCAATGTATGCAGCAAAAGCCAAGCCATGCAAATACAATCAGAATCGGATAGATTTACTGAAACCTCGTCTCCCCATCACATCACCCAAGAAAGGCAGCTTTGCATATTAAAAGCATGTTTGCAAATACTTATAGTTGAGGAGAAATCAGCTTTGTGCCCTTGTACAGCTGTTGGGATCTCAGATTATCTTTGTGAATTGTGGCCCTCAGGTCACATCTATGGTCACCAGTGATTACCTCAACTTCACAGAGATCAATATGATCAATTTGTAATGACCAATGACACAGTCAAGATGATTTATAGCCAATAGTTTATTGCAGACAGTTGGATACTGCATGTATTTCACATGCAGGGTACTGTGATCACCCAGTACTATGCCTGCACCTGATTAATGTCATTGCCCATTGAATGTCCTCATATCACTCACAACTACAGATTGCAACGTCAAACAACAAAAAAAACCCTACTCCAAGCACCTCAATCTGGGAGTGGTGGCAGCTATTTTTTATTTCCAATATGCATGTAAGATTTGGAGAAAGTTGGAAAGCAACATAGGTCACACCTGAAGAGATGTGTGCGGGGGCTAAAGATTAATTTTTAGGGACACTAGCAGTAAGAAAACTGGATCAGGAATTGAAGCCATTGCTAGTGATGCTTTGGCTACTATTAGATAAATAAACAACAACCTTCTCAAGGAAGAACTATTTGCTATCTTGCCCTTTGGCTTTCTTTGTGATTATCCAATCACTAAATGTTATTGGCTATTGGCATTCTTGCAGCATTTATCACATCAGAATTATTAGACTACCCTACAACCTCCTTAGTTTCAGTGAATAAATCCTTCCCTCCTCAACACTGCGGGACTGTGGGTGAACAGACCCTTGTTCAGGAGTTCACATTTTTAAACAGGATAAAAGATGTTACACAATTACTCATACAATTCTGGGGACACCATCTGACCTCAGATACACACATTAACTTGAACAAAATGATCATGGGCTGTAAAACAGAACAATACCTGGACTGGGTGGGTTGAAGAAAGATTGGGCTGGTATCTACTGGAGCTTAAAAGCTTTGGCTGAAACACAGAAAATGCTAAGGCATCCTAATAGATGTAGAGAGGACAGTTCCCTCTGTGGGAGAAGCTAGGGCTGGCGGCTACTCTGTAAAAATCAAGGGCGACCGTATTAAAAGAGAGATGAGTTTTTTTCTCACAAATGGTTGTGAGTCTTTGCAACTCTCTTCCTAAATGGTGGTGCGAGCAGCATCTTTGGATCTAAGGCAGAGCTGGATAACCAAAAGGGGGAATGATTGTCGGGGTAGTGGGGAACATGAAGTTGAGAGTTATCAGACTGGTCATGATCTCATTGAATGGTACAGCAGGCTCAAGGGGCTGAAAGGCCTACTTCCTCATTTGCATATTTGTATGCGCACAAATTTAATTTGTGATCTATCAAATGGAGTGATCTGATCGTGAGGCAATTTGGTTGGTCTGTATCTTTTTTTAAAATTCATTCACAGGACGTGGGCATTACTGACTGGACCAGCATTCACTGCCCATCCCTAATTGCCCAAAGGGGAGTTAATATCAACCACATTGCTACGGGTCTGGAGTCAGATGTAGACCAGGCTCGTGGCAGATTTCCTTCCCTGAAGGATATTAGTGAACCCCATGGGTTTTCTTGATGATGGTTTCATCTAATTAGAATTCTAATTCCAGACACTAAATGAATTCAATTTCTAGCATCTGCCATGGCTGGTTTTGAACCCAGCTCCACAGAATTTTATGAAGGTTTATGGAATAATAGTGTTGTGATAATATCACTAGGCCAACACCTTCCTTTCTGACTGGGCTAGAGTTGAGTCCCACTTCATGTAAGGGCTTTTCTCTTGTGCAGTTCAGAATAGATTTGAGGTTGAGACCTTTGGGTGGTATTTCTCATAGACAGGCTGGTGGATTCCTTGGAGATTTATTGACTGTTCTGTAAAATGTGTTCATGCCAACAAAGCACTGACTGGTGGGCAGATTATGCTAAGGATTCCTGCCTTAATTGACAGTAAGGATTTGGTTAGTGAGTGGCACCTGTGGTAATCAGGATCCTGGAACAAAATAAAAATACAATTCCTTACTATAATGTATGACTTATGAGGTAAGAAATAGCAAACATACTAATTTTGAGATGGCTATTAAAATCTGCAGTCTCTGTAGTTCTATTGACATCAGGACATGCTATCATATATCCCAAATATTCCATGCCACTCCAAGCAATATATCCCAAAAAATACTGAACAATTAAGGTGAAATAACTCTACAGATGCCAGTAGCCCATCACCAAGTCACCCTTTATTCACAAATAGAGAGTCCTTGAGATTGATCCAGCTCCATCAGAGCCAGCTCTCAGAGTGAACAGTATCGCAGACACTCTTGTTCTTATCTGTCAGCCAAGGCTCCCTGATTGGATCAGATTAACCACCCCAAACAGGGAACCCGTACTCTATGCAGTGCACCTGGCCAACCTAATTACAATCACTACACGAGGGGCAAAAGGAGGAGAAGAAATAAATATAATAACGTTCATGAGAGTTAAGTACGAAGGAAACATATTTAACTGCTAAAGCCCTGAAAAGCATTTTGTGCAAGAATATTTTGCAATTCACATTGGTGGCTCAGTGATCAGCACTGCTGCCTCACAGCACTAGGGATCCAGGTTCAATTCGGGCCTCAGGCAACTACCTGTGCAGAGTTTGCACATTCTCCCCATGTCTGTGTGGGTTTCCTCCCTCCAGTCACAACGATGTGCATGGTAGGTGGATTGGCCGTGCTAAACGGTCCTATAGTGCGCAGGGATGTGCAGGTTAGGGTAGATTGGTCATGCTATAGTGCCCAGGGATGTGCAGGTTAGGGTGAATTGGCCATGCTATAGTACCCAGGGATGTTTGGGTTAGACACGGAAACTTTTGGAATGGGTCTGAGTGGGATGCTCTTCAGAGGGGCATTGTGGACTTGTTGGGTCGATTGGCCTGTTTGCATTCTGTAGGGATTCTATGATTCTAAAATTTTGACAGCATCATATGGAATAGTAGGACAGGTTTGAGGTTGAAATGGCCTGTTTTCCAAACAATGCCACAAGATGGCACTCTGAACCAAATTACTATTCCATTATATTCTTTGGGCCATTGCTGTCCAAATGCTAAATTGTACATAATTTTTAATATTTCAATATTGAGGAAACCAACAGCAAATATTACATTTGATTAGAATAACAGAAGCCATATGATCTTTTTCCACATTTAACTTGCGCTTCTTCTTCCCTTTTTCTTTCAATGGTCCAGCAGGATTTCTGTTGCCAGAACAGCTGTGCAACCTCACTGAAGGAATGTGGTTGTGAAAAACAGTCTGTACCTACTGTTGGTGATAACAGTGTTAATTGATTCATTTTTGTAAGGGTGTATGTTCATTGCGATGATAACAAAGACTTTACCTTGTTCCTTAAACATACCTACTGTCATCTACTTATTGCTTGAAGAGGACTGGGGGTACTTCAAATGAAATGAGTGGCCTTAGCTGTTTTTCATTTTCTAAATAAAAGTTGTGATGCTTAATTTTAAAATGGTCCATTAAAGTGACTTATTTTTATTGTATAATTTTGTTATGGAGTTATAGAACTATAAGACCCAGGAGGTGATCTTTTGTCTGTGACGGCTGTCTAAAAGATTTATTCAATTATTCCCAATCCAGCTGTAATTTCCATTAGCTGTGCAAATTTCTCGGATTTGTGAGAAGCTTACGTCAGCATATTGGAAAGAACATACTGAATAGTCTCCACAATCCACAGCGAAGAAACTGTAAGGAATCAATTACACAGCAACTAAGGAATTGAGACAGAGGTGTCATTTCTCCAGACTTGTGTCTCTGTAACAGATAGTGTCAGGAAATAGGTTGAAACCTTGTTTTGCTGTGGGTCTTAGATCTTGCTAACCATCATTTATATTTAGATTGCTTAATATGTTTTCCTCTTCCCTTATGCTCTGAAAAATCTGCAGCCTCGAGTGACAATGTTTCAGCGTCTAACAGATACACTAACTACACATTTCATTCTGAGGTCCAACTTATCCAGTATTACCAAAAACTGGGATCATTGCAATGTAAACAAACTAATCAGAGTCGAAGTTCATTCTGTGCACGCCCAATAATCACACACTTGCATGTTCTGTCTGCAATCAGTGGATAGCCATCAGCAGCAGAAATGCTGGTGCCTTATCTTCATGCTCCATAACGGAGGATGGAGACAGCAATTGCAGACCTTCTGCAATGGAAATAACTGGTGGCAAGAAGGACCAGAATTTGAGAAGGGTGTTATTCCACTCCTAGTCAAGGGATAGAGTTTTTTTAGTTGCAAAAATGATTAACTTTTTTTTTAAATAAAAGGATTTTTTTCATCTGTTTTCAGCATGGCCATCATAGCGTTTCCGTAAAGAAAAAAAATTGAAATCATGAAAGGCGCTCACACAGTTCAATTAGCAACGTGTTTCCAGGAGTTGATCAAGTGCAGCTACAGCTAATCCACACAATGCAACATTGCAGGTGTAGCTCAGGTAAATTGACGGCTGTAAAAGGGACTCATTCCTGAAGCAGCGAGACTCAACGGCAGAGTTAAATATGACCACTGATTCTGGCCACATTTATTTTTGCAAAGCAATTTCAGTTCACCAAGGAATTGCAGTTACAGTGTAAATATACACAAAGAGAAACTAAATTCTTTAAAAGGGAGTGCAAGTTTAGAGCGGTATTACCTGTGCTCATTATTTGTGTTATCGATATCAATAACAACCACCTAGAACTTGCTGAATAATCTCAACATTAAATTTTGTTGGGATTTGTGCCCTGAAAGAAATTAAGACTATGCAAAGAAACACAAAACTATCACTGCCTTGGTGGCCATTTATTTCATCAACATAAATAAAGTGAGCAGACAGCTCATTCCAATGATAGTAACCAATAGAATAATGGAGAACCAATGGTTGTAGAACAAAGAACAAAGAACATAGAAAATTACAGCATAGGAACAGGCCCTTCGGCCCTCCAAGCTGCGCCAATCGAGATAGAACATAGAACATAGAACAGTACAGCACAGAACAGGCCCTTCAGCCCACAATGTTGTGCTGACCATTGATCCTCATGTATGCACCCTCAAATTTCTGTGACCATATACATGTCCAGCAGTCTCTTAAATGACCCCAATGACCTTGCTTCCACAACTGCTGCTGGCAACGCATTCCATGCTCTCACAACTCTCTGCGTAAAGAACCTGCCTCTGACATCCTCTCTATACTTTCCACCAACCAGCTTAAAACTATGACCCCTCGTGCTAGCCATTTCTGCCCTGGGAAATAGTCTCTGGCTATCAACTCTATCTATGCCTCTCATTATCTTGTATACCTCAATTAGGTCCCCTCTCCTTCTCCTTTTCTCCAATGAAAAGAGACCGAGCTCAGTCAACCTCTCTTCATAAGATAAGCCCTCCAGTCCAGGCAGCATCCTGGTAAACCTCCTCTGAACCATCTCCAAAGCATCCACATCTTTCCTATAATAGGGCGCCCAGAACTGGACGCAGTATTCCAAGTGCGGTCTAACCAAAGTTTTATAGAGCTGCAACAAGATCTCACGACTCTTAAACTCAATCCCCCTGTTAATGAAAGCCAAAACACCATATGCTTTCTTAACAACCCTGTCCACTTGGGTGGCCATTTTAAGGGATCTATGTATCTGCACACCAAGATCCCTCTGTTCCTCCACGCTGCCAAGAATCCTATCCTTAATCCTGTACTCAGCTTTCAAATTCGACCTTCCAAAATGCAGCACCTCGCATTTATCCAGGTTGAACTCCATCTGCCACCTCTCAGCCCATCTCTGCATCCTGTCAATGTCCCGCTGCAGCCTACAACAGCCCTCTACACTGTCAACGACACCTCCAACCTTTGTGTCGTCTGCAAACTTGCTGACCCATCCTTCAATCCCCTCACCCAAGCCATTAATAAAAATTACAAACAGTAGAGGCCCAAGGACAGAGCCCTGTGGAACACCACTCACCACTGACTTCCAGGCAGAATATTTTCCTTCTACTACCACTCGCTGTCTTCTGTTGGCCAGCCAATTCTGTATCCAAGCAGCTAAGTTCCCCTGTATCCCATTCCTCCTGACCTTCTGAATGAGCCTACCATGGGGAACCTTATCAAATGCCTTACTGAAGTCCATATACACCACATCCACAGCTCGACCCTCATCAACTTTTCTAGTCACATCCTCAAAAAACTCGATAAGGTTTGTAAGGCATGACCTACCCCTCACAAAGCCGTGTTGACTGTATTTGATCAAGCCATGCTCTTCCAGATGGTCATAAATCTTATCCCTCAGAATCCTTTCTAACACCTTGCAGACGACAGACGTGAGACTTACCGGTCTATAATTGTCGGGGATTTCCCTATTTCCTTTCTTGAAGAGAAGAATTACATTTGCCTTTCTCCAGTCCTCAGGTACGACTCCAGTGGAGAGCGAGGATGCAAAGATCTTCGCAAGTGGCGAGGCAATTGCATTTCTCGCTTCCCAAAGCAGCCGAGGACAAATCTGGTCCGGGCCTGGCGACTTGTCAATCTTAATGTTTGACAAAATTTTCAGCACATCAGCTTCCTCTATCTCTATCCATTCCAGCATGCACACCTGCTCTTCAAAGGTTTCATTCACTACAAAGTTCGTTTCTTTCGTAAAGACAGAAGCAAAAAACTCATTTAGGGCTTCCCCTACCTCCTCAGGCTCCACACACAAGTTCCCTATGCTATCCCTGATCGGCCCTACTCTTTCTTTGATCATTCTCTTATTCCTCACATAAGTGTAAAATGCCTTTGTGTTTTCCCGGAATCCTTCTGCCAAGCCTTTCTCGTGCCCCCTCCTGGCTCTCCTCAGACCATTTTTGAGCTCCTTCCTTGCCTGCATGTAATCCTCTCTAGCTGAACTTGACCCTAGCTTCCTCCACCTTATGTAAGCTACCTTCTTCCTTTTCACAAGAAGCTCCACCGCTCTCGTCATCCAAGGTTCCTTTATCTTACCCCTTCTTGCCTGTCTCAGAGGGACATATTTACTCATCACTCCCAACAACTGTTCCTTAAACAGTCTCCACATGTCTATAGTTCCCTTACCATGGAACAACTGCTCCCAGTCCATGCTTCCTAACTCATGTCTAATCGCATCATAGTTTCCTCTTCCCCAATTAAATAACCTCCCATTTTGCCTAATCCTCTCCTTCTCCATAGCTATGTAGAATGTGAGGCAGTTATGGTCACTATCACCAAAATGCTCTCCCACCACAAGATCTGATACCTGCCCCGGCTCGTTTCCGAGCACCAAGTCTAGAATGGCCTCTCCCCTCGTCGGCCTGTCAACGTACTGCGTTAGGAAATCCTCCTGAACACACCTTACAAAAACAGCTCCATTCAAATCCTCTGCTCGAAGGAGGTTCCAATCAATATTAGGAAAGTTAAAGTCACCCATTACAACAACCCTACTGCGTCCACACTTTTCCAAAATCTGCCGACCTATGCTTTCTTCAATCTCCCTGCTGCTATTGGGGGGCCTGTAGTAAACCCCTAACGAGGTGACTACTCCTTTGCTGTTCCTAATTTCCACCCATACTGACTCAGTAGGCAGATCTTCCTCGACAATGGAAGCTTCTGTAGCTGTGGTACCCTCTCTGATTAGCAGCGCTACACCCCCTCCTCTTTTTCCCCCCTCCCTATTCTTTTTAAATGTTCTAAACCCTGGAACATCCAGCAACCATTCCTGCCCCTGAGAAACCCATGTCTCTGTTATGGCCACAACATCATAGCACCAGGTACTGATCCATGCTCTAAGTTCATCACTTTTATTCCTGATACTCCTTGCACTAAAGCAAACACACTTTAACCGATCCCTTGGTTCCTTCCCAGGAAAATCCTTCCCACTAGCTGGTCTACCTCTTGCTACTGCCTCACCTGCATCAACTCTCACCTCTGGTGTACAGCTCAGGTTCCCACCCCCCTGCCATACTAGTTTAAACCCTCTCGAACTACTCAAGCAAACCTTCCACCCAGGACAGTGGTCCCCTTCCAGTTCAGATGCAACCCGTCCTTCTTGTACAGGTCCCACCTTCCCCAGAAGGCATCCCAATTATCTACATATCTGAAGCCCTCCCTCCTACACCAGCTGCGTAGCCACGTATTCAGCTGCGCCCGCTCCCTGTTCCTCTGTCTAAACCTGTCATCTATTTTCTAACGGTCTGTATCCATTTGCTCCCTGCCCATCCATGTACCTGTCCAGGTACGTCTTAAAAGACACTATCGTGTCTGCATCCTCCACCTCCGCTGGCAACGCATTCCAGGCACTCACCACCCTCTGCGTAAAGAACTTTTCACGCATATCTCTGATAAACTTTCCACCTCTCACTTTATCTATATTGTCATAAAATGTTTGATGAAATGCCACATGAAAGGTTAATACAAAAGATAAGGGCTCATGGAGTTGCTGTGACACATTAGCATGGATAGAGGACTGGTTAACAGTCAGAAAGCAGGGAGCAGGGATAAATAAAGCATTTTCAAGTTGGCAGGCAGTGAATGGTTGAGTGCTGCATCTATTTTAATGATGTACATGACACATCAAAATAATGTATCTAAGTTTGGTGTAAGTGTAAAACTAGGACAGAATACAAACTGTGTGGACTATAAAGAGGGGCTGCAGAGGAATATGGAGAGGCTAAGAGATTGGACAAGGTGGTGTAAGATGAAGTATAAAGAGAGGAAGTGTAAAGTCAGTCACTTTGTTCATAAAGATAGAAAAACAACATTTTTAAAATGTTTGTGAGATTTGTAAATATTGATATTCAGAGGTTTGGCTGTCCTGGTATAAGTTACACAAAATTTCAGTATGCAGATACAAATATTTTGGACAGCAAATGGCTAGTAAGACTTTATTGCAAATGGATTGGAATACAGAAATAAATAAATCTTGCTACATTTGTAAGGGACTTTGGTGATAGCACAGCTGGAATGCTGTACTCCAGATTTAAGGAAGGACCTAATTGCAGGAGCAATACAGCTATGGGTCGCTAGATTAGTCAATGGAAAGAAATTGTTGTCCAAATGAAAAGTTGGAACTGAATTCTTTGGCGTTTCAAAGAATAAGTGGTGATCTCATTGAAACATACAAGATTGTGAATTGGATTCAGGGGCTAGATGCTGATAGGTTGTTCCTCCTGGCAGGGGCCATATAGAGCCATGGGGTAAACCCTTTCAGACAGAAATCAGGAGAAATCTCTTCATTTCAAAGCTTTTGAATCTTTGGAATTCTCTACTCAAGCGGGTTATGGATGTTGCATCTTTGAAAGTATGGTAAGCTGGAAGCTCGGTTTTGGTGTCTCAAAACATTGAAGGATATGGGAGCAGGCAGGAAAGTGGGGCTGAGGCCAAAGATCAGCCACAATTGTCCTGAATGGTGGAGAGGGTTTAATGGGTTCAATAGTCCTGCTCCAGTTCCTCTGTTCCTATGTGAAGCTATTCCAGAAAGTTTGCACAAAAAGACTTCTTGTACAGTTCCTACATGCTATACATTGTAAGGTTTGCTAGAAATGGAGAAAGTCTGAACGGGATAGGAAATTGCAGGCTTTTTGATTTTAGTCAGATAAATAGGTCGACACAACATTGTGGGCCAAAGGGTCTGTACTGTGCTGTACATAGAACATTGAACATAGAACATTACAGCGCAGTACACGCCCTTCAGCCCTCAATGTTGCACCGACCTGTGTCCTATGTTCTATGTTTTAAAAATAATGTACTGCCCTGAGCAATATGTCCCACCTGACCATGTGCTTTAGGGTATATAGCTGGATGTCTACACTGTAGTTGGATCCTAAGACCTTTACCAGAATGTTGTATCGAAGAGCTATCAGTGGTTTCTGACACAGTGTATCTGTGCTTTCCCACATTGTCTGATTTCCTGTTCCTTGTCTTACACATACATCTATCACGGGTACAGCATTGAAATGACATACTCTGGTAATTATTCAAACATGAATGATTGAAGATAAAATATGAAGCCCTGTTATCAGTCTGTGGGGATAACATTCCACAAACTATTACTTTCTGGAGGACTGATGAACACTTGTGTAAAATCCCTCTGCATTTCTCTGTCAACTTATTTTGTTTCAAAGGGAGTTATGACAACTCTCAAATCTTGCAGAGAACAGCGTAGAAGATAATGCAATTTCTATTCTCATTTGTTCTCAGCTGGGAAATAATTCCTGACCAAGCATGGCTATGGGTTAAACTGATAATTCACCACACAGCTGTCACACTTGCTGTAGTTTATTTTCTGATAAATGTGGCTACATTTCTGCAAGAAACTGAGATAGCATTAATTTTGAGATTTTTCAATTTTTCCTAGTTTTACTGCAAATATTTAAAGAAAAAAATAACATGGGAGCATGCAACTATGTATACATTCAATGTTTTGTTTTTTGGTAAATGTCAGCATGGGAACAAAATTATCATGGACCAGCAAATTACCCTCAATTGGCTGGGGTGAATCATGGAGGCAATGGGTGGAAGAGGGTGGTGGGGGTGATTTGGTGGTGTCTCTAAGGAAGGCCCATTGCATCTCAGGCACATGACTGACCAGCAGGGCCAACCCTCATGGTCAAAAACCCTGACAATGGATGTCCCGTCTGAAGAGACGAAGGGTCTCACACCTTCTCAGAATGGCTGGGAGCTGACTGGAATCTCCCCTTGACACCCAATGATCAAAGAAAACATTCCATGAGATCAGAACATGACTCCTTCTCCATTTGCCTGTATCGATACTGCACATATGCACAATAATGTCATCATCTGCTGTGAAGGGAGTGGGAGAGGGGAGCAGAAAATGGGTGTGGGAAGAATTGGGACACGCTGTTTGCCTCAATTTAAGCCAGTAAGGTGCAGAGGTCAGGATCGGAGGATTGCTGTGTCCAATTTACCAGCTGATCAATGCTGCTCCCTGACCAGCCACCAGGAGATGTACAAGAGACACCGAGACATATCAAAGCAAGTGTAAAGCTCCTCTGCGTGAGCTGCAGAAAACAATCACTCATCAATGCTGTCTGGTGCTTTTGTTTCTCTTGATTAGCTTTTATTTGCATTTAATCATATTGACTAAAGGAGGCTTCTTGCAATAATAACAAGACTTAATTTCTGCTCTTTGTAAATATACAATAGTGATGGAAACTGTCCCATATATAAGCTGTTTTAATCAATCCATTCACATACTATTACACATGCTTGACGCAGATGGCCTTCTGTCCTAGAGGTAGGGCTACTACCACTGTACCACAGGTGCTTAATTTCAGTTGTGAGGTTAATGCACAAAACACTGAATAAACACAAGCCCTTCCTGAATGAGGAGGCTCAGGATCAAATGTTGTTTCTCAACTCTAATGACAGAGATTTGCAACTTGTAGTTTGCGATATTTCGCATGCAGTTACTTCTCACCTGAATTTGCTGGACAACTTCTGTATAATTAACAATGAGGAACAAAAGCAGAAGTTGTTGAGCAGCTCAGGAGGTCTGGCAGCATCTCTGAAGAAAAAATCCGAGTTAACAATTTGGGTCCTCAGAAGGACCTGAAACGTTAACTCTGACTTTTTTTCTTCACAGATGCTGCCAGACTTGCTGAGCTTTTCCAGCAAATTCTGTTTTTGTTCCTGATTTACGGCACCTGGAGCTCTTTTGATTTTCATCAACAATGAGTGTCATTTACTTCACTCTTGGTGGCCCAAAATTATAGGTTCGTTTGATACTAATAAATGCCAGAAAAAAACAGAGGAAAGACCCCAGGAAGTGTTCTGCCTAAAATGTAGAGTTGTTGTGAGATATTTCTACTCAACCTGCTCAGAGCTGCTGTTGCACATCTATGGGGCAAGTGGGACTGGAGCCCAGCCCTCCTGGTCCTGAGATAGGGACATTATCTCGGTGCCACAAGAGCTCCTAGAACTGCTGTGCTACATTCCATCCCAATTTCAGTCAGTTGCACCTAATTTGCATTTTTTTTTAGGCTAAAAGCCATTTGAGAAGGCTTAGGCTGACTCTACACTTGCAGCCAGTGCCGTCTCTGCATGCACCAACACACATGCAAGCACAAAGTCAACGTGTTCCTTTTAATGTCACATCCAGCAACAATGCACCGCAAATTGTCAATAAGCATGAATAAGATCACCAGGGCTAGAGAAACGCATATATAATTATGAGGAGCCCTCATGATTAGCCCTCAAAGTGTCAGTTTTATGAATCTTTCTCCATGCTTTTATTTAAAGCTCATTTTAAATGTGGTGATTTCAGTCAGACTGTATATATATTGAATTATTGAAGTTCATCAATTTTTCTGAAATAATGACCTTAAGATCCAGCAAGGTCAATTTGTGATTTGTAATTGCAACTTTTTGAAAGGTCACCAAATTTTTGCATGAGCATCAGGGTGCAACTGCACATGTGCAGATCACAGAATTGTTACGGTCCAGAAGGAGGCCATTCAGCCCATTGTAGCAGTCGGTTTTATCGTTGGCACCTTGTCTCTGTGTTGGAAACACTCACTCTGAAAGTTAATAGCACTCAAATCAGGACACCACACTTTAGGGAGAATGTCAACACCTCTGAGAGGGAGTAGAGGGGATCAGCAAGATTGGTGCCAGACAAAGAACTTCAACCCATGTGGGGAGACTGGAGAAGCTAGGATTGTCCTCCTTGGAGAGAAGGCGGCCAAGGGGCTTTTTGGTCAATGTATTCACAAACACGTTTTTTCTTCTAATAAAGTAAATAAGCAGGAATTGTTTCCAGTGGCAGAAACATTGGTAACCACATGATTGAGATTGAAGGATGACTGACAAAAGAAGATTGAGAAAACTTTGTTTTCACCAGTAAATTGTGCTCTGGAATACACTGCCAGGAACAGATTGAACTGTACCTTTCAATAGGGAACTGTGTATTCATGAAGACAGAAACAGTCATTATAGGACTAGAGGGAAAGGACAATGCTGTGGAACTAATTGAGTAGCTTTTCAAAGATCTGGAAAAGGCATGATGGGAAGAATGGTCTCTTGTATTCCATGTTTTCTTTCCTTCTTAGAAAAACAAAAGTAGGCCTCCTCCTAAACTAACCAATCCCTGTACCTCCTGAAGTTAACCCAGTCCCTTACATCAACTGTCAGGTTTGGTACCATTTTAGTAAAACTATTCCTCAGTTAATGTACTGATGGTTTTATGTTTATAAGCCAATTTAAGTAACAACACATGGCTATTCTAAGGCTTAAACCATGCATTCATGCAATCTCCTGACTGTTTTCAAACAGTTTTAGTATGTTGTCCCTCAAATGCCTGATTCTGTAAAAGGTATAAAATTAAGACATTTCATTTTTAGTACTGACTTTGCCAATTTAAATGAAAGCACACTTGCAACAACACTGATTATCCGCAAGCTGGTTCCCACCTTCTCTTGCCGTGTACTCATTGTCTTCAATAAGGCGGGCAAGACCGAAATCAGCAATCTTGCAGCAGAGCTCTTCAGAAACCAGGATATTTGCTGCACGAAGATCTCGATGGATATAATTTTTTCTTTCAATAAAGGCCATTCCCTCAGCAATCTGCGAAAGAAGTCATAAAACAGATAGATACAGTGAGAGATTAAAATGACAGTAGGAACCTTTATCCCAAGTAATGAGGCCATAACATGAGCAGTTTTAAAACTAGCTGCAGATTTTGAATTGAATTTTATTCGAGTTCTAATTTTTACCGATAAGAACAAAAACAGAAGTGTGAACTTTGAGGATAAATGAGTCCCTTTTTGATTGTGTATTTAAATATATTAATGTCATTCTTTGAAGGGCTTATTCAAGATGCTTGCTTTGAGTTTTAATTTGAAGTAACTTCCCTGTCATTGATACTGTCCTAGTAATTTCTCACGTGTTTTCAGCCAACTTTGCTCAATCTTTAACCCCATTTTTCTCTAGCTTCTGATCCCCCCTCCTGCATACATCAAATTTTTAAAAAAGTCTAAATCAACATTTCGTCAAAGATGGATCACAAAAGCAAGGATATTGCTCCCCTAAATTTTTCAGTGAGATTAGATACATTCAGAATTCTTCCCAATCCCAATGGATGACGCAGTAACTATCCTAATAAAACTGTTACCTTAATTGAACTGTTCACAGGAATAGTAATATTAATGACTCAATATACAACAAAGAAGGCAGATTACTTCATAATGCCTGAAGAGTTGATGTAGTGACCTATTTACTACATCAATTGATCCTATCTAACATACTTGTTCATTTTTAGTACGTTCAACACTATTTACACTGCATGCGAGCAACATCAAGTGGTTTATGATTGATAATGCTGAACTGTTTGAAATATTTTGTGACCGCTGAATGAATTTTTCTCATTGGCATACTGGCATTGATACTTTAAGAATAAAATTCTCAGGCTTGGGTGTCTCTGGCAAGGTCTGTGTTTATTGTTCATTCCTAGCTTCACTGAACTGTTCTGGATCACTTACCCCACAGGGAAAGGTTGGGTATGTGGGCCCCGTGTCACTGGAGTTTAAAAGAGTGAGAAGTGATCATAATGAAACATACAAGATCCCGAGGGATCTGAAAAGAAGGTTTGCCTTGAGAGAGAGGCTAGAAGTAGCAGTTTAAACATTTTCACCCATTTAGGACAGAGACTAGAAGAGTCTTTTACTCTCATTTCTGTAGAATTCTTTCCCCAACAAACAATTGGGTATAGATCATTGAACATTTTGAAGGCTGAGTTGGATTGACAATAAAGTTAAATAGGGTGCAGAAAGGAAAGCAAAGTTATTAAATGATGGAGAAGGCTTGAGGGGCTGACTGGCTCACTCCTGCTCCTAATTTGAATGCTTGTATCACTTCAGAAGGCTGCTACATAGTCAACTACGTCAGTTTGGGACTGGAGTCACATACAAGCTGGATAAGGACATTCAGCAGGCTCCTTTCCCTAAACTGACTTCAAATATCAGTTTAGTTTTTGCGGCAATCCAATTGTATTCAGTTATTTTTAATATGGTGGTTTTGTCTCTTTTCTCCCCCAGATTTTTTATATTTAATTCATAAACCAACCTAATGAGATGGTCTTACACGTTACATGTTCTCTGGATTATCAGACGACATCAGTGGTCTGATGTAATTGAGTCAATTCACATAACAACGACATGACCACAGCCCTATTGACACGCGGCTTCATTGGAACATAGTGTGGAGTTGAGGACTGTTTATTGTGCTTTGGTACATTTGAAGGAGCTATATTGCAGTTTGACTTCCACAAAGCATTTTTAACAGGTGTCAATGTTACTTTGCGTTCTTAGCTAAGCTACAGTTTGTGTGCCTGCAGGAAATCTGACAAACCCACAGAGCTATTTCCTAATCCAAGAGCACTCTACCACCAGCTGTAGTGAATTTTTATACAAAACTATGCTCTCATTTAACTGAAAATCTAATATACATTGACACTTCTTGACATTCATATCATTACTTGTTAAATTCCATGATAACTGTACTTGTAGAAGCAAGATAATTGCTCCTATGTGGATTTGGTCTGAGATAAAAATATTAACCTTTTTATTTAATGCAAGCTTTTTCTGTTAAATTCAGAGATTTCTTCTGGCATTCTCTGGTCGGAGACAGATCTGAACCAACAACTTTCTCCACGAGGAAGGCAAGGAGGCAGGTTCACAATCCAGCCCAGCTGGAAGGGAGAAATCGCACCTGGTGTTGCTGGCACCAACCTGAACCACTGCAACAACCTAGAACACGGAGCCAACCAGCACCTTGAGTGGCAATAGCAACTTGCACTTTGACAGGAATGTCGTGGCCTGCAGCTAAGGACAGCGCCGGTAGGTTTTATTCCAGCCCACAACTGATTTGCGTTCCTCCTGCTCTCTTACTGCTTGCTGCCAGTGCTTGTTGGAAGGACTTGCAGGTTATCAAGCTGTTTGACCCTGAAATAAACTCATCTTCCCCGAACATCAGCTCCTGGAGCAAGACTTGAAGCTGCATCAGGGATGCTACCCAACTCCATAACAAGATCTTTTCAATATATTGAATGGGTCAACGTTATGCACAAGCCTTTGACAATCCTTGTTGTCCTACCCGCTTGCAGCCAATCTCTTGATTACAGGTAAATCATCCTGATCCATGTTTACATACACCTGTACAGGAATTCTGATGAAACTCCTTTTAACAAGGAAACTGTGCTTTCACAGCACTCCACACTTAGTAGAACATCTTTCAAGTTTCAATGAACAAAAGTGAGACCTTAGTTTGTCAATATTTCATTCTAATGTACTTATCCCTCATCTCAGGTTATTGGTTCAGCTCAAAATAACTCTGTTTTGCTTATTTTACTTATCAGTTTACTTACCACTCTGATTACTATACCAGCACATCTTTTAGGAAGTATTTCACAGCAGCAACAGAGCATTATCATGCATGTCAAAATTTGCTCTTAGCTTCTATAAATGTAAAGGTTTATTCTGGATTTGGAAGTGCGTGACCAGTTAAATAGGAGATAACTGACAATAGTCTTGGACTTCTGTCCCATTGATTGATCAGATAATAGTAGTTAGTTTCACAATCTGTCTTTTTCCTGAAACTTTTCTAAGATGGGTGCCCATATTGGAAATTAGTGTTCACTTGTTAACAAGCTAGATTGCATTTCAATGGTTTCAAGTCTCTTCACTGTTAGAACCAGTAGTATTGAGATGCTCAAACATTGCTTTTACATCTATTTTGCCTTTTTCCTGTGCCATAGTACAAACCAAGGTGTGTGCACTTAATGACCAAAGCTGCAACCTACCCCTGTAAGATGAAAAACAGACAGCAATCAGCTAGACTTGGGGCTTGAGCTCTGTCTTATTGGGTTGGATTGTTGCACTCATTTCATGCATACGCTGTTTTGGTTGCTCTTTGAATTTTTACATACCACAAAATGACTGGATGTCTTTAATTTACTGTGTGCTTCTTTGCAATATGCTTCTGAAACAAAAGCGTATTATTGCGGCTGTGGTAAGAGTTGGTAGGTTTACCTAGTTTTACTTAACATTTCAATGTGCAACGGGATGTGGTTAAGATTCTTTATGGTGCTCAGCATGCAATTGTTTGGGTTTTTATCGGTAACATATTGCTCATCCCCAATCATTGTCAAGTCCACTGGGACTCCTCCTTGGCCTATTTAATCAAACCTTAGAAATGTCAGTGTTATAAACAGCGGCAGCTAAACTCCTCTCTACAGGAAAAATGTTGTTGACAAATAGATCAGATGCAAACATTTCCTTGAGGATTTTGAAATCAATCCTAAAACTGCACAGGGATAAAAAGAAACAAAGTGTGGAAATCTGGAACAATATGAAACAATGTTGGAAATACAGCAACCTGATAGGTTTCTGCTCAGAAGAATAGCTGAACGCTTCAGAATGAAATATCCAGCAGAGTGATTTCGGGTGTGCAAGATCTTTCTGTTTCCGGACAGTGACAAAGCTACTGCTCCTTCTCAGCATATTCTCTGTTACAGTTCCACGTGTAGCCATCACTCAGTGCTAGTAACTCACCTGTGCTGCCATATCAATGAGCTTAAATATGTTGAGTTTTGATCCAAGAGATGTCTTCAGAAAATCCACAAGGCTACCTGGAAAAGAGAGAAAAAAGGAAGATAAATGCCATACTTTCCTGCAAAACATTTTGGATTGAGCAAACAGCAGACTGGATTCTGTTTGACAACAATTTCTAGTATTTTAATAATTTTTGGTAAGGCAGGCTTTGAAATCTATATTTTCTTGTGAGAAAGACTCAAAGCTTAATACGAATTGACATGAATGAGGTGCTTTATTTTGCACTTCAAGTCCATACTGCACATTGAGCCATCTGGCTGAAAATATTTACACATACACTGTCCCTGAGGCTGATGGTTCTTTACATCTATCTTCAATTCCTTACATACTGTAACATCCTTTATTTATACAGTGGGTCATTACACACAGCTCTCTAACATCATGCCTAATAGCACTCACTTTACTAGCTCATTCCAGACTAATGAATTCTCCTTAACCGATGTCAGAATGAAACCATCAGTTTTATCTCGGTGATTTACATGAAACTCGATATCACACACACCAGGACTTCCCCTTTATCCAGAATTGACTGGGGAACAGTGTGACCACCAGTCGAACATTTAAACTTAGCAACATGAGTGGTCAGTTGTTTATCCCTTGAGGGAATAAACTTGATTAAACATCAAAGAAGAGTTGATCCTGAAAACCTACCCCCACCTAGCAAGAAAAGCCAAGTTTCTTTCAGAGCAATGGAGCAATTAACACAGTTGAACCCATTTTTAAAAATTGACTTGACTAAAATTGGGATCAGAGATAATGGGAACTGCAGATGCTAGAGAATCCGAGATAACAAAGTGTGCAGCTGATGAACACAGAAGGCCAAGCTGCATCTTAGGAGCAGATGCTGCTTGGCCTGCTGTGTTCATCCAGCTTCACACTTTGCTATCTTTACTAAAATTGGGATGTGGGCTTTGCTGATGGGGCCAGTATTTATCGTCCATCGCTAGTCACCCCTTGAGAAGGTGGTGATGAGCCGTCTTCATGAACTGCTGCAGTCCTCCTGCTGTAGGTTGACCCACAATGTTGTTGGCGGGGGAATTCCAGGAATTTAACCCAGTGATGCTATGACAATATATTTCTAAATCAGAATGGTGGAGGGAAACTTGTACATAGTGGTGTTCCCATGTATCTGCTGCTCTTGTCCTTTTCGATGGAAGTGGGTGTGGGATTCAAAGGTGCTGTTTAAGGAGTAGGTGTTTGTGGGTGCTGATCAAGCAAGCTGCTTTGTCCTGGATGCTGCCAAGCTACTTCAGTGTAGTCAGAGCTGCACCAGCCCAGGCAAGTGGGGAGTATTCCACCTCACTTCTGGCTTGTGCTGAACATTTCTGTTCAAACAGCAGAAAGAATCAGTGAGATGTTAAACAATTATTTGGAAATTGTCAAGAGTAATTTTCAGCCTTCAGTAAGCATGGGGAATTAGTGTCAGTGAAAATACTTTGTAGCACAAAGCACTGGCCTTTGATTTGGGAGCGTTCTTACTCAGCTCTGCATTAAGACATAAAAACTGAAAGTTCCGAGGGAGGCTTATCAGATCCCAAACATTACTCTGATGCTGCCAGACCTACTGAACTTTTCCAGCAACTTCTGTTTTTGTTCCTGCTTCAACACATGTTCTCCAGGCCTTTCTCTTGGATGATTTGCAGAGAACAGGTGAAATTTCAGTCGGTATCCTTTCTTTGATTTTTGTGTCACAAACAGGGTGGTCAAGTTCTTGCACCTTATTTTTGTTGGCCACACTAACTAACAGTTTGTCAAAGCTATTCAAATGGAAATAGATGGTTTAGCTTAAGTTCTATTCACCACGCCATTGCTAAGAATAGAGTATCACAGGAGAACTGCATAGTTCTTTTGAATTAACTGCAATGATCTTTTTGCAACTTCAGAGCACCATGCTGATGCTGCATCATGAGGCAAGGGTTGTGAACTTAATTTTTGCCCCAGAACATCATAAAACAGCATTTCATGATCTTTGGTTCACTTTGAGGTCATCATCAGAAGTATTTGTAAGCTTCCCAGATGTAACCAGATGTTCTTTCACATGTTCTACACAGAGTACTTCAAATTTAACTCAGTTTCTAGGATGATCCCAACGTCATGCCTTCAAGATGCATTTGGGGGGACTTATTTTAAAAAAAGCCTTTTTTGAATATTTCACACTTTACCCTGTTTTCAAATTAATGCTCCTGGGACAGGATGAGCTACTTTGGAGTCGGACATGTGATTCATCCATTTGCAAAAACATTTTGAATGCGAAAACAAAGTTAAAAACAAAGTAAAACAGAGGGAAGAGGGAGGAGGTTTCACTCAACAAATTGAAATGATGAATGTAGACATACAGTCAGAGAACTGTAGAATTCAATACAGTTCATGAACATGAAGGATGATAATATTGAAATTGTTCTTTGAGCTGAGAGATTTATAAAGTAATGGTATGAATTTGAGGAGTTTGAACAGGATTTGGTCATAGCACAGAACCAATGTGAGAAAAGAAGACCCTTTAGTCTGTTTGGATGTTTTCTCCATTTTCCTATTATTACCCTTGGAGAAATGGAAGGAAGCAGCAGCATTTTTTCCAGGATAAGGATTCTCCTCCTCCATCACTGTTTAGTGACAGGGTACAGATGTAACACAGCTTAATCCATCACTTCTTCCTCTGTTTCAGCCTTTCCTTTCCCATGAAGCAATCCTAACACTCCTAACGAGGGGAACCACTCATGGCTCAATGCACAAGAACAGCCTCCAGCCCAGTGCAAGGGGGTGGATGTTTGCTAGGGATTTCGTAAACAAGGCTATCCTCATGGTCAAGTCTCATGTTATCAGATGGCACAATCATCAGTTCTTTTCTCATTTTCTCCATTTCCAGAACTTTATCAAAGACATTGACTTCTCAATGCCTCTGGGTAAACCTCACAAGACTGGTCATTGTTCACAGGAAATTGTTGGATTCAAATCAAGATAGTATAAAGGACCCATTCGAATCTCCTTTAAACAGAAAGTGAAGGCTAAAACACTCCATTAAACTTGGATGAATAATTGCTCAGTGGCCTGAGCCTGTTCTGTTTCCTTTCAACAGCCTTGACTAGAAACTTTGGATAAATACATTTCTTAAAATGGGGTCAAAATAATTTTTGAGGGCTCCTTGAGATTTTTTGTGGGCTATATTTTAATTTACAGGGGCTACTTTTTGGCTTTCAGGGGCTTTTTTCTCATTTTCAATAGCTCATTTATTTGATAACACATTCACGGAGTAACTCTGTATTTCTGTTGATGTAGAAAGTTTGGATTCACACAGATGTCGAATTGGAATCACTCACTAATACCCTCAATAATAATCAATTCTCCATTAAACAGAAATCAATAGCATACAGGAAAAAGCAACCTCCTGGATACAAAATTGATATAAGATCACAGTCATAAACTAACTAAGGTTTTTTTTCAAAATAATTGACACATGCAAATATGGATTTGCCTTCAGGAGGGTATGTTACTGCATGTGGCAATGCCTGCATTCTCCATCAGAACAGAAGAAACTGGATGCGGAGGTTGTGATAATGAAGTCTCCAACAGACATTTGCTAATCCAGTTACTAGATACAAACATTACATGCACAGGCACATCTGCATCTAGGCTGATACCAAGCCACTAAAAAGCATGTTTCTTGTAGCATGTCATGCTTCAAGTGATACCAGGGTTAGATTGAGCTTTATATCCTCAGGTCAGGTACTATGGTGAGGATATCATATCAGGAGACTATTGGTTAAAGGTATGCTGACACACTGACCATGAGAGAGAATATGGCACACACTGAACGCATCTTTAGCTGCTTCATGAATGACCTTCCCTCCATCATAAGGTCAGAAGTGGAAATGTTCACAGATGATTGCCCAATGTCCACCATCATTCACAACTCCTCAAATGCAAGAAGATCTGGACAATAACCAGGCTTGGGCTGACAAGTGGCAAGTAACAATCATGCCCCACAAATGCCAGGCTAAGACCATCACCAATAAGAGACAATTTCAGTCCTGACCCTTGACAATCAATGTGTTACCATCAGTGAATCACCCCTTGCAAACATCTTGTTGTGGGGGGAGGGGTCAACATTCCCCAAAAACTGAACTGGACTTGACATATAACTATGAATCAAAGGTGCTGAAATAGAGATGGTTGACAATGTCATGTCCTTGGGAATGATGATCACTAATAATCTGTCCTAGTCCACCCATGAGGTGGTCAAGAAAACACAGCACTGCCTCTACTTCCTCGGGAGGCTAAGGAAACTTGGCATGTCTGCAAGGACTCTTACCATCATTTTAATTGATGCATGATGGAAAGCATCCTACCTGGATGCATCACAGCTCAGTAGAGCAACTGCTCTGCCCAAAACCACAAGAAATTACAGAGAGTTACGAGACCAGGCCAGTCCATCAGACAATCCAGCCTTCTTCCCATTGATTCCATCTATACTTTCTGCTGCCTCAGGAAAGCAACCAACATAATCAAAGACCCCTCCAATCCCGGTTATACTCTTTTCCACCTTCTTCCATTGGGCAGAAGATACAAAAGTTAAGTATACACAGACGAACAGATTCAAGATCAATATCTTCCCCATGGTTATCAGACTTTTGAATGGACCTCTCAAATGCTAATGTTGATCTCTCTCTCTCTCTCTCTGCATTTTCTCTGCAGCTATAACATTGTGTTCTGTTTTCTGTTCTGCTGCCCTGATGCACTTTGTATTGTACAATCTGCCTGTATGTCGCACAAAACAACACTTTTCACTGTATCTCGGTACATGTGACAGCAATAAATAAAATAAAATCATATTAAATCAAGTTAATGACTAAACAGCAGGTCATAAATGAGGAATCCTGCAGCGAGTAACTCACCTCCTGCCTCCCCAAAACCTGTCACCATCTACGAGGATTAAGTCCGGAGTGTGATGGAATACTCTCCACTTGCCTGGATGGGTCCAGCCCCAACAACACTCCAAAAGCTTGACACCATCCAGGATAAAGCAACCCGCTTGATTGCATCCCATCCACAAGCATCCTTTCTCTGCATTCAGTACACACTCAGTAGCACTAATGTTTATCATCTATAAGACACATTGCAACATTTCACAAAGGCAGCAGCTTGTGAACTTCTAACTAAAAGGCCAAGGGCTGCAAACATATGGGAACACCACCTCCTCCTTGTTCTCTTCCAAGCCACTCACCATCCTGACTTGGAAACATACTGCCCTTCCTTCACTGTCACCCGGTCAAAATCCTGAAACTCCCTCACCTACGGCATTGTGGGTCTACCTACGGCATCGTGGGTAGCAGTGGTTCAAGAAGCAACCACCCCCTCATGGGCAAGTGGGGACGGGCAATCAATGCTGAGCCCAAGCAGTGTGTCAGTGTGGGTCAGTGTTTATTCACTTTCTTAGTCATTCTTTTTATTTACTTAATACATGCTCCTTTCTTTTTTGTCTTTTACTATTACTCAATAAATGTTCATATTTAGGTAAGTTGCTGTTGATGAGCCTTCTTCTTACTTCATTTAACTGAATCTGAAAGGAACTTCTTGGATGCTCTCTGTGATCCAAAACACAAGGAAGTAAGGTGATAGTAGATGGAAAGTATTCAGCCTGGAGTTCAGTGACCAATGGTGTTCCGCAGGGATCTGTTCTGGGACCTCTGCTCTTCGTGATCTTTGTAAATGATTTGGAAGAGGAAGTGGAAGGGTGGGTTGGTAAGTTTGCCGATTACACAGAAGTTGGTAGAGTTGTGGATAGTGAGGAGGGCTGTTGTAGGTTGCAACAGGACATTGACAGGATGCAGAGCTGGGAAAAGAAGTGGCAGATGGAATTCAATCTGGAAAAGTTTGAAGTGATTCATTTTGGAAGGCTGAATTTGAATACAGAATACAGGGTTAATGGCAGGATTCTTAGCAGTGTGGAGAAACAGAGGGGTCTTGGAGTCCTCATCCATAGATCCCTCAAAGTTGTTACCCAAGTTGATAGAGTTGTTACAAAGGCATATGGTGCATTGGCTTTCATTGTCCGGGGAGTTGAGTTTAAGAGCTGTGACATTATGCTGCAGCTCTATAAAACTCTGGTTAGACCACACTTGGGATATTGTGTTCAGTTCTGGTCGCCTCATTACAGGAAAGATGTGGAAGCTTTACAGAGGGTGCAGAGGAGGGTAGGTCTTATGAGGAAAGTTTGAGGGATATAGGGCTTTTTCTCATTGGAGTGAAGAAGGATGAGAGGTGACTTGATAGAGGTGTACAAGGTGATGAGAGGCTCAGATAGAGTGGTTAGCCAGAGACTTTTTCCCAGGGCAGAAATGACTATTATGAGGGGGCATAATTTTAAGGTGTTTCGAGGAAGGTACGGGGAGATGTCAGATGTACACAGAGAGTGGTGGGTGCATGGAATGCGCTGCCGGCAGCAGTAGTGAAGTCAGATACTCTAGGAACATTTAAGCAACTCTTAGATAGGCACATGGATGACAGAAAAATAATGGGTATGCAGAGGAGTTTTAATCTTAGAGTCGGATAATAGGTTGGCACAACATCGTGGGCCAAAGGGCCTGTACTGTTCTGTATTTTTCAATGTTCTATGTTCTAATTTAGAAGTTTGAGCAGTGATCTCTTGAAATGTGCAAGAATTGAAGGGGATTGATAGGGTACCAAGGGTAAGATTGTTTCACCTGGCTGGTGAATCTAAAATAGAAGCTCAGGATAAGGGGCAGGTCATTTAAGATTGGGGAAAGGAGCAATGTTTTCACTCAAAGGACTGCGATTCTTTAGAGTTCTTTAGCCCAGCAGAATGTGGATACTCCATCTTTAAGTTTATTTAATTTGAAACAGACAGATCTTTAATCTCTGAGGGAATTCAGGGATATGGAGAATGGTGGGAAAGTATAGCTGAGACCCAAGAACTGCTATGATCAAATAGACTGGTAGAACAGACACGATGGGCTGAAGGGTCTTGTTCCTAATTATTATGATCTTGCATTTATTTTTGAACTTTATACAGGACGTGGACTCCAGCCCAATATTTCAAAGCACTGGCCCATGCTTTTGTCCACCAAATAACGGAAATGATTTGAGATGGGAAATGGAATGTTGTCGTCAGGAAACATCAGAATGTACCACTGTTGTCACAGACTAAAGTGATGAAATGAAGTCTGATTAATTTCGGAAAACAGACTGTAATGACCCAGAACAAAACACATTATTCATTGGGCTTGACCTTAAAAAGACAATATGTTTTGGAATGCTTTATGTGAACTTTGAAGATAAAACATAAGTGTAGGATTGAAAGTTTGAGATCTTTTTAAAATGAAATGGCAGAATATATTAGATTAGATTTCCTACAGTATGGAAACAGACCCTTTGGCCCAACAAGTCCACACTGCCCCTCGGAGCATCCCACGCAGACCCATCCCCCTATAACCCTCACACCCCTGAACACTACAGGCAATTTAGCACGGCCGATCCACCTAGCCTGCACATCTTTGGGCTGTGGGAGGAAACTAGAGCACCTGGAGGAAACCCACGCAGGCACAGGGAGAACGTGCAAACTCTTCACAGACAGCTACCCAAGGCTGGAATTGAACCCGGGTCCCTGGTGCTGTGAGACAACAGTGCTGATCACTGAGCCACTGAGCTGCCCTAATATGATGGGAGTGGACACTTCCATAGATGTTTTGTTCCTAATTAGCTCCTGCTAACAATGTGGAAAGGCCAGATCTTCAAAAGATCCTTTTTTTTGGGACTGGGTTGTAAATCACAGGCAGCATTCCATTCCCCACTGCATTTCAAAAGTAATTTTATTAGTGAAAAAATAATCACATGGTTAACAAACCACATACGAAATCTAAACACTTCATGGGATGTGTTCAAATCATGTAAATGAGACAAATAAAACCCAGAAAAATAACCTGCATTAAGTTCTTGCTGTTCATGGTACCAAAGCACATCACAGCCAAGAAAGTTCTGTCTACATCTTAGGCTGGATTCAGTGCTTCCAGCATTAAATGTTGATGGCAGATGTTTTCAGGGATAACTGACTGTCCGCTCCCATCAGTGAGGGCCATCACTAGACAGGGGAAATAGTTTGTTTTGTTAAGTAAAAAAAGTGCAGCTAATTTTCACAAAGTTCTTACAAACATTTATGTGATAATGAACAGAAAATCAGTATTTCATTCTGAAGTTGATTGAGGATTAATACCAGCTGGGCCATCAGGGACATGCCCCTATTCTCCTCCAAAATTGTGCCATGGGACTTTTTACAGATGCCTAAGAAAGCAGACAGGACTTCGGCTCATGATCTCATCGGGACGATGTTCTTCTACTGTGTGTATACTATGGTGGAACATCAGTCGATATTTTTATACGCTGTACTGGACGTGGGTCATCCACCCACAACCTCAAAGGTGAGAGTGCTATACCACTCAGCCACAGCTGACACCTACACATCACAGTATTGGTCACAGTCGCATTTGGCCCCTTCTGTCTATACCTGATCTCCAAATAATGATCTCACCGAATGACGTTCTCCTGCCTTCTCCATAATTTTCTACAGCTTCCTTTTCAAATAATTGTCTAATTCCGAACTGAAATCCACAATTAAACCTGCCTCCACCACACTCTCAGGAAGCCCATCCCATATCCTAACTATGTGCTCCATGAAGAGGCTTCTTCATACCACCATTGTTTATATTGCCAATTATTTTAAAACTGTGCACTCTCATTCTCAATACTGACACAAAATGGCAACATTTCTCACTATTTACTCTGTCTGAACCTTCATGACTTTGAATGCTTTGATGGGATCTCCACTCAGTTTTCTCTTCTCTAAGGAAATGAGTCCTCACTTCTCCAATCCATCTTCATCCCTGAAATTCCTCATCCCTGGAACAGTTCCCATAAACTTCTCTGCACTCTTTCTGATGCCTTCATAATCTATAGTTTGGTGCTCAGAACGGGACTTGGTATTCCGGATCCAGGAGAAAATAGTATCTTAAAGAAGTTCAACTTTGCCCCTTTATTCTTATACTCTTTGTACGTATTAATAAAGTCCAGCATTCAATATGCTTTATTGACTGCTCTCTAAACCTGGTTTGCCATCTTCAACGATTTAGAAACATATAAAATTATGAAGGGAATGGACAAGATAGAAGTAGGGAGGTTGTTTCCACTGGTGGGTGAAACCAGAACTAGGGGGCATTACTCAAAATGAAAGGGAACATATTTCAGATTGAGTTGAGGAGGAACTTCTTCACCCAAAGGGTTATGATTCTATGGAATTCCCCGCCCGGTGACGCAGTTGGGGCTACCTCATTGAATGTTTTTAAGGCAAAAATAGATTTTTGAACAGTAAAGGAATTAATGATAAGCAGGTGGGTAAGTGGAACTGAGTCCATAAACTAAAAATCAGCCATGTTCATGTTGAATGACAGAGCAGACTCAATGGGCCAAGATAATAAAATGTGAGGCTGGATGAACACAGCAGGCCAAGCAGCATCTCAGGAGCACAAAAGCTGACGTTTCGGGCCTAGACCCTTCATCAGAGAGGGGGATGGGGGGAGGGAACTGGAATAAATAGGGAGAGAGGGGGAGGCGGACCGAAGATGGAGAGTAAAGAAGATAGGTGCAGAAGGTGTGGGTGGGGAGGTAGGGAGGGGATAGGTCAGTCCTGGGAAGACGGACAGGTCAAGGAGGTGGGATGAGGTTAGTAGGTAGCTGGGGGTGCGGCTTGGGGTGGGAGGAAGGGATGGGTGAGAGGAAGAACCGGTTAGGGAGGCAGAGACAGGTTGGACTGGTTTTGGGATGCAGTGGGTGGGGGGGAAGAGCTGGGCTGGTTGTGTGGTGCAGTGGGGGGAGGGGATGAACTGGGCTGGTTTAGGGATGCAGTGGGGGAAGGGGAGATTTTGAAACTGGTGAAGTCCACATTGATACCATATGGCTGCAGGGTTCCCAGGCGGAATATGAGTTGCTGTTCCTGCAACCTTCGGGTGGCATGGCGGAATATGAGTTGCTGTTCCTGCAACCTTCGGGTGGCATGGCGGAATATGAGTTGCTGTTCCTGCAACCTTCGGGTGGCATGGCGGAATATGAGTTGCTGTTCCTGCAACCTTCGGGTGGCATTGGCGGAATATGAGTTGCTGTTCCTGCAACCTTCGGGTGGCATGGCGGAATATGAGTTGCTGTTCCTGCAACCTTCGGGTGGCATGGCATGACTCAATGGGCCAGTTGGCCTACTCCTGCTCCTGGTTCTTAAGTCTTTATGACCATAGGAATGGGAGTAGGCCGTTCAGTCCTTTGAGCCAGCATCACCATTCTGGATCTTGGTTGAACATTTACCTCAATGCCATTTTCCTGTACCACCTCCAAATCCCTGATATAATTGGTAACTAGAAATCTACCAATCTCTCTCCTGAAGTTACTTGATGATTGAGCTTCTACTGACCTCTGGGGTAGAGAATTCTGAAGACTTGCTGATCTCTGAGTGAAGGTATTTCTCCTCATCCAAATTTTAAATGGCCTACCTTTTCTCCTGAAACTGTCTTCCCTGCTTCTGGAGAGCCCAGTCAGGTGAAACATCCTTTCTGCATCTATTCTGTCTATGATTTAAGAATTTTGTAAGTTTTGTCATTCTTCTAAACACCAGAAGATATCAGTCCAGTCTCCTCAACCTCTCCTCAAAGGACACTCCCACCCCAGCAATCAGTTTGCTGAACCTCTGTTGGAGACTGCCTTTAACAAGTCTACCCTTCCTTAGGCAAGGGGACCAGAATTTATGTACGTAGACATCCAGGTCCCTCTGCAGCTGCAATCCCTGTAATTTACATTGTTGTGCCATCTTCTTCCTATTAAAATGAATCACTTTGCATTTCTCCATGCGAATGTTACCTGCTACCTGTCCAACCCTGCACCAACCCTCACAGTTGCAACACTTTCTATTTTCATATCATCGCAAACTTTGAATCTGTACTTTATATAGCAAGATCTCATTCAGTAATGAAATGTGAGGCTGGATGAACACAGCAGGCGCAGCAGCATCTCAGGAGCACATTCAGTAATACCAATAAGAACAGTGGCCCCAACACCGATATCTGGAGAACTCCACTACAAATACTCCTCCAGTCTGACAAAAAACCACTAACGATGTGACCATGTTATGTTATCCTAATGCAATTATATTTTGCTCAGTGGTTTTCTATATTTTTTTCCTGAGAGTGGCCAACACTGGAAAGGCCAGCATTAGTTTGCCATTCTTAACTGCCCTAGAACGGAGTTGCTTTTCAACGGGCAATTTCAGGGGCAATCACATTGCTGTGGGCCTGGGAGTCACTCGTAGACCGGACCAGGTAAGGACGGCAGATTTCATTCCCTAAAAGGACACGAGTGAACCAAATGGGATTTTATGATAGTCAACAATGGCTAACGTCTTTAAAATTCCTGATTCTGTGTTGAATTTAAATGTTAGTATCTGTATTGGTGGGAATCTGTGAGCATCAGCTTGCTTCTCTGGATTACCAGTTCAGTGACACTGCCACTGTGACACCACCAAAATATTGATTGAGAATTCTATATTATTTTGTTTGGAATATTCTGCAGGAATCATTTTAGAAATAGAAAAAACAATGTGTTTCCAATACTGTGCATTTACTAATCGGATACACATTGGCTTCAGCACGCTGTAACTTGACTGCTAGAGTCCTCTGTCTCTCTGTAACAAATAACCACTTGAGATGTCTCCCTAAAGAACAAGTCTGAGGATTAATTAGATACAACTTTGCAAATTTTAAATCTAAGAAACAGCAAAATAGAATATTGTTTTAGTCATGGACAAACTGAATTCAAAGCTGCAGTGTATGGACCCAAGTTCACATTCCTTTCACTGGGATCACAGGGAGAACTATGTCACTAACAAGGATGACTGTTACTAACTTTTAAAATGCTGTCTGGAAAGAAGCAGTCTGTCTTTGCAAGAAGTTTCAATGATTAAAATCCAGAAAATGGATACAAAAAAACATTTAGTGTTGGTGTTATTTAGTGTTGGTGTTTAGCTCTCTGCAGCTCAAATCTAAAAATCTTTCATTCAACTAAATATAGCAAGCAGCTTAAAAATATCTGTTCCTGCCAATGGAAAAGATAATAGAGGGAAATGGAAGATTTTTCAAGTTGAACTCCACCTATTAACATCATGAAGGTTACAGCTGAGATAACTAGAGTTCATCGTGACAATACACTCCCAGGTCTGCTCTGCCAAAGGTTTCAAACCTCAACCTCACAACAACACTTGCTTCAATAACCATGCCATTTTCCTTAACAATGCCCTGAATTTGTCCTTTGAGAATGATGGTGCCAAATTTGAGTTGTTTAATAAATTCAAGGTCAGGTTTGTGTTGAACTTGAGTCTGCAGGGAACTGATTTCATACAGCTGAAACGCATTTAATTTTAGACCGATTCCCTCCAGTGGGAGTGTAAAGGATTATGACCTCTTCCTGAACTTGGTTTGAACACTTTTCCATTATTAGATCAACTTCAGGCATCACCGTTGGCCAGAGACAGATTAGGGCTAATTTACTTCAACAACAGTTTAATCAGTAATGTGGCTGCTTGGAGCGAGGACTACAATTAACGCAAATTAGCCTCAAAATCAGGCAGTACCTTCTGTGGACTGGCTGTACACGAGGGACTGGCCCGAGGCTGTCCAAATTAATAACTGTTTGCCTTTTTGCAATTGAGAGAATACTTTGATCTTTGATGTGGAATTGGCCTAAATTCTGAAGATGAAAATATAGAGTTCAAAGGCATTGTTTTAGCCAGTCCTCAAGGAATGCATTTCAAACATGTTAAGCCATTCAGTTCTTGCTCTTTTGTCCAAATGAGTAAAAATTGGCTAATTAGAGAATTCAAACAACTGAGGGCTGATTATATCCTGTACATATGTCCAATCTGAAAAAACTGCAAAATAAACTGGTGGATGCCCTTTGAAGTGCAGCGGTAGTGTCCCTGTCTCTGTGTTGGGAGGTCTGAGTTCAAGTCCCAGCTGCTCAACAGGTGAGCATAAAATCTCGGAACAGGTCAATCAAAAAATGCCATGTTCTGTGGAGCTGGAGAACCAGAGCTAATGTTTCGAATCCAGGCTGACTCCTCTTTAGAGCTGTGACTTTGGTCTTGTACCATGAAGATGGAGGAAGTGAATGGGTAAGTTTTGCATCTTCTGCGATTTGGTGGGGGAATGAAGAAGTGTGAGAGTGTTGGAGGAGTGGGTCAGGATGTCACAAAGAGGATAGTGTGTACTGTGTTGACAGTTGTGGGGAGGAGAAGATGTGTTTGGTGATGGCATCCTATAGGAGGAGGCAGAAGTGGTGAAAAATGATCCTTTGGAAACAAGAACTAGTGCTGTAGAATGTAAGGGCCAGGACAGCCCTGGAGAGTAACCAAGCTGGTTGCTTGCGAGAAAACTAAAACTGAGGAGATTAGTCGGGCCCCAATGATTTACAATGTACCATCTTTTGAAAGCAATATGGTGAAATAATAATAATCAATGTTTAAAATACACTGAAAAGGAGTTTGCAGATTTAATACAAACACAGAAAGTGCTAGAGAAACTCACTAGGTCCGGCAGCATCTGTGGAAAGAGTGACAAGAGTTAACATTTCAAGTCCAGTGTGACTCTTCTTCAGAATAATCCCATCCATTACAAGCTCACTGACTCTCATAGCTACCTCAAATGTACTTCTTCACACAGTTTCCTGGAAGGATTCCATTCAATTCTCCAAATTACTCCATCATCATCTAATCTGTTCAAGTGATGTGACCTTCCCCAGATTGCCTCTGATATGACCTCCTCTCTCCTCAACCAAGGGTTTCCTCCCTTGCCTATTATGATTGACAACACCTTCAGCCATGGCTGACTTATCTCCTGCATTTCTGTCCTTATCCATCCCCCTTCTTCCGAAGACGATAACAGGGCTCTCCTGGCCTTTACGTTCTACAGCACTAGTTTGTGTTTCCAAAGGATCATTTTTCACCACTTCTGTCTACTCCTATAGGATGCCACCACCAAACACACCTTCTCTTCCCATCGACTGTTGGCACAGTACATACTATCCTCTTTGTGACATCCTGATCCACTCCTCCAATACTCTCACACTTCATCATTCCCCCACCAAATTGCAGAAGATGCAAAACTTACCCATTCACTTCCTCCATCTTCATGGTACAAGACCAAAATCTCAGTTCTAAAGAGGAGTCACGCTGGATTCGAAACATTAGCTCTGATTCTCCAGTTCCACAGATGCTGCCAGCCCTGCCGAGTTTCTCCGGCATTTTCTGTTTGTTTCAGATTTCCAGCAACTCCAACATTTTGTTTTTATTTCATATTTAATAACTTTAAGCAAAAAATATCACAAATGAATTGACCTGACCTTGAACTTAGAAGGTTGTAGGCTTGAGTGCAGGACTTGAGCAAAAACATTGAAAAGAAAGATAGCCCAATGCAATACTTAGGAAAGTGCTGCACTGTCAGGACTTTTATTGAGAAACATATTCACAGCCCACTCGGAACTTGAATATCATAGAAACGTAGGAAACAGGAGCAGGAGTAGGCCATTCAGCCCTTTGAACCTGCTCCACCGTTAACTATGGTCTTGGCTGATCATCCAACTCAACAGAGACACAGCTGCTGGAATCCAAGGTGGACAAACAGGAGGCTGGAAGAGCACGGCAGGCCAGGCAACATCTGGAGGAAAGGAGCAGTCAATGTTTCAGGTATTACCCTTCTTCAGGGCTGGATGTGGGGCTAGGGGATCATTCTAGCCCCACCCCTTACCTCACCCCTCTTTACCTGCAGCTCCCCCTACCCCTACATCCAGTCCTGAAGAATGGTAATACCTGAAACGTTGACTGCTCCTTTCCTCCAGATGCTGCCTGACCTGCTGTGTTCTTCCAGCCTCCTGTTTGTTCATATCTAACTCAGTAGCCTGATGCTGTTTTCTCCCCCATAGCCTTTGATCCCTTTAGCCCCAAGTGTTATATCCAACTCCTTCTAGGAATTATCCAATGTTTTGGCCTTGACTGCTTTGGCCGGTAGTGAATTCCACAGGCTCACTCCTCTCTGGGTGAAGAAATTTCTCTTTATCTCAATCCGAAATAGTTTACCCATATACTTAGACAGTTAGCTCTGGTTCTGGATTCCCCTGTGATCGAGAATATCTTTCCTGCCCTTGTGTCTAGTGTAACTGAAAAACTAGATTTCTGAAGAAGAGTCTTACTAGATCCAAAATGTCAACTCAGATTCGCCTTCCACAAATGCTGCCAGACCTGCTGAGTTTCTCCAGCACTCTCTGAGTTTGTTTTGGTATAACGCCTTGCCTTTCAGATGTGATGTTATATTCAGGGTCTGCTCTCTCAGATTGATGTGAAATGTAATTTTGAGGAAGACTTTCCCCAGTTGTAAGGCCAATATTTTACCCTTGATCAAAATCACTCAAAAAGAGAAGGCTATATAGTCATTATCATTTGTCTGTGGGAGCTCACTAGATACAAATTGATTGCGATGATTCCTTGAACAATGATGATATTTCAAATGTGCTTCATTGTTGGTCCTAGTAAGTGTTATATAAATATCAGTCCCTGTTATCATTTCTAACCTTCAAAGTAATGACAACCTAATTATGATGGCTGTCATCTAATATAAAAAAGGAGAAATAAGACTTGTCCCAATTTTTATATATCCTTATTGAAGATGTCAGAGCATCTCAGTTTGTTTTAATATTTGATCCCCTCTTTGGTTAAAAGCACAACACAAACCAACTGCTTCTGAGCCTCCAAGATAAAGGACAGGACTCCTTTTCAGACAGTGCTGTCACACGGATTGTAGCCCATCAGCTGTGTGTTATATGCAGCGTCTGATTTCCATTTTTACAGCTGAAAGGTACAGACAGGGATTTCTGTACAGCTGGGAACACCTAAAGCACATTGAAAGAACCACTGCTGGAAGTTAGAGAAGAAGGAACACAGATCTTGTAGGGCCAAGCCAGTGAAGGCTGTGGCCTGGATGGAATTTGAACCTGAGAATTGGGCACCAGGATCCAAAGTAGCTCTATGAGTGCAGGTGTGATTGGTGAACATGGCTGCATATAGACTAACATATAGACAGCATGGTTTTTAAAGAGCTAAAGATGAATTATGTTGGGTTGGAAAGCCAGTCAGTTGAAGACTGGAATTGTTGAATGTGGAGGTGACCAAGACATGGTGATGTTTTCAGCAGCCAATCAGCTGAGACAAGGATGAAGGTAAATAACTTTATCAGAATGATCTTCATTATCATCAGTGTTGAAATCTCGGGTGAGGTTCAAATACAATATCAAGGCTACAAACAACAGGTCTTAGGATGGTGGCTGGGAATGAGATGTAATCAGTGAAGTTTGAGGTTGGGGGTATTTTCTGAAAACAATGGTTTTGAGTTCAGATTGATTTTCTGGGCAAACCACGCAAGACTAGAGTCTAAGATAGCCACTGGCAACACTCGGGCTGTGCTGGTGGGGGTTAGGTAGTGTGCCCTGATGAATTAGATATCATCAGCATACATAAGGAGCAAGATACTTGCCTTTGGATGGTTTCGCTCAGAGAGAGCTTATCAATGAAGAGCAGTAGGGATCCACTTATAGATATGTGAGGACTGCAGGCTGTAACTGGGGTAAGAGAAACCATTGCTGGGGACATTGTGATTACCATCAGAAAGACAAGTATAAAAGCATGTAGGGCAGGCCAATCATGCTAAAGCCCATAAAGAATTTAAGGATGACGAGAAAGAGTTTACTCGTGACATGATCCGATAAGAGTCATTGTGCCTTTGATTCATACTATTTCAGTGCTGTGACAGAGAAGAAACCTGATTGGGGGATTCAAATTTGGACTTGTGGGAAAATTGTTAATGGATTTATGTGCACATGTTCACTTATGCAATCATCAGAATAGTTCAGCACAGAAGGAAGCTGTTTGGCCCATAATGTCTGATTTGATTCTCTGCAAAAACAATTTGCTGAGTCCTAACTTTCCTACCTTTTCCCCATCGCTGTCAAAAAGCTTTCTTTTCTTTAGCAAGGAAAAGGACATTGAGGATGAGCTTGTAGTTTTCAGGTATAGAGGATTTTTTTAAAAGTGAAAGTTTGTTGATGGTAATTTGGAAGGTACGGGACAGTGGAGCAGAATGCAAAGAAGGGGCACCATTTGCAATGTTAACTAGCATAACAGTCAAGGAATGAATTTGTGAGTTCTGCAGTTTTATCAGAATGGATTGAGAGCAGAACAGGTTTTACAGGCAAGATTAGCTCAGCAGCAGCATGATCAAAGGTAGCAAGAAAACTCAAGGAAAAGTTTTTTTCTGAGCTGGGGTTGAACCCAAACCATTTGTTTGTTCAGATCATTCTTTAACAAGGAATCAAATATTTTACTAGGTTTTGATGGCAAATTTCTCCCTGCAGCCATTAAAAGGTTGCAATGTGGTTGGTAGAGATGTGGCAAATTCATATTTTCAAGTTAAATATTTGTAAAAATTTACTCTGACTCAAATATTTGAAAATTATTATTTGCTTCTGAAATCCTGTTCAGTTCTGATTGCTATCAAACTTATAACCCATAAATGTTTAGATAAATGAGAAACAGTATTAATTGAAAAAAAATCTCCCTTACAGATTGGTCCTAGATATCTACTGACCAGTATACAGAGGCAAGTGACCTGGATCTTGGTTCAAATGCCGCAGTCAACAAACTGAGTTACAATGGGGCTTGGTAATATACGTAGAACATAGAACATTACAGAACAGTACAGGCCCTTCGGCCCTTGATGTTGTGCCGACCTGTCATACCGATCTCAAGCCCATCTAACCTACACTAATGATTGATCTGTATCAATATGTAGTGAATTTACATAACAAATAGGCCATTAATCTTTACTTACCATTAGTTAGACAAATAGATTGTTGTGTGATATAAATTTTACTTGATGCTTTTGAGATTTTGTAATTCGGATGCATCACTAAAATGAATTAGTAAGTTTTGTTTTCAAACAGAAAGTAAGGAATTTACTTTTTCTTTTTCTTTTAATTAAACAATTTGAATACCTTCATAGAAGGAATATTGTCACATTCTAAAAAGTTTTGTCTGTGTTCAATGTAAATGTTGCACAATTTACAATTAGTGAGATTACATCTTATGACTATTGATTCCTACACTAAGAATTGATATCACAACGTGTCTTGCAATCTTTAAATTAATAAACTAGTATGATGTAAACTGTGGAAATTAAACATGTATTACCCTAACTGCACGTTTTTAAAAATTATTTATTGCAAGTTTGTGTTTCTGGGTTTTGAGTTAGTAACTGCTGGGTTTTCTGTATCTGAAGCTATTAGTTAACTCTTAAGTATTTCTGTATCCATGGTGATTTCTTTTGAAGCAGTTTTTGAAACCTGGCTTTAGTGTGCATGGGTTTGTATGCATATTAATGGGCTTCTGTTCATTTTAGATTGTTTTGTGACCCAGCAAGGTAAATACTGGGACCTTAAGGTTTATTACAGACTTCAAGAACTCACATTTTTAAGCTTAAGGGAAACATTCATAGCTCAGAGAGAGATTTATTTAGAGTTTTACTTTGAGTTTGGAGCAATCCTGTGAAGTCCTTGGAATAGGATATCTGTGTACACTATTGCTCCTGAAAATGGAAGGATATATAATGAGCTAGGTTACTTGTGAGTAAAGAGTCAGTCTTAGCTCCAGACTAGAAGTGTTGGGATAAAACCTTGAAGAGGTTACTTAAAGCTGTGTATATTTAAGCTAGTATATGATAGCTCCAGGAAAAATCTATCTACAGTTCTAGTTTAAAAGTTGAAGTCACAAGTGACTTAAAACTGGAATTTTTAGATTGGGAACTTTGGTGTGAGTATTCTAACAGTGATAAAAACAAAATCTCTGGAAAAGCTCAGCCGTCTGGCAATATCTATGAAGGAATAAAATAGAGTTAATGTTTCGGGTCCAGTGAATCTTTCTCACCAGACCTGAAATGTTAACTCTGTTTTGTCCCCCGCAGATACCGTCAGACCTGCTGAGCTTTTCCAGCAACTTATTTTTTTGTTCCTGATTTGCAGCATCCGCAATTCTTTCGGTTTTTAATCTTATATAAGTGATCGTAGGGTTACCATACCGGTGTGTGTTTTTGGTACTATACAAAATCTGTTTTGATTATTTTCAATTTATAAAGGAATATTTTGAGAGCACTGGGATTATACTTTTACTGTGTGTTTAAATATCTTTGAATTTGTATTACAGTTAGATGGTTTGGTTCATTCTATTTAATCTTCATTTCTTTTGATAGTAAAGTTCCATTTAATTGCTGAAGCAAAATCTGCAGCATTGCATGATTATATTTCAGTGAGAGATTACATTGTTAAAACTAAGACAAATCAAAATATGTTCTACCCAACCAGGTTCCTGTTTAGATTGTGATTTGTCCAGGAATCATATCAGCTGGGATCATAATGCTAGTCATATTATTTTTGATAAAGCTTGCATTTTTAAAGAGCTGAAGGTTCTTGAGTAGATTTATACATTCATGGGGTCACTTCAGTGTTGGCTAGGCCAACAGTTATTGCCTGTTAGGTAGTTAAGGTCAACCACATTGCTGTGGGTTTGGAGTCACGTGTAATCCCGACCAGGTGAGGATGGCAGATTTCCTTCCCTAAAGGACGTTTGGGAACCACATGCGTTTTTATGGCAATGAACAATGGTGAAGTGCAGATCCAGCAGAGATTCACCTGCACTTTATCCAACCTGATCTATTGCTCCCGATGTGGTCTCTTCTATATCAGTGAGACCAAACGCAGACTCAGAGATCGGTTCTCAGTGCAGCTGTGCTCTGCTTGCATTAACCAACCCAACCTTCCAGTTGCCATCCATTTTAATTTTCCATCCTACTCTCCTGACAATATATCCATCCTTGGCCTCCTCCACTGCCAGAGTGAGGCCAAATGTAAACTGGAGGAACAACACCTGATATTTCACCTTGGGACCCTACAGCCTAATGGCCTGAATATTGACTTCACCATAAAATCCTTCCACACCCCACCTTATCCCATATCCAGGCCTCTCCATCCTTCTCGCCTCCTTGACCTGGCCTAACCTATTCATCTTCCTATTCACCTACCCACTCCACCCTTCCCATGAACCAATCACAATACCCACTACCTGCATCCACCTATCACCATCTGTCCTATCCTCTCCCAGCCCCAACCCCCTCCGTCTATTTATTTCTAGGCTCCCCTACAACTCCCCAGTCCTGGCAAAGGGTTTTGGCTCAAAATGTTGACTCTCTTGCTACTTGGATCTATGTGACCTGCGATGTTTTTCAAGTGTCACGCCTATAGACTCTGGCTTTCAACATCTGCAGTCCTTATTGTCTCCATACATCCTCTGATCTTCTCTGCTATGCCCTGTATGTGTGTTAAATAGAGGTTGCAGCATAAATATCAAGAACAATTGCTGAATATATCTAACAGGCTGGGTGGGACTTCCTGATGTTAAGTGGCTCCTCTAATGTGCTTGTGTTACTGTTGATTATGTCTTTCATTTATTAAGAAAAGAATAGGGTTCAATGATTACATTATCAAGAGAGTGACACATCTTAAGGTACACTATAAAATTAATCAAAACAAATTAGTTTAGTGGAATAGACGTGTGCCACTGGTGTATTTAAAAGTACAGCATCATCCTATTAGATTGAAGTCTCAATTCTATAGCACAAAGTCACTAGAGTCTTACAGGCCCTCAGAGACTGGGGTGGTTTAACCTGAGACCCTTCATGCTTCAGGTGAGAGGACAGTTTGAGAAGAAGAGTCCCTCATGGTACACAGAGTTGGTATGGGGAATTGAACACAGGTTGTTGGTATCACACTACATCACAAACCAGCTTTCCAGCCAACAAACCCTGGGACAGGAATCTAAATTATCACACTGATGTAGCCATGGGTTCTGGGTAATGCAAATTATCATATGATGGTTAATTCAGCACGTGGAAATAACTGGTCTTGAAATTGCACACATGGGAACATTGGAATATTTCCCAATATCAGAATTGATTATGTTATTTCTTTAAAATAATATCTTAATCTTAACTTTGTAAGTAACTGTTAATTCCTAATCTAGGCATTGAAATACAGCAACCTTAGAGGATTAATTTTTCCTCAGAATATGGAATAAACAAATTACTGTATATTTCACATATTGTCAGTGCTCTTCATATATTCAATGCATTCTCTTCTGAGTACACTGTTGTAAGTCCATATTATGCTTGTTGGTCATGTTTTACTGAGGCTGTGAGAATAAATTGAAAAGATCCTCATGTATGCAGTCATAAATCTAAAGAGGAAAATTAAGTTTCTTTTTCCTTACTGAAAATCTCTTGAGAACCGTTTCGGTCCAGAAGATTAAAAAAAAAACCTCTAGTGTGAGCCAGGAAAATGCCAAAACAATATATTTATCTGGGAATTTTACTTTATCCATGGAAATGGAGTGTCAGAGGTCTTTCCTGAAGGAAGCATGAGTTCTATAGTGAGGACTAAAAGTCTGGCAGGTTCCAGGTATCAGTCACAAATTAAAAATGAGCCTAGATAACAAAGTGTGGGGCAGGATGAACACAGCAGGCCAAGCAGCATCTTAGGAGCACAAGAGCTGACGTTTTGGGCCAAGACCCATCATCAGAAAAGGGCGATGGGGAGAAGATTCTGAAACAAATAGGGAGAGAGGGAGAGGCGGACCAAAGATGGATAGAGGAAAGGATAGATGGAGAGGAGAGTATGGGAGGGGATAGGTCAGTCTGGGGAGGACGGACAGGTCAAGGAGGCTGGATGAGGTTAGTAGGTAAGAAATAGAGGTGCGGCTTGAGGTGGGAGGAGGGGATAGGTGAGAGGAAGAGCAGATTAGGGAGGCAGGGATGAGCTGGGCTAGTTTTAGGATGCTGTGAGGGGAGGGGAGATTTTGAAGCTGGGAGCCTAGGACTGAGGACATAAGCAACTGTAAGGGTTTCAGTGAGTGCTGGCTGGTATTAACCAGCAAGTGGCTTCTCTGGCTCCAAATTGCACTGAGGATTTTTAAAGAAACTTTCCTTTTTGCTGATTGCCGTTCTGTTTTCTAAGGGAATCTCAACATGTAGAACAGATAATCATGAACACTCTGGGTCAAAGTCAGTTGAATTCAGGGCAAACTAATTTGCGCTTTTGTTCCTCAAAGCGTCATTGAATGTCTCATCAGCAAAATCAGAAGGTGTGTGTAAGTTTCAGAGGGATTGCTGGGCCTTGGCTACAATATCCAATCCAGTCCAGAGAGAGTTTCATCGAACTGTTCTCTAACTGAGGTGAAACATTAGATGAGTATAAGTTGAATATCCACAATGATGGACCCTTGAAATTACTTCACGACAATTTTATAAATATATTTAATTAAAAAACAATGCTTTTCAATGTTTCTAACATCCTCAAAAAAAAGCAATGTTATTTTACTTAAACAGCATAAACCTAGTTTTGGTGTTTTAATATTTCCAAAGAGGGACCAGTGCTTTCCTCCTTTATTGTATGAGGATTTTATGACAAAATTGCATATTGGCTTTGCATGGGGTTACAATTTGCATTTTTTCAATGGATTTATGATTTTGTGTGAATGACCAATTTAAGCAAATTTATTGACAGAGTAACCAGAATGATCCTCTCTTCACAATGCCAGGGGTTGTTGCAAAGAGGGTTTTGTTTTGGTTAATTTGATCTTGATGTTTTCTCTAGGGAAAGGAGCAATAAGAATGGTGTTACTTCAAGCGCCTCTCATGTTCGTTTCAAGCTTGATGTTTTAGAAGCTTTAAAATGATTACTTACCTTCACTATTAGTGACTTATGTGTGCTTATTATTAGGTGATATTCTCAATTAGTTACAGCATCAATTTCACCAAACAAACTTCCATGAACTCTAACTTCCAAATCTGCAGTGAGTAACTCATCTCCTGATTCTCCAAATCTTGTCCACAATCTACAAGGCACTAGTCAGGAGTGTGATGGAATACTCTCCACTTTCCTGGATGGGTGCAGGCCCAACGACACTTGAAAAGCTTAACACCATCCAAGACAAAGCAGTCCATTTGATTGACACCCCAACCAACACCTGTAACATTCACTCCCTCTTCCACTGACAAACAGTGGCATCAGTGTTTACCACCTACAAGATGTCCTTCTGTAGCTAAGCCAGGCTCCTCTGACTGCCTTCTAGACCTGTGATTGCATCCATCTTGAAAGACAAGAGCAGCAGATACATGGGAGAACCACTGCTTCTAAGTTCTTCTCTAACATTTCACCACTACTTTTTCCAGAGATGTCAGGCAGTAGTAAATGCTGACCAAGCCAGTGCCATCCACATGAATATAAGACCATGTGGACTACTCCTGACTCAGTAAAGTGAGAGCGGTTATCCTTCATACTAAGGCTGTATTTGACTGAGTGCAGCATCAAGGAGCTCTGGTTAAATTGGGATCTGTAGCTATCAGGGGAATGCTCCGTGGTGGTTCGAGTTACACCTGCCATGCAGGAAAGTGATTATGGTTGTTGGAGTTTGTCTGATCTCCCACCATAGATCCAGTCGGAGAATGCCACAAATTCTACAAAAGTGACATAAGTAATCACTCATACAATTTCCTTGGGCTTTCTATAGATGATCAGAGTGAAAGATTGAAAGAAATTTCAGGGGTAGGACTTTTTTTTGAAGAAAATGTTATCTGGGACATTATCAACATTAATAAGGGCTGAGGGGGAGGCAGTGAAAGTGTAGAGTCATGAAATTCACACATGTCTTGTCCTTCTCCAAGGAGCTAGTTTGGAACATGTAGAAGTCTAAAAACAAGTTCTCTGGGAACATTTTCAAACAAGGAGTGGAGGTCAGTATCACCTTCTTTCAAGGGAGCAATGATAAATGCTGGCCCAGCTAGTGATTCCCATATCCCACAAGCGTATAAAAATCATGGGGCTCTATGAAGCTGAATAGAAATAACTTAGGAGAAAGAAGTATGAAAAAAATGAATAGAATTGTCTAAATTATGATAAAGCAAATGAAAGTCATGTAATTGTTTCATATATGCCATTAAATCCAAGATACAAAATGTAGGATCGCTAAGCTATGACTGTGAGCTGTATTTAATTTATGTGTTGCTACAATTCCACTGAGAGAGTTAACAGAATTATTATTTGTGTGGAAGTGAATAGTTTACCGTTTGCCATATATTCCGTGATGATATAAATTGGCTCCTCAGTGACCACAGCGTGGAGTTTCACCAGCTTGTGATGTTGCAGAGTCTTCATCAGGTTGGCTTCTGCTAAGAAAGCCTCGGGAGACATGCTTCCAGTCTTCAAACACTTAATGGCAACCCTGGTGTAGTTGTTATAGTAACCTGCCAAAAGAGAATAAAACAATAAAACTCAGTGAATATGTAACAGATACAATTTCTCATTGAGGATCAAGTGCCTTGATGAATGTTGTAAAATCTAGTTTAACGGACAGTACAAAGTTATGCTAAAGTTAACAGCAAAAACCACAAATCTGTGGAGGAACATAGGAATTTTGATCTGCTTTCTTGGTGCCAGATTTAATCATCATTTCAGTAAGCCTTGGGCAGCAGCATACATACATACTCCTGAAACTCCCTTCCTAACAGAACTGTGGGTATCCCTACTCCAAGGCCTGTACCGTTCAAAAAAGCTCACCACCACCTTCTGAAGATCAACCAGGGATGAAGTATATTCCCCGTCCAGACAGATCTGCCAAATCCCATGGCAGAATAAAAACTATACCCCTGTCTTTGGGGATGCTGTCAGCAAGTTATCTTTGCTGCTGGTTTGTAGTTCAATTAATGCCAACGCCAAAGGTTCAATTCCTGGACCAGCTGCAAATGCTATAAAGGTTCCACTGACTCAAATTTTACATGAGGGGCAGTGACCTTCAGCTTAAACCACCAGCACTGTTCTTTCTAATGAGAGAATGGGCTGATGGCGACTTTATTTATTCTGGTTATGTGAGTAAACGGTTTTCACAAATTCTAGTTCACCCACAATCTAAGGGCAGCATGGCTCTATCTGCAGCTAAAAAAACATGGTTTTGTGACAACAGTTCACAGTAAAAATAGGCAACAAAACCTCCTCCACAATAATACTCAACACCAGTACTCCGCAAGGCTGTGTACTCAGCCCCTCACTACATTCCTTATACACTCAACTGTGAGGCCAGATTCAGTTCTAACTCCATTTAAAAATTTGCTGATGGCACCACCATAGTGATTTGGATCTTAAACAGCGACAAGACAGAGAACAGGAAAGAGATAGAGAGCGTGAGATAACAAAGTGTGGGGCTGCATGAACACAGCAGGCCAATCAGCATCTTAGGAGCACAAAAGCTGACGTTTCAGGCCTAGACCCTTCATCAGAAAAGGGGGATAGGGAGACGGTTCTGAAATGAATAGGGAGAGAGGGGGAGGCGAATCGGAGGTGGATAGAGGAGAAGATAGGTGGAGAAGAGACAGGCAAGTTAACGGGGTGGGGATGGAGCCTGTAGAGGTGAGTCTAGGTGGGGAGGTAGGGAGGGGATTGGTCAGTCCGGGGAGGACGGACAGGTCAAGGGGGTGGGATGAGGTTAGTAGGTAGGAAATGGAGGTGCGGCTTGAGATGGGAGGAGGGGATAGGTGAGAGGAAGAACAGGTTAGGGAGGCAGGGACGAGCTGGGCTGGTTTTGGGATGCAGTTGGGGGAGGGGAGATTTTGAAGCTGGTGAAGTCCACATTGACACCATTGGGCTGCAGGGTTCCCAAGCGGAATATGAGTTGCTGTTCCTGCAACCTTCTGGTGGTATCGTTGTGGCACTGCAGGAGGCCCAGGATGAACATGTCGTCTAAAGAATGGGAGGGGGGGTTAAAATGGTTCGCGACTGGGAGGTGCAGTTGTTTGTTGCAAACTGAGTGGAGGTGTTCTGCAAAGGGGACCCCAAGCTTCCAAATCCAGCCCAGCTTGTCCCTGCCTCCCTAACCTGTGCAGACAGTCAGGCCACATGTGAGAATCACTGCACTGAGCTACTGCAATGTAATGTTTATTTGTCATTTTTAAATCTGATTGTAATATCAATCCTTCAACTATATCTTATTTCTAATTAATGCTTTCAACGCTGTAAAGCAAAGCAATTACTTTTCTTTTTCATCATCTGAGATTTGTACCTCAGATAACACCCATAGAGGCAACATTGTAAAACTTCTCATTGTACTCCTGTATTCTTCACTGGAGTACGTGTGACAATAAAGGATATTCTAATCTATCCTGAAGACAACAATTGGTCCGTCACTGTCAGCAAAACAAAGGATCTGATCATCCATTTCAGGAAGAAGAGTGGAGGATATGGCCCCTGTCTGTATCAATGGTGCTGAGGTGGAGGTGTTCGAGACTTTAAGTTCCTGGAAGTAAATATCACCAATCTGTCCTGGTCCATCCACATCGACAGTACAGCCAAGAAAGCACACTATCACCTCTGCTTCCTCACGAGGCTAAGGAAATTTGGCATGTCCACAGTGACTCTTACTAATTTGAATAGATGCACCTTAGAAAGCATCCTGTCTAGATGCATAACAGCTTGGTGTGGTAACTGCTCTGCCCAAGACCATGAAAAATTACAAAGAGTTGCGAACATAGTCTAGACCATCACACAAACCAGCCTTCCTTCCACCAACATGGTCTACACTTCCACTGCCTCAGGAAATCATCCAACATAATCCTAGTTATTCTCTCTTCCACCCTCTTCTACCATGCAGAAGGTACAAAAGTTTGTAAAAACACATACCAACGGATTGAAGAGCAGTTACTTGTAAATGGACCTGTCATATTTTAGAGTTGATCTGTCTCCGTACCATCTCTGTAGCTGTAGCACTCCATTCTGTTCTATTACCCTGCCATACCTCCATAAAGTATGATTTGGCTGGTTGGCATGCAAAACAATACTTTTCATTGTGTCTTGGTATATGTGACAATAATAAATCAAATCAAAAACAATAAATTGAGATTTTAAATTTGGCTTCATTTCATTCCAGCCTACAGCCATACTATCCACTGGGGACAGTCACAGTGTTCTGCTTTCCCCACAACAATTCATACAATACCACTACAGTACCTACTGAGCAGGTGTTCAGGCACCAGGCTGGCTTGTTACTTGCCTGCAGACTCACGGCTGGATGTTTCTATACTTTGTGGTTATTTCTTGACCCTGTTTCCTCCTTAAGGCCCAAGCACCCCCTTCAACAATTTCTTGGATCTCTTCAAGTTCCCCTCATACACAGGTTGCTCTCTGTTCATATTCAAATCTGCAGCTGCAGCCTGATTATAAACATTTCATGCACTCAGCAGGTTCTGGAGAAAGCTGTCCTTGCATCAGGCAATCAAACTCACTGAGTTCACCACAATGGCCTTTATTGCTTCGCCTATTCTTAGACATTGAAGGAAGTGAATTCAACACATGCCATCTCTTCAGTGAAATAGCCTCGGAACTCGAATCAGATACAGAAATTTATCTGAACGTCAAATTGTTGTTTAAAGTGTGATTAAGCTATTACCCAGAGAATGGTGAGCCTGTAAAATTCTCTACCACAGGAAGTGGCTCAGGCCAAAACGTTGAATGTTTTCAATAAGGAGTTAGATATGGTTCTCAGAGCTAAATGGGTCCAAGAGTATGGGGGAGAAAGTGGGGATAGGGGTGAGTTGGATGATCAGCCTTGATCGTATTGATTAGCAGATCAGCTTGAGGGACCGAATGGCCTCTTATTTTCTGTCTTTTTAAATTACTATCAGGATGAAGTCAGCACAGTTGTGTGGTATGGGACAGTGTGACTGCTCCAACCATATTGCTGTCCTTTCAAAAGATTTCCTATGGTCTCTAAAATTTTAATGGTAGGAAATGTACCATCAAATCCTTTAAAATTCTGTTGTAATACAGGTAATCCACTGAGCTTTATTCAACAACACACAACTCTCCCACCTGTCTGTGCTTATTCTGGTGATTCTATCATTCTCTATTGATTGTTCTCTTGGGGAATAAATCTGCTGTTCTTACCTGGTCTGGCCTACATGTGACTCCAGACTCTCAGAAATGTCTCTCTGCTGCCTCCTGAAAAGGCTGAGTGAGCCTCCCAATTCAAGGAATGTCAGAGACACCAACAAATGCTGGCCTTCCACTGTGGTCGGTGGCCCAGATTCAAATCCCATTGAATCCGGAGGAATGTAATAACATCTCTGAGCCGGTTGATTACAAAATATCTATAAAGCAAAACAGTTCCTAACGCTGTTGATCAAGTTGCAATTGCATGCTTGCTGGCCCATATTCTCAGCATAATTTCAATCCCACAAAGGAGGAAAGACAGAAAGCAATGAAGAAAAAAACACGTTGATGCCACATGCCTAGCTCTTGAGACATTATTTTTGGCCACATGTATATTTTTAACACAAGTGAATGCTGGGGGAACACAGCTTTCAATTAAAAATCTCACTCAAAATTCACCCACTCAGAATCTGGGCTCATGGGGACTAATTTCTACTCATGATAATATCCCTGTTATCTCAGAGCTGTGACTGATAAATTTAAAGGAGAGACATGCTCTCATTCTGCTATTTCATCTGTAAATTAAATACATCTTTTTCCAGTTTCGTGCAAGGAATGAATGGGTTAAGCAGGATGTATATGATAAGATCAAACATCCGTTGCCATGCCTATAAATGCATCTGTATAACAATCAAGTGGTTTCATCTGTTCGGGTTCATAATATTTCACACAATAACCTGATTTACCCATAAGTTCTTTTGGCAGAGTAGAAGTCAGCCTGTATTTACCTATTGTTTTATGCTGAGTCTGTAATTCAACTATATCTTGTGATTTGTTCTAGGTTTAATGCTATTTCAAATCAAAGCAGTATTAATGCACTTTGATGTTGTTTGCAACACACAGCCTAGCTTCCACAAAATATTTGACTATGTGTTCACTTTATACTCAACTGTCAATTCTCGTTAAAATGCCCCACTATAGTTGCCCTATTATTCTGTCTGCAGGTCCTCCCCTCTGTTTGGCAATCTTTTACATAGAAAATTGAATAATTTTCCTTGCAGATTCTTTTGACAAGAATCCTGTTTTAACACAACCCATTTCAGCTTATACTGTATTAGAAATTTCCGCATAGATCACTTTCTCAATTTTCCCCCTCTATGTCTTCTGAATATGCTATAATTAGTAACATTAATCTTATCCAGCCCTGAACCACTCAGCCTGAAGGACACTATTTAATTATTTTACCAAATGATGGATGCTTTGGAGAGTGAATCCCTAAAAGGAAAAAGGAACTGGGGAAATGAAAGCAGGCCAAAGCTGAATGACTATGGTAGCTAACTGATGAACTATTAATGTTATATTAGTCCGTTCATTAGAATGAATGGCTCACAAAGAGTTTGACATTTGCCAATGCATTTCGTACCTGTGTTGAAAAGGAAATTAGGTTCATACTACATTTGGAGCTTAGCTGCACCTAGGATGATAACTTGGTGAATTTATTTTGTTTATAAATTATTTGGATTCAGTCCTTGTTAATAATGCACACAGTTGTTATTATTTGCAATTATGTGCGCACAGACATGTGATAATTAGAATAATGAAATCTTTCAAAACAATCAAAAGCAAGAAGCTATAATTTGCATCTTCACATACCCATCCAAACTTCTCCAAACTGCCCAGAGCCCAACTTCTCCACCAGTTTCAGTGAGTCTCTTGAGACCTCCCATTCATCATGCCACCAAGGTTTTTGTGGCTTTTGAGTCTGACATGGTTTCTTCAAGCACTGACATAAACCATCCGTGTCATCTGCAGCAGAGAGAATCACTCAATAACTCAACAATCTGGTGTGTCAGCAATTTCAATAATTAAACAATACAATCATGGTGGCTCGAAAAGAAGCCAGAATGAGAGACCCGCTGAGCATGTCTAAAGTGGAAATCAGTTGGTTTTTGGAGACTAATGACATAAACCAATATAGAGATAGTGCAGGGAAGTAGCATTGAGGGAGGTATCCCGACTCATGGCCAAACTGAAGAGCAGGGTTGGCTCAGTTGGCTGAATGGTCTACCCCTGTTCTTATGGCAAGGCCAATACACTTTTAATGTGCAGACTTCATGTATATTTCAAAAACTGTCTCGTCATAGATGCATACAGTATAGGAAAGGCCCTACTGCCCATCAAGACTGTACCTCCTGTGTTATGCTAATATGGATCACGTCATAGAAGATGGGCAGTAGTGGGAATTGAGCTGAGATTTGGGTGTCACTACAAACCAAAGAAAATGGTTCTCAGTGTAAGGTTTGTGCTAGGGAAGAGGCACAGTTACCATTGGTCATTGGAGGAAGAGATGAGGCCAGGGCTTGGGAGAGGATGGAACAGAGAAGTGAGGAAAAGGCACAGCTTCTACTTCTCTCAATTCATAATGATTCTGCTTATATTAAAGTTTTGTTTGAAACTCACGTAGTGTTTCTGGTCATTCCTGGACCACCTCTGTACCAGGATGACCAATTTGGTTCTATGAGAGTCTTCAAGATCCCTGATCATTGTGGCACTGCTCTGTCACTAGGCCAGAAATTTGACATTTAAGTTTGGCACCAACAGGTCAGTGGCCTGAAGCCCAGACCCATTCAGAGTCAGTAAGCATAAAAATGTCAAAAGACAAGAATCATATAGTCACAGAATGGGGCTTTAGCTCAGAGGAGATCATTAACACCTCATGCCATAGCGGGCTCTTTAAAGAGTCAACTCACCTTGTGTGTCTTGCCCACCTTCTCCAGGTAGATCACCGTATTCATCTTTGAAAGTATCAACTGAACCTACCTCCTCCATCTTCTAACATACTGCATTCTTGAGCCTTGCCATTGGTGTGTAAACTAGAATTTTTTCTCATGTCACCATTGCTACTTTGCCAACGACCTTAAATCTCCTTTCTTTGGTTCTTGATCCTCTCACCAATGGAAACAGCTTCTTCCTATCTACTCATCCAGAACCCTCACGATTTGGATAAAATCACAGGATAGTGGCTGAAATAAATCCACAGAGGCTGGTATCCCGTCACCAAATCACCCATTATTTGCATGTGGAGAGTCCTTGGCACTGATCCCTCTCCCTCAGAGCCAGCTCTCAGAGTCAGCAGAACCTCTGACACTGATATTTATATCTGTCAACCAGAGCACCCTGATTGGACCACACCAACAGCCCTAATCAGGGAACTCATATTCTATTCATACCCACCTGGATGGCCTCATTACAATCACTGCGGTTCCAACATAACATGAGATCAGGAAGGCCATCAAGTCTATGCCAACTCTCTAGAACAGTATTTCAGTGAATACCATTCCCCTTCCCCATAGGCTGGGCAATTCTTTTCTCTTTAGAGCCTTAGCCTGTTAATTTTGAAAATTTTGATTTCAAAAGTTTATGATTGAACCGAATGTTCAGTAAATGGTCGATCAATCCTCTTTGTTTATTGTGGTTTGGTAACAGCAATAGGTTCTGCCTGACTGACATCAAAGAACAAAACATTTTTGGAAAGGCAGGCAATGCCTTCAATTATTTTGCATACCAAATCTCCACTTAAACTTCTCCAACTGTCTGTCTACCTAGCTGAGTTCCTCATCTCTGGAACCATTCTTATAATTTTCTTTTTTTTTGTACTGTCTCCAAAAACTTATCGTACGTTTTTAAAGAATGGTGGCCAGAACCGCACACGGTAATTCAGTTGAAGCCGAACTAGTGTGTGATATGGGATAAACATACATTCCTTAATTCTGTACTCCTTACTCTATTGAAAAAAACCCAGAATGCTATATTCATTTTAACTGCTCTTTCAGACCGTCCTGCCACCTTCAATGATATATACACGTATACACCCAAGTTTCTGTACTCCTGTCCCCCCTTTAGAGGTGTGTATTGTAGTTTATATTGTCCTTCCACATGTTTCCTCCTAAAATGAATCACTTCACATTTCTCTGCATTAAAGTTCAACTGCCACTTGCTATGATTCTGGACCCAAATCACCAAATATATGTCACAATTTGGCCACATTTCTATTTTTAAAGTTGTCAAATTGTAAGATCCAATGAACATATTAAGAGAATAAAGCCACAAGATTGTATGGTTTCAAGCAAAAGACAAAAACTTTACAAATCAAATTTAATAAAGTATACTACCTACAACATCTGTATAACTTATACTCCAGCATCCAGAACAAACATGAGGTAAATATGGATAACAAACAAACTATGGTCAAACACTTCACAAGGCACAACAAATAGCAAATGCAAGCAAAATGCTGTGGATTTTACAGCGACATGCTTGCCCCATCCCCTTATCCCCCCATTAGGTGTTAGTGAGATTCTGGGTCATCAGATCTCATTAAAACCTTATAAGGCTTTCCAATTCTTCACTGTTGAACACCTAATTTTGAAACTCTGTCAAAAGCTGTTCCATCACAGACAGCCTCAACGATTACCCATGTTCTGATAATATACTCTCCCATTCAAGTCTACACTCCCCTGGATTCAGGAACTGAGTTCAAATGTCTACTCACAGGCACACTTTCAGTTTTTTTATTTGACAACTATCTTCACCAAGATGGGACAGCCTCTGTTCCTCTGAGCTATAACTTTGCACAGTTGCACAGCAAATGCCGACTGTGGCCTTGCTTCACTCTGACTTTCAGCTGCACTGACCAATTAATGGCACTCAGCCTCTGTCCAATATCCTCATCTTCCACAGCTTCCCCTGAGTTCTAACACCAAAATTTAGCTGCACCTCCTTGCTCCCCAGACTTGTCCTGACTTATAATATCTAAGAACACACTGCGGGAACACCTTTTTGGAATGGAGCCTACACCCTGCCCCCAAGTACCTGACTGACTAGAAACCTAAATTTAGCACCTTTTCCTCTTGAAGCTTCTGTCCAATTAACTTAAACTTTCAGCAGATAATACAAAATTAAATGATAGGCAGATTGCAAGAGGGATAAAAACAGTTTACAGAGAGATAGTAATAGGTTAAATAAATGGGCAAAATATTGGCAAATCACTACAATGTGGAAAGATGTGAAGTTGTTCATTTTGGAAGTGAGAACACATGAGCAGCGTATTAATTAAATGGAGAAAAGGTGTAGAGACGTGCAACACAGAGGACTTGGGGTTCCTTGTACAAAAAATACAGAAAGCTAGTCAACAGGTACAACAGGTATTCAGGAAGGATAATGGAAAGTTGGCCCTTATTTCAAAGGTGTTGGAGCATAAGAGCAGGGAAATTTTGCTGTAACTGTACAAGGTACTGGTGAGACCACATCTGGAGTATTGTGAGCAATTTTGGTCACCTTACTAAAGGGAAGATATCAATGGAGGCAGTTCAGAGAAGGCTTACTTGATAATCTCCGGTGTGGTGTCATAGTCTTATGGGTAAAAGATAAGCAGGTTAGGAGTTTACTCATTGTAGTTCAGAAGAATGAGGGATGATTTGATTGAAATATATCGGATTCTGAAGGGGGTTGACAGGGTAAATGCTGAGAAGATGTTTTCCTTCGTGGGAGAGCCTATGACCAGAGGGAATAGTGTCAGAGTAAAGAGGTGCCAATTTAAGATTGAGACAAGGAGGAATTTCTTGTCTCAGAGGCTTGAGAGCCTTTGGAACTCCTTGCCACAGAGAGCTGTGGAGGCAGAGTTCTTGTGTATATTTAAGGCTGAGATTGATTCTTGAATGATGGGTGTTGAAGGGTTACAGGGAAAGAGCAAGAAAGTGAATGCGAAGGACATCAGATCAACCGTGACCCCATTGAATGACTAAGCAGGTTTGAAGGGCTGAATGGCCTACCACAGCTCCCATTTTGCAAACTCTTATGGATTTATGACTATTCAGTAATTGTTGAATGGTTGGGGTGACCTATTAAAAACCTTACAATAAGCTCATCCCTATTCCTAGGCAGAATTGAATGTTGCTAACATTTTAGAACAGTCAATGTGACAACCCCTTGGACCTCCCTTAGTAACCAAATGTATCCACTACTTCTGGTTTTCACAGTGTCAAGAGATTCATCCAAAAATCAATTTCATCTCAGTCCATCTGACGGTCCACCCACTCTCTATCTATATCTTGTTGAGATTCCATCCTATCCTCCTCACAACTTGCAATGTGTCTACCTTTTATACCTTCTGACAATTTTGAAATTGTGCCAGTTTTGATCCTGTCAGTAATCACAGGCTGACCACCTCATCCACCCAATTCCACAAGACAGGGAAATGGTACTCAGTCAAAACTGTGACCTTCAGAGATATTTTCACATGAGCTCAAACTCAGTGCCATGAATAATTGAAGAACTTCAAATGTCTTCTTCTGACCAGGCCATTAATTTGTTGAGATGGTTTCCACATGTGAATTGTGAAAATGCGTACTCAGCCAGTAGTAAACTTACATGAGTAATGGTTCACCAGCTCGTGAAGAGTATTGAAGGTTATCCGTGGCGAAATGTAATAGCCTCCTTTATCTAAAGAGCGAATCTTATAGTGCTTTACCACGTCTCCTTGTCGTGAATCAAAGTCCCTTACAGACAGTGAATAAGAACCTGCACTCAAGAGAAATAAGAGTTAAAATACAATGTGAGAAGTTTGCTTCCTGCTGCAAAATATCATCAAGAACACAATCAAATGGATTTGAACATTTGTCTCAGAAATGTCTCACTCTGAGGGCCACATGTGAGCTCCGGTATTGTGATCTTTGTGGGTATAAGACCACAAATAAAATCAGCCTTAACTTTGCATAAAATTTTACTCAACTGGGTATTTTGTCAAGACAGAATGAGTCAGGATATGGCGGTAGATGGAAAGAAACACACATTGGAGATTTGAAGGTGTGCTCTTGAGTGAAACGGAGAAATCTTTACCCTGTACTTATGGGATTTCCTTCAGTTCAGCAAAAAGATTCTCTCCTGATCTAATGCCTGATTCATACACAGGGTTCCCAAATTGGCAATTTGTATTTAAACATTGGCTTTGATTTAATGACAGCTTCAAAAAGCTTGGCCAAAGAAGGAGGTAGAAGGATCTTTCAGGGGTAAAGAGACTGAGGGCCTTAGGAAGAAAATTCCAGAACTTACAACCCGGACAGGTAAATGGTCACCAAGTGCAAAATATTAGTTGCAGCAGTTTTTGATCACTGATAATATTATGGATATAACACTGATATTCCTGCCCCTACTGGACACTGACCCTGTCAGGGCTCAGGCTGTTGGTATCTACAGCATAGAATCCCTGCAATGTGGAAGCAGGCTATTCAGCCCATCAAATTCCACATGGACATTCTGAAGTACATCCCACCCAGAGCCATCTCCCTACTTATCCTGTAACCCTGCATTTCCAACAGCCAATCCACCCTTACTGCATATCTTTGTACTGTGGGAGGAAACCAGGGTACACGGAGAAAACAGACTCAGACACAGGGAGAATCTGCAAACTCCACATAGATTGTCGCCCGAGGCTGGAATTGAACCTGGGACCATGGTGCTGTGAGGCAGCAGCGTTAACCACTGTGTATGGACAATGTTAAAACCAGCTGTGGGCCAGAGAGCTCTCTGAATGTTTGGTGTGGTTGTCTATCTCCTCCAGACCCTCGAATATGGGAGGGTCACAGGTTCAAGGACATCATGAGATCTGCAGGTATTCCCAAAAATATGTGACTTTCAACAATTACATTCTGCCTGAGCTGGAACAGATATAAATTCAGGTAGAAATCGTTCAGTTCAAGAAAGCCCCAGAATTTCAGGGCAGTGGAATGATAACCTGTATTTCCTGTTATTATAATTTAGAAAATCTCAAGGTGCTGCAAAAAGGAATATTGAACATATGAGCAACATATCATCACATTTGATATGAAACAGGCAACTCAGAAAGCAGTGCAATAACTGATGTTTTGGGCCTAGACCCTTCATCAGAAAAGGGGGATGGAGACAGGGTTCTTAAATAAATAGGAAGAGAGGGGAAGGTGGATCAAAGATGGATAGAGGAGCAGACAGGTGGAGAGGACCTATCTCCACCGATCTTCTCCTCTATCCATCTTCAGTCCGCCTCCCCCTCTCTCCCTATTTATTTCAGAACCGTCTCCCCATCCCCCTTTTCTGATGAAGGGTCTAGGCCCAAAACGTCAGCTTTTCTGCTCCTCTGATGCTGCTTGGCCTGCTGTGTTCATTCAGCTCCACACTTTGTTATCTTGGATTCTCCAGCATCTGCACTTCCCATTATTGCTGCAATAAGTGTCAGGAGCAAAATAAAACAGGCTAAAAGCAAATGTTTTCTTTCTAATGCTATATTGAAAGGTGACTGCATTTCTTCATGTCCCATTACATGCCGGAGCAAATAATTCAAATACTGTGTCTAAATGAAGATTCAAATGATGGTAATGATGATGAAACCTGAAAAAAAATTTAGGTTTAGAGTCATTGAAACAAAGCCAAATACTGCAGATGCTGCAAATTTCTAATAAAAACAGAAACACAGCAGGCCTCGCAACCTCTGAGGAGAGAGAAACAGAGTTAATATTGAGGTCAATGACCTCTTGATTTTCTGTCTTTAGTATAACTGAAAATATTCAGCCCTATAAAAAATGTGGACATCTACCAGGTAACTATCCCCCTCTGCATATGACTCAAACATTGATTACAACTTTCATTTCTCAAATGATAATTTTTAAGCTTGTTTAAAAGTTGCTTTAAAATAGGATAAATAGAACAGCAACAATCTTCAGTTCTCAAAATGAAAAGCAATTTTTCAATGCATTATTGTAGTCAAATGTTCATGCCAACCAAGTTTCCCAGACTGAACTAACCCCACTAGCCTGCATTTGGCCCAGAACCCTCTAAAGTTTTGATCAGAGATAATGGGAACTGCAGATGCTGGAGAATCCAAGATAACAAAGTGTGAAACTGGATGAACACAGCAGGAGAAGCAGCATCTTAGGAGAACAAAAGCTGATGTTTTGGGCCTAGGCCCTTGGGCCCAAAACGGCAGCTTTTGTGCTCCTAAGATGCTGCTTGGCCTGCTGTGTTCATCCAGCTTCACACTTTGTTACCGTCCAACGTTTTCCTGTTTGTGTACTTCTCCAAATGTTTTTAAATGCTGGCACAGTACCTACACTAGTGCTTGCTCTGGCAGTGCGTTCCAATTACGAACCACCCTCTGTGTGAAAAAGTTGCCTCTCAGATCCCTTTTAAATCTTTCTCTTTTCACCTTAAAAATATGCCTCTTAGTTTTGAATTCACCCACCCTGGGAAAAAGACCTTTGCATTCACCTTATCTATGCCCCTCATGATTTTATAAACCTCAAAGTCCCAGCTTACCGAGCCTTTCTTTAAAGCTGACACCATCCAGTCCTGGTAACACCTTGATAAATCTTTCAGAATCCTCTCCAATTTAATAATATCCTTCCAAAGGGCCACCAGAAATGTACAGAGTACTACGAACGTGGCTCGCCGATGTCCTGTACAATCTCAAAATGATGCCCCAACTCCTATTTTCAATGGTCTGAGCATTGAAGGCAAATATGCTAAACACCTTCTTAACCATCGCATCAATCTGTGATGCAACTTTCAAAGAACTGTGTACCCGATTGCCATCCCTCCCCTCGGGTCTCTCTATTTGACAACACTCTCCAGGGCCCTTCCATCAACTGTATAAATCCTGCCCCTGTTTGTTTTACCAAAATGCAAAGCCTTGCATTTATCCAATTTAAACTCCATCTGCTACTCCTCAGCTCATTGACCCAATGGATCAAGATCCCTTTGTAATCTTGGAAAATCTTCACTGTTGACTATGCCACCACCAATTTTGGTGTCACCTGCAAGCTTACTAACCATACTTCCTAAACACTCATCTAAATTTATATAAATTAAAAATAAAAGTGGATCCAGCACTGTTCCCTGTGGGCACAGAACTCCAGTCCAAAAAACAATCCTCCACCACCACCTTCTGTCTCCTATCATCAAGTCAATTTTGTACCCAACTGGTAAACTCTCCCTGAGTCTCATATGATCTAACTTTACGAATCAGCCTCCCATGCGGAACCTTGTCAACGGCTTTACTAAAGTCCACATTGAGGATGTCTACTGCTCTGCCCTCATCAATCCTTTTTGTTACATCCTGAAAAAGGCTCAATCAAATTGGTGAGACATGATTTCCATGCAAAAAGTCATGTTGACTATCCCTAGTCAGTCCTTGCCTCTCTGAATACATTAAATCCTATCTCTCAGAATCCCCTCCAAACCAACTGAGAATTGCACAACTTGTTGATAAGATAAATCAGCAATTAATAATATAAACAGAATTCTCAGCTTTATAAATCAAGGTGTGGAGTAGAGAAACAAGGAAATTATGGTAAACTACACAAAACTCTGGCGGTTCAACATCAGTTAGAATGTCATATCCAGCACTGAATGTTAACTTTCAGGAACAAAGTGAACATTTTAAAGAGGGTTCAAAACAGATTCATGCCAGTGGTTCCTCAAGTAAGAGGCCTTAGTTTTATGGATAGATTGGAGAGGTTGCACTGTTCTCCTTAGATGGGGGAAGCTGAGAGGAGATTTGGAGTCATAGAATCATAGAGCTGTACAGCATGTAAACAGGCCCTGTGGTCCTACTTGTCCATGCCGACCAGATATCCTATATTCATCTAGATCCATTTGCCAGCATTTGGCCTCTATCCCTCTAAACTCTTCCTATTCATATACTCATCCAGATGCCTTTTAAATGTGTAACTGTACCAGACAGCAGAGCCCATTATAGGTTTAAAGCGATGGCGAAAAGGAGTGTTGGTGAAATGAGGAGAATTCTGCAGCAAGGGGTTGATCACTGCAATGAATGGCTTGAAGGTATGGTGGAGGAAGATTCAATGTCAGCCTTCAAAAGAGAATTGATTGATTATTTATGGGATGAAGGAGAAAAGATGGTCAAATGGGATTAGCTCAATTGTCCTCGAGAGCTGGTTCAAACACAATGGGCTGAATGGCCTTCTTATGTGTTGTAATTTTTCTATGAAATTCAATTCACATTTCTATGTTAGTGTGACAGCTGAAGAAAGAATGCAGCAGATTATATGTTCCTTACAGAGATACCTTATAATTAATATATGATACATGTTATGCCTGATCAATAATGAAGGTTAATCCAGAGCCAGGTTTGTAGTGTTCTTCAGCCATTGCATAAAAATATAGTCTAGTAGTTAGTGTATCTTTAAAAAGATACATCACAGGAGAATGAATGACCTCTGCAGGTCATCTTTTAAAACATACCCTTGGTGGTTTCACTCTCTCGAATCAAGTAAGAGCCTACGGAATTGCCAGCTGTCAGAAGTTGTCGCTCAGCTTCTTTCCGGCTTAGATCTTTAAAGAACCATCTGGGAAAGTCGAAAGTCTTGGTTATTAATCAAATGGGGAATGCACCCTTAATCCTAAACTGAACTAATATTCCAGGAAGGAGCAGAGTCAGGGTGTCAATGCCAAAAACAGGTAAGCACATAGCCGACAAATATATTTATGCTTTCATTAGCATGATAAAGGTTGGAAATAGACACACAAATGATAAAGATGGGGGTAAAGTACAAGTTAAAAATGTCAAAGGACTAAAACGCGTATCATCTAAGTTTTAATCATTCAGTAACGTTTGGATACAATTTTGTTGTATTCTCACCGAATCCCTTCAGAGAAACCAAAGCAGGAGAAACAGTACAGTTAATCTGAACAAGTACGATCCGATGCCTGTGTTTCTGCCTGTTACATTGATTCTTTACGCTTAATTATTTAACTCAATGTACAGGAACTACCAACAAAGTGCAAATTAATACAGACCATAATTACAACTCAGGGCGCCAAGGAAATCATTGCATCCTCTTCTCATTAAAGCATTACTGCCTTGACAGGCTCGAAATGGCCGGGGGAGAATCAGAAAATTGGGTTCCTTTGAAGAGCCTGGGTGGGGTGAGCAGCAGGAGGGCAGGGAACCAGGACAAGCCAGCTAAACATAAGAGAATGTTGCAAAGCTTGGTATAACATTTTTCTGGAGAATATTCACAGTGATGTGGTTTATTCCTTAACTATCTCTGAAGTGGTCTAACAGTCACTTAGTTCAAGGGACAATTAGAGATGGGTGACAAATGCTGGCCTTGCCAGTGATACCCACATCCCAAATAAAGAACAGAGTAATAAGGAACCATTGGACAAGATCTAAAAGTTTAGTAGGTTCTAAATATCTAATGGCAAATGTAAAGTTGCATCAAGAAAGGTAACAGAAAGTTGAATTGCAAAGCCAAAACTGCAAATGTTAGTCTCAAAGTCATGATTAAACTATGTGGCATTCGGGTCAGAACACATCATGTGCACTGGTCATTCAGAAATAGGGAAATATTCATGCAAAACTGACCAGAAACCAGATTCCTAGTCTAAAAGTTATGTGGATAAACTGAAGAAACTTGAACTTTTCAGCCTTGAAGACAGAAGTCTGGGAGATGATCTTTATCAAAACTACAAACGCGGAAAAGATAAAACCATCATTGTACTTCAGCTTGTCAGAGTAAAGCAAAAGGTTATTAATTCAAACTGATAAAAAGCAAATTTACTACTTGTGTACAAGGGAGCTGAAAGTCTTTCATCTGACGGGACAGTGGTATAAGCTCACACCTTTGGTAAATAAATAGAAAATAAATTAGTCAAATAAATAAGAAATATCAACTGGTAAAGGATCCTTACGTTTCAATCTCCAGCGTGTGCGCCCGTGCCACAAAATTGTATGGGATGTAGCCTTCTTGTCCTGTCTCTAAAGACTGTGCTTTCCACCAGTCTCCCTCCCTACCAAAGAGGACAAGTCATGTGTGTTATTTTGCCTTGGATCACAACAATGAAATTGGAACAAAAAGGATGCAGAACAAGAATCAATTATTTGGCTCATTGGTCTGCTTTTAAACTTACTCAGAAACCTTGGAAAGATGTTTGCATTCAGTTTTTCTGATCCCCAATGTGAATAAAGGAAAATTTCCTAAACTCCCCCACACAATCTCACCATTAGATCAGCCAAAATGCCTCATCTCACCAGATGGAACTATACAGACAGGGTCCCAGAGGAAGTGTGAGATGTGGGAACTCTATACTTTGGAATCACCCCAAACCCTTTGCCCTCTAATTTCCATGGCCTTTAAAGCAATATAGGGAGTGTATCTCCCAGAGGGCAATCCTGGAATAACATACAGAACAGTCATGGATTGTTAGGACCAATGACTTTCCATAGTAGGGAACTTAAACAAGTTTTGAATTTGAGCAAACCACATCTCAAATAAATAGAACAAGATTTTGGCTGATCAGCTTAGGGCAAAATATTCATTCTTAAATCTTATCTCATGTGCATAATTCAGGTTAGTGTTCATTTCACAAAACATGCAAAGATGTCAGGTTGTGAAATATTGTCAAATATCTGATGTAAGTAAATAAATTTCTGTACATCATTAGTATTATTGCAACAAGGAACACAACCCTTGTTATTATTTTGCTCTTGACTAGCTTTGATGTTCTGGAAATGATTATTTTTAGTTCAAAATGATTTGACTGTGCAATTTATCCAAAATTCACTCTTCAGAGTATTTTGATAAATTACGGGGCCAATGTACTTTGCTAGTGATTATGTTTTAATATCCAATCTTAAATCTTGCTAGTGACTGATTTGTGGAATAATTTCTAACATGGCATCATATTGTTATATCCAGAAATATTCTGACAAATCGGAAAATGTTTTTACATGTAACTTACATTTAAAGTGATTATAATCATACAGATTGTAATTTTATCAATAAGCTCTATTCATGAGCATTCAGTGTGTTTGCCTGTTTTTGCTGATGAATGGGTGCCGTGTCTCACAGATCTGAGATGAGCTGTGTGATAAAATGAAAATAAAGTGTGTCTTACTTGCTCTATGTTTGTTTGCAGGGAGCAAACAGTTTGTTAACATCAAGAGACAAAACAAAAAATTTGCAGATCCTGGAATCCAAGGTAGACTACCTGTCTGTCTACCTATTAACATCAAGAACTCCTTTGTCTTGTGGGCCAGACATTGGTGAATAGAAGTTATGGCCTGAGGTTAACTGTGGACTTCAGGATCGTGATGGTTTGAAAGGTCAGTCCCAAACCTGCTGATAACTGGAGAGACTCAAAGATTTTACTGTATGTGACTACTGCCATTTCAGGGTAGGAGGCAATGGCCTTATGGTATCACTAGACTATTAATCCAGAGACCCCAGAAATGTTCTGGGCACCTGGGCTAGAAACCTACTTTAGCAGAAGGAGAAATTTGTATTCAATAAAAATCTGGAATTGAAACCCTAATGATTGCCTTGAAACTGCACTAATTGTTAGCAGAAATCCATCTGGTTCACTAAGATTAGTCAGGGAAGGAAATCTGCCATTTTTACCCAGTCTGGCTTACATATGACTCTGGGTCCACAGAAATGTGGTTGACTCTTAACTACCCTTTGGGGATGGGCACTAAATGCTGGCCCAGCCAGTGACGCCCACATCCTGAGAATGAATAAAAAGTAGGGAGAAAACCCTTTTGCAGGTCTCTCTCTGTGCCTCTTCTTTGGGCCAGAGAGACTTGGATGGTCACCCCACTGCAATGGGAAGTTGCCTCTATCAAATTGTGGTCTCCATACGTTGGTTCCATTTTTTAAAAAAGATTTTTAATGGGGCATTTAGGAATTGCAGATTGGCTGCCCAAATCTCTGGACAGGAGACCTTGCACAATACTGAGCCTTGGGAGCTGTTCACCCATGTTATTGCCTGGCTTTCTTCTCTGTGCCAAACACACTGGAAGCATTCCATCTGAAATGTTTTGGTTACAGAAACTAATGGAGTTTCAGTGGGTTCATTTTGTTTAATTTATTATTTCAGACTTTCTGTTCATTTGCTGCTGACATCTCATGAAGCTTGTCTTGCAGATAACTTACCGTTTTAGAACTTTTAGCTGATCACCTTCCTTGAAATCAAGATCATCCTCGTGGGTTCGCTCGTAATTGTACAAGGCGACAAATATATCATCCCCTGAAAAACCGTTCTGTTTAGTTACTTTTGCACCATTAATAAAAATTAGCTCCAGTGATGAAAAAAGTTCTCTTTATTGTGATGTACAAACAAAACCGAGGTGACAGCTCCCTGCCCCTGCACTCCCGCACCCTGTAAAATTCAGTCATCTTCTGTACCAACAAAAACTTTGAACGTTTAAACTAAACAACTTGAGAAACAAAGCAATTTGAGGTTTGGATTCTTCAATTAAAAAATTGTTTTTAAGAGAAACGGACAGGGCAGTGTGTGTGAGTCAGCTCGTTCCAAATTGAATGCTGATATATGAATCATATCTCTCATCCATGAAAAAAAGGAGAGGCAATGTGTGAGACTCAGAGCAGTATTATCATGAGGGCTGAGTGACTAGCTTTTTGCATTAAGTACAGCAGCTGTGTGCACACCCTAGTCAGATAGTCTACGCTTCTTAAATGAGGGATAGGTATCTCCCACTCACTTTGTACAAAAAAATGGGGTGTTCCTGAATGTTAATGATATGAAAGAGGGGATACAGGGTATAAATCAAAGTTTGCAGATGACACAGGACTTGGAGGTGCCATAAGCAGTGAAAAAAATCTTAAACTTCAAAAGGATGTGGACAGTTGGGGAAATATTGGAGAAAAATGATGCAGTAAGCTGAGAAGAAAGGATACCTGTTAAAGGGGGTGTAAGAAGAGGGACAGGAGTGGGGGAATGGTTGTTGATGAACAAATCTTGGAAAATGGTGAGACAGATTATTAAAATACTTTCATAAAACGTAGAGACCATGACTTTATAAGCAGAGGCCATAACTTGTGTTGAAAAATGCTTTTCAGTTTTTGAGTCAGTATATGTCCATCACAGAAACATTCTGAATGTAAGCATCCTGTCACTTTAGATTTCTGGTGATATTTCTTTCTTAATATCCATGGCTATGCTACAGGACAGGGACAAAACACTGACAATTCAGTCAGAAATTATGTCCAGAACAGAGTCATGCATCCAGCCCAGAGGGTCCCACTTATAAGTTCTTACCAAAGTAAACGAACAGCGTAGTATCTGTATCAACTCACCTATGGAGGGCGAAGATGGTGGAGACTGTATTTTATAATTCACCAGGGGATCACGTATTTCTTTATGGTTCTGTAATAAAAGTGGACACCAATGATACGCCGATACCAATGATATGCCGATACCAATGAATTCCAAGGAAGAGTCAATGAACTCAAAGCACAAATTGTGTTTCTCTCTCTCTCCAGATGCAGCCAGGCCTGCTGAGTTTCTGGTACATTTTTACTGTTAGATGAATGTTACACTCCCTACCATGAAAAGGCACTTCAACATCAAAAATCTAAAACAGGAAGCAAAAATTCTTACACATGTATATGGCTACCCTGTAGACTTCAGAACATAAAGTAAAAGGTAAAGTCTCATTACAGAGAAGCAACTAATGATTGCTTAACCTGGAGGTCACCACGTCACAGGTGAGAGGACAAGTTCAGGGGAGTTCTGCAATGGTAACCTCAGCCAGTGTGAGAACTGAACCCATGCTAGTGGTGTTGAGTCTATGTTGTAAGCCAGTCATCCAGCCAACTGAGCTAACCAGATGTGTGGGGTCCCTGCCACCCTTCCACTTCCACCCAATAAACCCCATGACTGGCACTCCAACCTCGTTGCCAACTCTGGTCTTCACCCGCTCCTTCCGGTACCAATCTAATGGTAGGCAGAGGCTTGCCTGTGATAGTGGGGAGGGGGAAGGAGCAGGCGTTCTGCTGGAGCTGGTAAAACAGACCCTTTGCTGGCTGCTTCCAGGCTCCTACTGATCCATAGGCACGCAGTCCTTGATCGAGCCACCAGGCATCAGCAAGTGTAAAGGGCGGAGACCACTGAGAGAAGGAATTTATCATTCTGTCAGAGTTTATCACATATCTGGACCAGGTTATCTATTGTACATCGCTGGCAAAAACACGTATACTATCCCGTTAAATCTTGGTGAAGTTACATCACCTTTGACTGAACTGTGCCAAAATAAATGATCAGAAGCTTGTCACATTATCAACATGGTATTGATGCAATTCTCAGTGATCACAGAAATGAGTTGTTGGAAGTTAATTTGTCCTGTGAGCTATTTAATCAGGCTGTCTCACTGTTCTCTTTATGTTTTCAGTGCAGACAAAACAAGCTACTCCCTTGCAATGTTATGAATGCTTAAGCTGGTAAATGTTGATATTGATGCCAAATGTTGGCAATGGTGTGTTGGTCTAGATGTGTGATTCTTGCTTTGGGGCTTGTATGTTGCAGACATGTGAGAGGTCCCAGGTTCAAAACCCCAACAAGCCCTAATTGTCTGTCTTAGAGTGGCATGGTAGCTCAGGAATTAGCACTGCTGCCTGACAGCTCCAGGGGCCCAGGTTTGATTCCAGCCTCGGGTGATTGTGTGGGATTTGTATGTTCTCCCTGTGTCTGTGTGGGCTTCCCCCAGGTGCTCTGGTTTCCTCCCAGAGTCCAAAGATGTGCAGATTAGATTAATCAGATTGGATTGGCCACTAGAGATGTGGGGGTAAGAACCAAAAGAACTGCGGATGCTGTTGATCAGGAACAAAAACAAAATTGCTGGAAAGGCTCAGCAGGTCTGGCAGCATCTGTGGAGGAGAAAACAAAGTTAACATTTCGGGGCTGTTGACCCGAATGTTCTGAGGAAGGGTCACAGTGGTATTAGTGGCTGAAAATTTGGGAGAACTGGTCTTGATGCCTCCAACAAGTGAATGTACTTTGTGAATCAAGATCAATTTGCTGTCCATATGAAACATACTTAATTTATAAACAGTTGAAAATTTCTGTTATGCAAACAGTTTAGATGGAATAATATTTAGAGTTCCTTCCATATTGCTTACATGACTTTAAGAATTGTCAGTAGCTGCAAAATTGAGGGAGCTTTAAGCAGGAATAGTAATCAAGGTTTCAGTAAAATGTAAGCATGTAATAGAGATGGTGTTATTTCCTGGCATCTCTATTCTTAGCAAATTCTTTTCATATTGAAGTGTTATTATGGACATCTTGTAAATAATTACCCTGCACAATGTGCATCAATTCAATGTAGGAGGAAATGCAATGACAATAATATGATCTTAAGTTTCAGAAAGTAATAAAGGGGCGGCACGGTGGCTCAGTGGTTCGCACTGCTGCCTCACAGCGCCAGGGACCCGGGTTCAATTCCTGCCTCGGGTGACTGTGTGGAGTTTGCACATTCTCCCTGTGTCTGCGTTGGTTTCCTCTGGGTGCTCCGGTTTCCTCCCACAGTCCAAAGATGTGCAGGTTAGGTGGGTTGGCCATGCTAAATTTGCTGGTAGTGCTCAGGAGTGTGTGGGTTATAGGGGGATGGGTCTGGGTGGGATGCTTCAAGGGGCGGTGTGGACTTGTTGGGCCGAAGGGCCTGTTTCCACATGGTAGGGAATCTAATCGCAAAAAGGGATTTTAAAAAAATAAACCAGTTCAGAGAAATTATTACACACTTCTGGAAGAGGTAGGGCATGAACCTGGGCCCCCTGGCTGGGAGGTAAAGACACTCACGCTTGCACCACAGAATGTCACCCCAGATTGTAATAAACTGAATGTGTGGCAACACTTGAACTCTTCAATTCAAAAGTTTTATTGGAGCTGCTCCTGAGATCTGCAATTTAGCACAGGCTAATCATTTGGTTAGGACTTTAACATAGTATGGGAGGAAATCCTTTATGCTTGCAATAAACTTAAAGTAAAATCAGGTTCAAATCTGTAAGAAGTCAGACTTCAAAATTTCTGAAGAAACCTGAATTGTACATAATGGAAAATTCATTACTGAGCCAAGTTTTTTCAACAGCTACTGGCTTCACCTAATTCTCTTTGATGGATTGGATCTGGGCTTGAGTTCAATGGATGTAGAGGAAAAGGATACTTGTTTTTAAACAGTCCCTAACTACATCTCCAAACAGTTTACATGATGAATTACTTTGAATTGCAATACCTCTGTGCAGTACAGTAGCTATTTTGCACACAGCAAAATCCTACAAGCAGCAATACCATGAAAGAGGAGTTAACACATTTCTTTGTGATGATATTGGCTGATGGAGGAACAGTGATCAGGACTCTGAGAGCTATTTGCTCTTTGAAGCATTTAATTGGGTCTTTAATATAAAGCCTATAACAGCAGAAGTGGTTTACAGGGCCTTATTTTCCCAAAGGAGGAAGCTGTTAACCATATGAAACTCCTCAATACTGTACTGATGTGTTCCCTTAGACAAATCAAGCCTTCTGATTGGGAGTTCAAATCCACAAACTCCTGAGCCAGAGGTTGGCTCATTAACTGAGCGAAGCTACAGCTAGTTGCTGCCAATTTATCAAAATGTGCTGAAAGTTGCATACAAGTCCTGTTTATTTAGCTGTGCTGCAGTTAATATAGTGCAGCCTTGATCACACATCACCATATTTATTAATGACCCTTTCACTAAGCTAATACACAAGCATCACAGTCTATAATTGTCTTTGGTGTGAAAATAATTAGCTTGTGTTGCCAGTTTATACTGTGCTCACACACCAGCACTTCTTTATTGTTGTTTCTTTCTTTAATTCCATCTTTTTAAATTGAATATGTACGAAACATGTCTAAGGATTGAGGTATGTTAGCCAGGACACAATGGTTTTCAGATTCAAAAAGAGGCATGTTCTCGTTATCAAAAAAATTCTTTAAATTATTTGCTGATTTGGAAAATTTTGAAATTCACTACATTTTTCTACATAAATATTTGGCTGAATAATTTTAGAATACTGAGAATTTAATTAGATTTGTTATCTAGATGCTTTTTATAATTTCACCGCACACTTTATTCTCTATTTGAATGCTTTATATCTGATGGTTTGTTTTCAAAGATCCCAATCTGCCCAATCTTCACCATATTTTCAGATCATACAAGAACCAGATACAATGTATATTCTTACCATTTTAAAACAGACATAGTAAATTGTGCCCCATTAGGGATGGTGTGAAAAAGTTTCTGATTCAAATATAACACGTTGCATGTAATCTGAGTGCATACTGCTTGAGTTCATATTTAGTCTGAGCTTTGTGAATGTGAAATGAATTGTTTTCTTCCAAAAACACAGCTCAGAAGTTTTCTTTCATTCAATTTAGAAAAACATTCAAAACTAAAACTTTCATGCAAAATCAATAAAAGTTGTCCTTGTAATTAGATTTCAGAAATATATTCCTCTCAAGCAAGCCTCCTTGTTGGGACACATCAAATTTACATGACAGAAACAAGCCATTTAGCTTGACGTATCTTTGCTGATGTTTATGATCCTCCATTTGCCCTTCTTTATCTCACCAAATCAGCATATTTTCTCTCTCTCATGTGCTTCCTGTTAAAGGGTTTTATATTATTCACCTCAACATCTTCTCAGTACTCTCTGGGTAAGTCAATCTCTCTTGAATTTCCCTTTAGGTTTCCTACTAACTAGCTTATGTTTATAATTCATAGCTGTCAATTTTTCACAAGTGGCAGCATTGTATCTACACTAACAAACATTTTCATAACCAAAATGACTTATTTCAGATTACTCCTTCCACAAAAAACACCAGCTTATTCAGTGTTTCCTATTACAACAAACTCTATTCACAAGGTAACAAGGTGCTGAGCTGGATGAACAGCAGGCCAAGCAGTATCAGAGGAGCAGGAAAGTTGATGTTTCGGGCCTAGACCCTTCTTCAGAAATGGGGGACGGGAAGGGAGTTCTGAAATAAATAGGGAGAGAGGTAAATCTTTTCTTGAGCCTTCTTAAAATAATTTGGAGCCTCAAACTGTACACAGTGCTCAGTATGGTCTAATCAAATGTGATGAATGTCTTTTCTGTTGTAACAATCTGTGCTGCAGTAGCTAGCACTTCATAAATATTGTACCATTCAGTGGTAGAGACAGTTTGATGGGTTTGTGAGATTTGCCTGTTCTAAAATATTAGTTTCATCCAATTCTGACTAGCAATAATTTTGGGCCTGTTACAAAGGTTTCAATAGGTCACTCAAGAAGGTTCAGAAGCCAGTGAAGAGGAGTTCAAAGGTGAGAGGCAGTGTGTGAGAGAAGCAGACTTGGTGTCATGCAGGGCTGTTATTAATTGTGCTGCTAAAAACAACTGAACTAAATGGGATAACAAGGTGTGGAGCTGGAGGAATGCAGCAGGCCAAGCAACATCAGAGGAGCAGGGGGGCTGACGTTTTGGGTCTGGACCCTTCTTCAGAAATTTCTGAAGAAGGGTCCAGACCAGAAACGTAAGCTTTCCTGCTCCTCTGATGCTGCTTGGCCTGCTGTGTTCATCCAGCTCTACACCTTGTTATCTCAGATTCTCCAGCATCGGCAGTTCCTACTATCTCTAAACTAAATGGGCTTTGTATAGTTGAGGCTCAAGGGAGTCCGAGAGTAGTTGCATAATGAAGAATCAGGGAAGTCCTCAGGGGAACAAAGGTTGAAATAAGGTATTCATAAGCAATCAAAAATTAGAAATAAACAATTAACAGTTAGGCAACTGAACTACAAGGGCTGGAAAAATTGGGGTTCAGGGAAGCTGTAGAGTAGTTCAAAGCTCTCTGTAGGGAGAATGCAAGGTAGTCCTGAGTGTTTTGGGGGTTCAGTAGAAGATGTGTGATGTTAACATTTCAGTGTAGCAGAGATTTGGGTTTGAAAGCACACAAGCAGTAATTACTTGGTGAAATAGTTTAGAGCTCAAGATAAAAATCCAGGGGCAATGCCAGATTGGTGAATCTCGGCGTTCCTGAAAAGCTGGAACTGTCCTTGTGAATAAGTGATAGAGTGCAATTTCCAAGAATGTGGGGAGTTGAGGGGAAATGGGAACATGGTCACATGAAATCAAGGTGGTCTATTTGAGCAGTCATTGGAGCTGTGCATGGTGGAACAACTTTTGAAGCGTTTCAAGACCAAGTTGTTAGTAGTGAAGAACTGTAGTTCCTGGTGAAGTTGTATTAAGATTTTGTGAGTCCTGAGCACCACTAGTATCTGGGGGTGAGTGGCGGAGGGGAAGGAGTGTTTGATTCCTGAGAAATCTGTGTGATCTGTCTGATCTTTTTTATTTGTTTTGTCAGGTATTTGTTCATTAGCCTCATGCTAGGTTTGAGATGTTAGCATGCATTTCACATCTATCCTTGCACAGGGTAAATCTTTTTATTGTCAATAATCTTTGCATGTTTATTTGAGTAAGTTTTATTTCTAAGAAACTCATTAATCTTTGTTGATGAAGGAAACCTAGCTGAGTGCAGGTTCATAGTTCCTTGAAAGTGGAGTCGCATGTCGATGGAATAGTGAAGAAGGTATTTGGTACATTTGCATTTATTGGTCAGTGCATTGAGTATAGGAGCTGGGATGTCATTGTTGTGGCAGTGCAGTTATGGGTTAGACCACTTTTGGAATACCGCGTTCAATCCTGGTCTCCCTGCTATAGGAAGGATGTTGTGATACTTGACAGGGTTCACAAAAGATTTATGAGGATGTTGCCAGGGCTGGAGGGTTTGAGCTACAGGGAGAGTTTGAATAGTCTGCGGTTTTTCTTGTTAGAGTGTTGGAGGCTCATGGGTGGCTTTATAGAGGTTTATAAAATCATGAGTGGTGTGGATAGGGTAAATAGACATGGTCTTTTCCCCAGCGTAGCAAAGTCCAGAGCTGGAGGGCATTGGTTTATGGTGAGAAGGGAAAGATTTAAAAGGGACCTAAGGGGCAGCTTTTTCACGCAGAGGATGGTGCGTGTACGGAACAAGCTGCCAGAGGAAGTGGTGGAGGCTGCTTCAATTACAACTTTTAAAAGGCATCTGGATGAATATATAAATAGGAAGGGTTTAGAGAGATATGGGCCAAATGCTGGCAAATGGGACTAGATTAATTTAGGATACCTGATCAGCATGGACAAGTTGAACCAAAGGGTCTGTTTCCATGCCTTACAAATCTATGATTATATGATTTGATTTAAATGCTAAACCAGGCAAGTATAAAACCAACACATTTGGCCATATCATCTGGGTTACATATAAAATATGTTGGGACCAGTGGAGTGAGATAGATGGGAATCAGTGATCACTCTGACCTCAGTCTAATTAAAGAATCAATGTGAGTCCAATGTAATTCCCTGCTTTTCAATTCTATCTGCCACAAGGAATTACAAAGCACTTTCTTTTAGAAAAATAGCCTCATTAATCCCTGTTTTTAATTTTTAGAAAGTTACAAACATACACCATGAAATTCCCTTGCTCCATTAACTCAGCTGGATTTTTAATTTCCAATGATTAAGTGGCCTCTTTGTTTTCTCTCTACCAAAATGAACCTTTTCACTTGTATTTTAATTGAAATTTATTGGTCACTTGCCTCTCCTTTCAGCAATTTTGTCATTTTTTGACAATTCTGATGGTGTTGCATGAAATTATTACATCTTTATACCTCTTGTGCCTTAAAGCCATTCATGGTTTCTGTTTCAAGGGCTTGCCTGGTTGAGTTTGATTGATTTTGGAAAGACAAGAGAACCAATGCTGATAGTGTACTGTCAGAATGGTGGAGCTGAGATCACAGCCAGATCAGCTGGCATCATGGCTCAAAGAGCAAAATGGCCCATGTCTCCTCCTGAGTCCTATGTTCTATGAATTACTTCCTATGTCCTCATCAACAGATTAATTTCTATTCTAACTCTAAATTTCCCAACAATTAGCTGGTGATTTCTTCTATTGCAGACTTTCATTGTAGTGAGGAATTTGTCTGAATCAGGTTGGATGGTCCCTTCTTAATATTGATAACCGCAATGAGGTCACTTTTGCTTCCCTCATTGAATTCTGTTCCAATGGTAATATTTCAGTAGTAACATTTCAGTAATAACTTTTCATTATAATATTTCAGTGGTATTATTTGACAGAGTGGAAAACAAAGTAGAGATAGCACAAATATTTCTCGGAAAAGAAAGAGTTTCATTTTGAAAATTGATGAAACCAGATTGATGGAAAAACTAAATTAGATGCTGATTTTATGAATTTAACTCTTTGTCAAGTTACACTGAATATTTTAAATTTGGCCGCAGGACATGTATGTTTTTTGGCTAAGCCAGTGTTTGTTGCCTACCCCTTAATGCCCCAAGAGAACATGGTGGTAAAATGTCCTCTTAACTCATGGCAGTCCGTATGGTACCAGTATAACAACACTGCTGTTTATGGTGTGAGTTCCACCATATTGACTCAGCAACAGTGAAGCGATGGTATTACAGCTCCAAGTCAGGATGGTGTGTGGTTTAAAGGGGAACTTTCACATGTTGGCATTCCCCTATCTGCTGCTCTACTCTTTCAGGGTGATATAAGATGGTGAATGGTATGCTAAACAAGTGCAGTGTTTTGCATTTGTTAATTTTGAATGAGTATGGTAAGATAGTGGTTATATTCCTTCTGGCCTAACAATTAGGAAGCTTGGCCAATAATCCAGAAATTACAGCAAATCCCACCACTGCAGCTGGGGATTTTAAATTCAGTCAGTCTGGAATGAAAAACTAGCATTAGTAATGATAATCATGAAGCCATTGTCTATTTGTAATATCTTTTCACTTCACTAATGTTCTTCAGAGAAGAGAGTCTGCCACATTACCCCATCTGACTTATACATAACTCCAGGCCTATGCCAACGTGGCTCATTTGTAACTTCTTCTGAAATGGGCAAGCCAATCACTGAAAGACTAAATGAGAATGCTTTACTGATGCAGCTTGTACATGTGGAAAGCTTTGGTCACAATATTTAAAAATAATACTTTGAGAAATAGGCAGAGCCAGCTGATAGGAATGCTAGAAAGGCCCAGATTTTCTGATATCCTGACAGTTTTTATTCCAGCATAGATGAGAGTTGCACGTGGGGACCCTATGGAATTCTGATTGGAATCTCCTTTCAGAAATGTGGAGCTCCTTCCTTTCATTAAAAAAAAAGGCAGCACTACAACCTCACGCAGATTAACAGTCCCTTGGAAATTCCAGCCTTTTCTCTTTATGAATGACTAAATTGTTAAAGAATAGCTGCAGACTACAGATGACGCTTTCTTCATGTATAAATCCTTGCCTACATCTAATCAATTCTTTGATTTCCTGTAAATTGTCAAAATATACATTGGATTTTTATTCCCTTGAACTGCAGTTTTGCAGAGTAAATAAGTACTGAAATTGAATCAATTATCAATAATTATTAAACTAATTGACATAAGGAACAATACTTTAATGTTGTTTTAGCTTTCTACCATGACCATTAATTATAATTCATCTGTACCTCTACTCTATTATTAATACACTCCCTTTGTCTCTTACTCTGGGTCACCTTTACCATCTGGTCCATTCCCCCCGCCACGTCACACCTTTACTTACAACATTAAACACCCCTCAATTCCAACAAAGGTTGTTTCACACTAGAAAGGTTAACTGTCTTTTCTCTCTCTACAGATGTTGCCGAGTTTCTTCAGCGCTTTCAGTTTTGTTGTTGCCATGGGGAATAATTGGGTTGTTCCTCGCTGGCTGTGGTTCGGGTGGTTAAAGTAGTCCTTATAGAACATAGAACATAGAACAGTACAGCACAGAACAGGCCCTTCAGCCCACAATGTTGTGCCGACCATTGATCCTCATGTATGCACCCTCAAATTTCTGTGACCATATACATGTCCAGCAGTCTCTTAAATGACCCCAATGACCTTGCTTCCACAACTGCTGCTGGCAACGCATTCCATGCTCTCACAACTCTCTGCGTAAAGAACCTGCCTCTGACATCCCCTCTATACTTTCCACCAACCAGCTTAAAACTATGACCCCTCGTGCTAGCCATTTCTGCCCTGGGAAATAGTCTCTGGCTATCAACTCTATCTATGCCTCTCATTATCTTGTATACCTCAATTAGGTCCCCTCTCCTCCTCCTTTTCTCCAATGAAAAGAGACCGAGCTCAGTCAACCTCTCTTCATAAGATAAGCCCTCCAGTCCAGGCAGCATCCTGGTAAACCTCCTCTGAACCCTCTCCAAAGCATCCACATCTTTCCTATAATACGGCGCCCAGAACTGGATGCAGTATTCCAAGTGCGGTCTAACCAAAGTTTTATAGCGCTGCAAAAAGATCTCACGACTCTTAAACTCAATCCCCCTGTTAATGAAAGCCAAAACACCATATGCTTTCTTAACAACCCTGTCCACTTGGGTGGCCATTTTAAGGGATCTATGTATCTGCACACCAAGATCCCTCTGTTCCTCCACGCTGCCAAGAATCCTATCCTTAATCCTGTACTCAGCTTTCAAATTTGACCTTCCAAAATGCATCACCTCGCATTTATCCAGGTTGAACTCCATCTGCCACCTCTCAGCCCATCTCTGCATCCTGTCAATGTCCCGCTGCAGCCTACAACAGCCCTCTACACTGTCAACGACACCTCCGACCTTTGTGTCGTCTGCAAACTTGCTGACCCATCCTTCAATCCCCACATCCAAGTCATTAATAAACATTACAAACAGTAGAGGCCAAAGGACAGAGCCCTGTGGAACCCCACTCACCACTGACTTCCAGGCAGAATATTTTCCTTCTACTACCACTTATCTTCCCTTTCACACTGCCAGGCTACTTCCGATGAGATGACGGTAAGAGAAGTAATCAGAGACCCCAGCTAACGAGGAATCAGTTGATGGGCTGAAATGAAACATTGTGTTTTGTTTGTTTATTCATGGTGTTTGTATTGATTTCAGTCTGGGCTGCTTTAGGCCTCATTTCTCAGCAGACCCAGACTAGTGTACCTTGGTCAATCATTTCTGGACCCAGTTTTCTTCCACTTTGCCACCTGTCTCCCAGCTTTCAAAAAGTCTCCGACAGGGCTGCTAACCCTCCAGAACTGGCCTCGAGTCTCCAAGAAATGAAGGTCAATTAGGACCCTATAAGGAACAGCCCTGGTGAAAATTCACCAGGATGTTAAAAATTACTGGGTTTTTTTTTGTCATTTTCTTTGAATATTTCTCTACCAGGTATAATAATATTGAAACTGGGGAAACAGGTTTGCTTGACTGACATTTAAGCATTATCCAATTGGAGAATGAGCCTTTTTGCTTTCTGATTGGTGTACAAAGGTAATGTGTAATGAGGATTGATGTATTGCAGTGGAGCAGCGGGTGGGATGAGGGCAGGTCATATGGTGAAATGACCAAGAATGGATTTCATCACAGTTAGCAACTCAACCTCAAAGCCATCTGGTTTATTTTTCTTAATTGGACTCCTTTGCACTGTCTTCCTTGTGATCAGAATCTTCTGGATCATTTTCTACAATACTCTACAGTATTTTGTAATAGTGAGGGGATGGTGGAATAATGCTAGAGTCACTGGGCCTATAGACCAGAATCTTGGGGCGCAGAGGTTCAAATCCGTCCATGGCAGAGGGGTAGCCCTTGAGCTCAATCTTGGAATAAAAAATTCAAAAGTAGTCATTGTTGTTTAAAAAAGAGACAGATGTAGTTCTCTAGGGAAGGAAGTCTGACATTCTTACATGTGATTCCAGGCTCAGAACAAATTGGTTTTAGACAATAGACAATAGACAATAGGTGCTGGAGTAGGCCATTCAGCCCTTCGAGCCAGCACCACCATTCATTATGATCATGGCTGATCATCCACAATCAGTATCCTGTTCCTGCCTTATCCCCATAACCCTTGATTCCACTATCTTTAAGAGCTCTATCCATCTCTTTCTTGAAAGTATCCAGAGACTTGGCCTCCACTGCCTTCTGGGGCAGAGCATTCCATATATCCACCACTCTCTGGGTGAAGAAGTTTTTCCTCAACTCTGTTCTAAATGGCCTACCCCTTATTTTTAAACTGTGTCCTCTGGTCCTGGACTCACCCATCAGTGGAAACATGCTTCCTGCCTCCACAATGTCCAATCCCTTAATAATCTTATACGTCTCAATCAGATCCCCTCTCATCCTTCTAAACTCAAGAGTATACAAGCCCAGTCGCTCCAATCTTTCAACATATGATAGTCCCGCCATTCCGGGAATTGACCTTGTGAACCTACGCTGCACTCCCTCAATAGCAAGAATGTCCTTCCTCAAATTGGGAGACCAAAACTGCACACAATACTCCAGATGCGGTCTCACCAGGGCCCTGTACAGGTGCAGAAGGACCTCTTTGCTCCTATACTCAATTCCTCTTGTGATGAAGGCCAGCATGCTATTAGCTTTCTTCACTACCTGCTGTACCTGCATGCTTGCTTTCATTGCCTGATGTACAAGAACACCTAGATCTCGTTGTGCTTCCCCTTTACCTAACTTGACTCCATTGAGATAGTAATCTGCCTTCCTGTTCTTGCCACCAAAGTGTATAACCACACATTTATCCACATTAAACTGCATCTGCCATGCATCCGTCCACTCACCTAGCCTGTCCAAGTCACCCTGTATTCTAATAACATCCTCCTCACATTTCACACTGCCACCCAACTTTGTGTCATCAGCAAATTTGCTAATATTACTTCTAATGCCTTCATTTATATCATTAATATATATTGTAAACAGCTGCGGTCCCAGCACCGAAAGCCACTGGTCACTGCCTGCCATTCCAAAAGGGACCCATTTATCACAACTCTTTGCTTCCTGTCAGCCAGTCAATTTTCAATCCAACTCAGTATTTTGCCCCCAATACCATGTGCCCTAATTTTGTTCACCAATCTCCTATGCGGGACTTTATCAAAGGCCTTCTGAAAGTCCAGGCACACTACATCCACTGGCTCTCCCTTATCCATCTTCATAGATACATCCTCAAAAAATTCCAGAAGATTAGTCAAGCACGATTTCCCTTTTGTAAATCCATGCTGACTCTGACCTATTCTGTAACTGCTATCCAAATAAGTCGTAATTTCATCTTTTATAATTGACTCTAGCATCTTTCCCACCACTGACGTCAGTCTAACCGGTGTGTAATTTCCTGTTTTCTCTCTCCCTCCTTTCTTGAAAAGTGGGACAACATTTGCCACCCTCCAATCTGCAGGAACCGATCCTGAATCTATAGAACCTTGGAAAATAATTACCAACACGTCCACAATTTCTAGAGCCACCTCCTTAAGTACCCTGGGATGCAGACCATCAGGTCCCGGAGACTTATCAGCCTTCAGACCTAACAGTCTATCCAACACCATTTCCTGCCTAATATAAATTCCCTTCAGTTTGTCCATTATCCTCGGTCCTTCAGCCACTACTGCATCTGAGAGATTGCTTGTGTCTTCCCTAGTGAAGACAGATCCAAAGTACTTATTCAACTCTTCTGCCATTTCCTTGTTCCCCATAATAAATTCACCCGTTTCTGACTTCAAGGGCCCAATTTTAGTTGTAACCATTTTTTTTCTTTTCACATAAAAAAGCTTTTACTATCCTCCTTTATATTTTTGGCCAGTTTTCCTTCATAGCTCATTTTTTCTCTGTGTATTACCTTTTTAGTTATCCATTGTTGCTCTTTAAAAGCTTCCCAGTCCTTCGGCTTCCCACCCATCTTTGCTATGTTATACTTCTTCTCTTTTATTTTTATACAGTCCTTAACTTCCCTCGTCAGCCACAGCTGCCCCCACCTCCCTTTAGGATCTTTCTTCCTCTTTGGAATGAACTGATCCTGCACCTTCTGCATTATATCCAGAAATACCTGCCATTGTTGTTCCACTGCCATCCCTGCGAGGGTATTGAACCACTGAACTTTGGCCAGCTCCTCCCTCATAGCTCCACAGTTCCCTTTATTCAACTGCAATACTGACACTTCCGATTCTCCCTTCTCCCTCTCAAATTGCAGATTAAAACTTATCATATTATGGTCACTACCTCCTAATGGCTCCTTTACTTTGAGGTCCCTGATCAAATCCGGTTCATTGCACAACACCAGATCCAGAATTGTCTCCTCCCTGCTACGCTCCAGTACAAGCTTTAATGTGCTTCATACAGGATGAGCAATAAATGTAGCTTAAAGCAACAAAGCTCAAATCCAATCAATGTAAAATTGTTGCCTTCCTTTTGAGCAATACTATATATAGTGACAAGATTTGTTGCTACATGCTATATTTCTGAACCCCAACTCCATTTGTTCATACTTAACAGACTGATCTACTGACTCAAAAGGAGACACTGTTTTGTGTTGTGAAGACTAGGTAAACATTACTGAACTCCAAATACTGCCAATGGAGAAGATCAGAATTCTGGTTCCCAGTAAAGGACCAGCTGGTTCACTTTGATTGAACTCAGGTGAGCTAAGATTCCAGTTTGGATTTTATTTAAAATAACAAAGTGTGGAGCTGGATGAACACAGAAAATGGTCTAGGCCTGAAACATCAGCTTTTGTGCTCCTGAGATGCTGCTTGGCCTGCTGTGTTCATCCAGCTCCACGCTTTGTTATCTCGGATTCTCCAGCATCTGCAGTTCTCATTATGTTGGATTTTGTTTAACTCTGGATAAAATTAACTGGCAGCTATTCAGAGAGTGGGTGGTACCAATCACAGATCTGTACAGTGAGAGGGAGGCTCTTTGGAGGCCAAGGTATGTGGCCAAAGCAAAACAGGAATAATAATCTTCACCTTAGCCCTTGAAGCTAAATTGGAATATCAGGCCATTTGAAACTTACTGGAACATTTTCTGTCCCTCGACTCAGTAAAACAGTTTGAGGGGACCGCACCAACGTTGAATGAGGGAGTTGGTGACCTCAGTTAACTAGACAGCTGGTGAGTGATGCCAACAGTGTTGGTTCAATTCCTGTACCAGCTAAAGTTACAATGAAGGCCCCACCTTCCTAACATTGTTCCCCAGGTTAAACCACCACTAGTCACCTCTCCGTCTCTCTCCCTGTAATGAGAGAGCCAGTAGGACCTTTTTCAAAAGCTGTACTCCGAGTCCTTTGCACTCCTGACTTTGTTTAACTACAATTTTGGGAAAACAAATGGATATATGAAAAAAAGTTTAAATTATCTGGGACGAGGTTGTTGAACACAAAGTTGACTTACTTGTTGCTGGTATTGCTTCTGCTCTCGTTCATATTCCAGCCTGCATTGTTCGCACATATCCTCAATCCAGTTATCATCATCATAGTCTGTGCTACAGTTACAGCCCATTCTCACTGAAACAGAAGCACATAAACACAGCCGTCATCTCAAACCACAGACACTAACGTCTACTTTAGCGTTTAGGCATTTCACTGAGAACACTCATGCAGGTGCGCAGCTATCTTATGTTTCACCTAGCTCTTGATACACTTGAAAGATCAATTTACTTTCTTTTATCAATCGTGTACGTCATTAGTGGACATCTTCCTTTCTCTGTTTCTATGAGAAACGGAGGGTTTAATTCGAGTCGAACGTCCTGCCTGTTGAAGGTTCAATAATCTTAATCTTATATTCCCCGGGTAAATTGTCCCACACATTTCCCCCCGCCAACCCGTAAGCTAACTGAGGAAATGGACACATTCTAGAAACGCCAGCTATGAAAAAAGTCAGTATAAGGACTGCGGGTGCTGAAGATCAGGAGGTTAAGAAAACCAGAAATTGCTGCCCAAACTCAGCAGGTCCGGCAGCATCTGTGCGGAGAGAAATGGAGTTAATGCTTTCGGCGCAATGACCCACCTTGACTGGACTCTGAACATTAACTCTGTTTCTCTCTCCACAGATACTGCCAGACCTGCCGAGTATTGTTTTTCCCAGCAATTTCTGTTTTAGTGCAAACAAAAATTCACGGGTAGAAATAATTTAACGGGTTACAAAAGTGACTAGTAACACCTTCGGTCGATCACATCGTTAGAGAACAATTCCTCCCACTGTATCAAACAAATATTTCTAACCCCATGTTTAACCCTTTCCTTAACGGGGTGTTTTTGAACATTCCTCACCGTTTCTAAATTTTACCAAGGTTCCATTTGTGTAGCTTCACTTTTTCGTTGAAACCATGCGGCATTTGATGAGTTCCGTGTGTTGACACAAACAGATTGCAGTAAAATATACAAACGGGCATTCATTGATGGAACACTGTGAAACACTTTTGACAACATTCCGAACGTATTCCGTTCTGTTGTATTTACACAGCTCCAATCGAGTTACCACTTTATGTCTTTTCGAACGATAATTACTTAATATGTACTACTAAAATGTGCTGTTAACTGAAAGACTATTCTAGAAACTAACATGTTCAATACTGAACATCCTCGGGCTTTCCTAATTGTCGACAAATCGAAGTTTAACAAAAGTGTGAATGTATTTCTGAGCAAAGTAGTTCAAAAGACAAAGGGACCTACCGACAGTCCGAAAATAAATGTGACTGGAGCAAACAGCGATGAGGGTAAGTGCCGCAGGTTGTGGAGATCTCAGTCTCTTCTGGCATTGACTTTACAATTTAACAGGGTTTTTTAAAATAAAGAACTGATATTTTGGATAAGATTTCTGATAATTCTAATTTAACTAAACAGTTCCAACGAGGATTCAGGAACTGCGCAGATTTTGCTACCACTTTCAGAATTGCTCATGTTTCATGTTGCTGGTCAATTTCCTTGCTTTATTTCATTATCGGTTCTGATGTAAAAACATCATTTGCCACGATGCAGTTGACAAGTCCCACTCCTTGATACATTTTCCACGCCGTTCATTTTGATGTTTAAATTCTCTGTGTTAATTTTATAGCTTTAACATTTTACACCAGGCACAAGGCACCGCTTGGAAGCATGCTCATAAAATGTCACTTGCTTTGTGCAAGATAATAAAGTATGGAGCTGGATAAACACAGCAGGCCCAGCAGCATCTCAGGAGCACAAAAGCTGATGTTTCGGCCCTAGACCCTTCATCAGAGCTGGTCTAGGACCGAAACGTCAGCTTTTGTGCTCCTGAGATGCTGCTTGTCCTGCTGTGTTCATCCAGCCCCACACTTTGTTATCTTGGATTCTCCAGCATCTGCAGTTCCCATTATCACTGATACAGCTTGCTTTGTGCACTTTGTTGGCAAAGTAACTGCACAGCAATGAATTGAAACACACAAACTCCTGTATTTTAAATGTTCCATTTGGGTGTAATGAATATTTCCAAGAGAGGTTTAAGCTTTCAAACTCAAATTTATGTTTTGGGTAAAACGAGCAACATTTTTTTAAAAAGAAAAAAAATGTTGGACCGAAGAGTTTGTTTCGTGCTGTACATCGCTATGACTGTAAAAGCAGTCTTCTAAATACTTGTTTTTTTTTAAATTTTCACAGCGTAAGATATAATTACCCTTACACTGGGACAGATTTAAAGATTGCTGTCTATAGTAAAGATAGCCAGTATTTGTTTGAAATGCTATTGCTGGAACAAATCACATCTCATGATCTTGCACCGTCAAAGCAGTTGCTAATTGTTTTCAATGATTGTTGGTGTGGCTTAGAAGAATTATAATGTTTTGCAATCCAAGGTATTTTCAGTGTTTACCTCGTGAAAACAACCTGATTTCCTACGCATGCTGCAAAAATAGATCGTAGCCTTATAAGATGGCACAGGCTATTCGACCCACCCTGCCTGTCCTGGCACTCTCTGCGGTCTCTCCCCAAACCTGGTGCGTACCTTCTCCCAGAGTAATTATTCTGTTCCTATTTGAAAACCGGTAAAGAATTTGCTTCCAACACCTTCTGACATAGGCTCCAGATCACAACTCTGATGCTGCTTGGCCTGCTGTGTTCATCCAGCTCTACACCTTGGTATCTCAGATTCTCCAGCATCTGCAGTTCCTGCTGTAGCTATGTAGGATTTTTGCCTTCAAGTTGCTTTTGATATATAAATACGTCTTCGTGGTTTAAAAGTTAATTTGCATTCGCATCATTAATGTATGGGTTCATCACTCACACAGTTAACAGAGGAAGCATAGCCACATTGTCATGCACTTAACACACAAATTTACAGTTCTGAACAGAGTGGTTAGTCAAAAATCCACTACGGGGAAGCCTTCCTCTGTGCATTAAATGTCACAAAATCTAATTTTTTTTTTAGTAGGGAAATATTCCCCACATTTGAGTTTTAGCTTTCTCACACTCATTTTGTGGCTATGCTTTCAGTAGCTTTAAAAAGTCCCCAAATTCTTCCGTTAATAGAGGGAGAAATGAAACTTCTGTGTCATGTGAAGTGTCCTCCTTCCTACTAAACTTCACAGGAACTGAGTAATATTCAAGCAACAATGAATGAGCATGAACCAACTTTTTTCATTGCCACGTAACAATGTTCCCATCTCAGGAAAGAAGAAGCAAATGGAAGGTAACTGGTCCTGAACAATGATTTATTGAACACGTATTATACACTCCATCTAATATTGAGAACTGACAGAACACAGCTTAGCTTTGCTAATTGGAGATCCAGGAGAAAATGTGCAGCAAATTGAGCGAGTTGTTCTGCACTGATGATACACTGAGGATCGTCTGCAGGGTATCAGGGCACTCTCTCAGACATGCAGCAAGTTTGGTGTGACGATCTTCATCAAGAAGACAATCACCATTGTGACACTACCAGCTGCCTTTGTGGGGCATGGAGCTTGCTGCGAGCTTCACACACCTCAGCTCCACAATCACCAACAATCTATCATCTGAAGCTGAAACTCAGCACATACACACACCACAGACAATGCAGCTGCTCTGGCCGAGCTGAGGAACAGAATGCAGAATAACAGCAGCTTGACTGAAAACACCAAACTGTGAGTTTGCTGAGCCTGTCTCCCTTGAGAGTGGAGAGACCTGGGCAATATCTGTTGACTCGAAATCCTGGATTTGGTGAAGTCCATCAGCATCCACTCATTGCAAAGTCAAGGACATCTGTGATAGAATGTGAGGCTGGATGAACACAGCAGGCCAAGCAGCATCTCAGGAGCACAAAAGCTGACGTTTCGGGCCTAGACCCTTCATCAGAGAGGGGGATGGGGAGAGGGAACTGGAATAAATAGGGAGAGAGGGGGAGGCGGACCGAAGATGGAGAGAAAAGAAGATAGGTGGAGAGAGTACAGGTGGGGAGGTAGGGAGGGGATAGGTCAGTCCAGGGAAGACGGACAGGTCAAGGAGGTGGGATGAGGTTAGTAGGTAGATGGGGGTGCGGCTTGGGGTGGGAGGAAGGGATAGGTGAGAGGAAGAACAGGTTAGGGAGGCAGAGACAGGTTGGACTGGTTTTGGGATGCAGTGGGTGGAGGGGACGAACTGGGCTGGTTTAGGGATGAGGTGGGGGAAGGGGAGATTTTGAAACTGGTGAAGTCCACATTGATACCATTAGGCTGCAGGGTTCCCAGGCGGAATATGAGTTGCTGTTCCTGCAACCTTCGGGTGGCATCATTGTGGCACTGCAGGAGGCCCATGATGGACATGTCATCTAAAGAATGGGAGGGGGAGTGGAAATGGTTTGCGACTGGAAGGTGCAGTTGTTTGTTGCGAACTGAGCTTTGTCGGAGGCTCACTGATGATGTTACCTAGTATGGTCACGAAACGTCTGAAAACGAGCCTTCCAGCTCAGCGAGCAAACTCACATCCAGAACATTATGAAAATGGTAGAAAAATTGACACTGACAAATGGAAGGCAGTGTTTCTGAGCCCTGACATCTGCCAGCTGCCTGTCTGGGATGGAATTGAAAGCTGTGAACAACAGATAGAGAAGAGCATTCAGGAGACAGAGGCCAGTGAATTGTATATTTTCTCAGCCCAGAGTTTTCTCTGCACACCCTGCAGTAATGAGTGTTAGGCCAGAGTGGGGTCTTGAGACACTTCGTGTGAAGCTGAACACAATATTGTCCAGCACAGAGCAAACCGTCATCTTACAAGGTGAAAAGCAGCCACTGGGCGTATGCCCATCTGACAGCCAATAACAATCATAAGAAACAGGAACAGAAGTTGGCTGTTCGGCCTCTTGAGCCTGCTCCACCATTCAGTAGGATTATCACTGACCTGGCATTCCTCATGTCCATTATTCTGCGTTTTTCCTACAACCCTTGATCACCCTACTAATCAAGAATCTATCTTTCTCAGCCTTAAATGTACAAAAGGACTTTGCACCCGTTGCTGTCTGTGGCAAAGAGTTCCAAAGGCACACGACCATTCAAGAGAAGAAATTTCTCCTCACTTCAGCCTTAATTTGTTGCCCTTTTATTCTGAGACCATGCTGTCTGTTTCTAGACTCCCTCGTGAGGTGAAACATCCTCTCAGCATTTACCATGTCAAGCCCTTTGACAGGACAGAAGGGGCTTCAGTTTAACAGCTTTGATGAAAGACATTTCCAACAGTGTTTCGTTGCCTCATTATTCAATGTAAATGCCATTCTGGATTGTGTGCCCAAGGCTATGGATTATATCCTGAATCTACCACCTTCTGATTGGCAGATGAGAAAATTTCCCACTGAGTCAAAACCTACACTCTGCCTGTGCATGTCTTATTTATCACTTTAAACACATTTAACTCAGTTTAATGGAACTAGGTGCCAACAAAATTGTTAACTGTTAACTGGCCTCCACTACATCGGGGAGACCAAGCGGAGGCTTGGGGACTGCTTTCCAAACACCTACACTCGGTCCGCAACAAGCAACTACACCTCCCAGTCGCAAACCATTTCAACTCTCCACCCAACCCCCAACTACCCCACCCCCACCACCCACTCCTCGGACAACATGTCCATCCTGGGCCTCCAGCATTGCCACGATGACATCACCCAAAAGATGCAGGAACAGCATCTCATATTTCGCTTGGGAACCCTGCAGCCCAAGGGTATCAATGTGGACTTCATAAGCTTCAAAATCTCCCCTCCCTCAACCACATCCCAAAACCAGCCCAGCTAGTCCCCACCTCCCTAACCATTCCTCCCACCTCAAGCCCCACCTCCATCTCCTACACACTAACATCATCCCGCCTCCTTGACCTGTCTGTTCTCACTGGACGACTTACCCCCTTCCTAACTCCCCACCTTCATTCACCTTCACTGGCTCTAACCCCGCCTCTTTGACCTGTCTGTCTCCTCTCACCCTGTCTTCTATCCGCTTCCCACTGTCTCCCTATTTATTTCAGAATCCCCTTCGCCTCCCCCATTTCTGAAGAAGGGTCTCGGCCCGAAACGTCAAGCTCTCCTACTCCTCTGATGCTGCTTGGCCTGCTGTGTTCATCCAGCTTCACACCGTGTTATAACAAAATTGTTAAGATGGTTTTCAAGCATCAGGTGGTTTCTACCTTAAAACTCTGGAAAGTCCCTGAATAAGTAATCGTTGTTGAACTATTGTTAACACAGTGTGAAGCTGGAGGAGCACTGCAGGTCAGGCAGCATCAGAGAAGCAGGAAAGTTGACATTTCAGGTTTACACCAAACATCAAGACTCGGGAGGTGGAAGGGAGCCCAGAAACAAATAGAGAGAGGAGGAGTGGGGCTGGAAAAGCTGGTTGGATGGTGATAGGTGGATGCAGGTAGGGAGCAGTGGGGTTTGGTCAGTGGGAAGGTTGGAGTGGACAAGTGGGAGAGAAGATGGACAGGTTGTGTCAGGTCAAGGAGGCAGAGATGAGAGGGAGGGTTGGTCATGGGTTAACGCTGGGGGTGGAGAGATTTTAAAACTGAATTCTATGTTGAGACCATCGGGCTAAAGGCTCCCAGGGTGGAATATGAGGTGCTGCTCCTCTAGTTTGCGGGAGGTGTCATTGTGACACTGGAGGAGGCTCAGGATAGACACGTCACCCAGGGAGGGGGAGGGGGAACTAAAATGGTTGGCAACCGGAAGGTGTTGTTGATTATAGCATACAGAGCACAGATGCTCTGCGAATGGTACACCAAGTCTATGCTTGATCTCACTGATGTAGAGGAGACCACGTTGGGAGCAACAGATAGAGTAGACCAGGATAGAGGATGTACAGGTGAACACCTGTCCAATTTGGGAAATTTGTCTGGGGCTTTCAATGGAGTTGAGAGGGGAGGTGTAGGGGCAGGTGTAGCACTTCCTGCGATTGCAGGGAAAAGTGCTGGGAGTGGTGGGGCCAGTGGGGAGTGTGGTGTGGATGAGGGATTTGCGGAGTGAGTGGTCACTATGAAGGGCAGGTCGTGGTGGCTTTCCTTAACCTGACACTACCTATCTGCCTACCCTTCTCATTGACCAAACACCCCTACAACCTACCTGTATCCACATATTGCCGTCCCATGTTATCTTACCCCAGCTGTTCCCCTCCTCCCTCTATTCATTTCCCAGCTCCCCTCTCCCTCCCCAGTCCTGATGATGGGTGTAAACCCGAAACATTGACTTTCATGCTCCTCTCATGTTGCCTAGCCTGCTGTGTTGCTCCAGCTACTCGCTGTGTTATCTCTGACTCCAGCATATGCCCTTCTTGCTATATCCACTACCATCACTTGTGGTTTATTTGAAATTCAAAATCTATAGACTCCTAGACCATCGTCTGTGGGCTTGAAATTTAACAGCAATAAAAACTGCAGAGACCAGTGAATCAAAACTAGGTGTGGGTGGCCATGATCCACCTCAGACACTGCACAAATGCCTTTGGACAATTTTAAGTGGGTAATAACAGTTGATCATGTGACCAGAACGGCCTTAAGTCACAGATTACTATATTCCACAAACTCAAGAGAAACTGGTCTGTCGATGAAGAGCAACAGCTGCAGGACATCAAGAGCAGAAAAAGACAGCAGGCTCAATCTTTCTTAAACTAGGAGACAGCTGCATCTTAAAAGTTTCCCAACTGTTCTCTGTTTCGCAGTCCACTTTACAGAAACCAGACTTTCTGGCACAAAAACCACAAGTATCTAACATCGTGACCTACCAAAAATGTCCATTTCCTTGATGGACTTCTGCAGGTACTCTGAAATGCAGATCCAGAGCTTTGAATATACTTCAACCAATCTTTCAGGAATAAAGGCACATTTTTCAATAGACCACAGCGAAAGAATAGTAGTTCTTTAGCCTGCAACTTCTAAAAATGTGTGATAATCTCTAACTATTTCTTCTCCAGCATGTGTGCATTTATCTGTGTATGTGAAAAACTGCTGGAAATCTGAAATAAAAACAGAAATTGCTGGAAAATCTCAGCAGGTCTGGCAGCATCTGTGCAGAGAAAGCAGAGCTCATGTTTTGGGTCCTGTGACCCTTCTTCAGAACCCTGCACTCTCCATTGGCGCTGCTTGATCTGCTGAGCTTTTCAACTATTTTGTGGTTTTGTTTCAGATTTCTATCATCTTCCATCTTTTGCTTCTATAACAAATCCTTTCCTTTGAGCATTTTAAAGTTTGTAATATTAAACAGAAATTGAGAGCAAGGCAGCCAGCTAATTCTGGGATCTTGCCTTCTATAGAGACTTAAACAAACACTAAGGGACATCTCAGTAGAGACAGCTGAAACCTGTTCAATAAGGAGACTACTTTTAAATGGTATAGCAGTGTTCCACAACATGTGTACTGAGCTGATGGTTTAGAACACATTGTTGATATTTTGAAACTTAAACTTCTAAGATGGAGGAAAGATAGATTTTAGACTTCAGTTCTACAAAAGGTCTGATCTGCTTTTTTAAGTGTTAGAAAATTATTTGAACAGTAAACTGCAAACAGGATTTCATGTAATCCTGGACACAATCGGCAATTTAGCATGTCCAAACTACCAATTCTTCACATCTTTGGACTGTGGGAGGAAACTGGAGTGCCCGGAGGAAACCCACACATACGCCAGGGAGAATGTACAGACTCCACACAGACAGTTGCCTGAGGCTTGGATGAAAGCCAAGTGTCTGGCACTGTGAGGCAGCAGTGTTAGCCACTGAACCGCCATTCCACCCAGGAGGGTTACAGCTTAGCAGTCACCAAAATGAGCAGTCAGAAGGGGAGATATCCTGAGATGCTTAGAAAAAACATCCAGAAGCAGAAGATTGTGAAAGTGTCAGAGAAGAAAACATCTTACAAGGCTGTGAAGGTATGAGTTTAGAAACTCACGCCAATAGTCACAGTGAGCTGAGCTAACAGCTTGTTTAAAGGTATTGATGTTGAAAATAACATTAGGTGAATGCTGAAAAGGAAACTGTTTTCAAATTTGATTCTTTTTCAGATCTTTGTGAATTCCTTAGAACAGTTCATAAGTACTGAAACTTAGGAAACAAATCTGTGCTGCATAATGAAGATAGAAAGACCAATTACTCTAACAGTAGGAGTAGGCAAAATATTTAGATCTATTATTAGGGACATTATAACAAGGCACTCAAAATATATGTGATTAAACAGTCAGCTTCAATGTATTGCAAGGACATTGTTCTTGACAGATGTGTATTTAAGAGAATGTAGATAGTAAGATGGATTGAAGGGAACACTGAACGGAATGCATCCAATTTTTAAAAAAAGCCTTCGAGATGGTGCCAAGATGCGGTTGCATGGTGTTGCGGGCAACACAAAGTTTAAGAACTGCTTGATAGAAAGGAAATGGAGAATAAATGAAAATAAAAGAAACATACAAAACAAAAAAATCACAAAACAAATTAAAGAAGGATCACCGGACCCAAAATGGTAACTCTAGTTTCTCTCCACAGATGCAGTCTGATCTGCTGAGATTTGCAAACAATTTCTGATTTTGCTTCTGATTTCCAGCATCCACACTTTTTGCTTTTCTTTTAGTTTAAAAAAAACATGATTTTTCAAGCTAACAGGCTCTGGGTATTGTGCTGATCAGCACTTGGACTTTAACTATTTAGAATTAATGTAAGTGATTCAGACAAGGAATTGAGTAAAATTGAAATAACTGTCACAAGGCTAGTGTCTCATCACTAAGCCACCTTTTATATATTTGTGCACAGTACACTGCTAGCTTGGAGTCAGTCTCCTGAACTGAGGAAATTCTAAATCCCCAGTTTACATCTATTGGCCAGGGCTTCCTGAATGGTCCAGGTTAACAACCACAATCAAGGATCCCATAGTCAATAAGATCCACCTGGATCCCATAGTCAATAAGATCCACCTGGATCCAATCACAGTAATAATTTAAGCAGGTTTTCTGACATTTTAATCTGAATGGGAAAGCAATAAGTGAGGAAGATGCACAGAGGCTGCAAAGGGGGAGGAAAAAAGACCGGTTGGGGGAGGGGGAGGAAAAAAGACCGGTTGGGGGAAGGGGGAGGAAAAAAGACCGGTTGGGGGAGTGGGCTAGGACCTGGTAGTGTGGATTGAAATCATCCACATTGTCAGGAGAAATAAAAAAAAGGCAAGAAACATTTTGGATGCTGAGGGACTGAGAACTGTTTGCACTCCGAGGGATTTGTTTGTAAAGGTATATGTGTTAATCATAGAAAATTAACACAGGTCCTTTAAGCAATCAGGAAGACAACTGCAATATTAGCTTTTGGTTTAAAGGGCTTTGGTAAAATGGGAGGAAGTCAAGCTGTTAATAAAGGATATGGAGATAGTGTGAGAAGGCAAAGTTAAAGTAGAAGGACTCCCATGAACATGTTGAATAGCAGGGCAAGTTGGAAAGACATATTGCTTATGTCTTTCTAAATCATTGCCTGTTGTGCCAACATTTAGTTTTACTCATTGACAAATATAACAGAGAATCCACTCTAGGTCAGACAATGTCCTTGCAATACATCCAAGTTGACTGTTTAATATCACATATATTTTGAGTGCCTTGTTACAATGTCCCTAATAATAGATCTAAGCATTTTGCCTACTCCTGATGTTAGAGTAATTGGTCTTTCTACCTTCATTATGCAGTACAGATTTGTTTATCAGCCATCCATGTGAGTATCTGATAGCTACTTCTGTCCTGTGGTTAGAATCCAGGTATTTCTTGTTCTTGCACTTTCGCATCCTGTCAGCACTTTAAAATGTAAAATGTTACAGATTTAAAAAAAAAATACTCAAGTTTGAAATCTACACATTGGTAAACAGTTTTGTAGCATTTTTTTTCCAGGAAGCTGAGCTTATTTTGCTAATAGAAAATATCGCAAATAGTAATGAACAGTTCCATTCCATGTCTGTAAACAGTGGGTTAAATGCAGTTTAAGGTTTCTTGGATTAAGTCACACTTCCTGATTATTAAATTACTTTTTGTGGTAAAATGAGCTTGTCCTAAATGAATCAGCTATTACTTCTGATATTAAAACACCCCAGTACGCAGTGACAATTTTATTATTATACTTAAAGGAAATCTCAAGTTGTTTCACTGCAGGCAACATCAAAAATGTCAATGTTTATCTTTCTTTGAATGTCAACTTGCATTTATAGATCATCTTTGGTGTTGTTAAACAGGGGAGTTCTCAAACAAAATTTGACTCTGATCCAAGGGAGCAGCATTGGGCTGATGACAAAAACTTGGCTAATGACAGAGCTCTAAGGGCTGTCTTAAAGGAAATGAACAAAGGCATGAAATTTCAAAGGTTTGGGTTCAGGCATAGAATCCATACAGTATGGAAATAGGTCACTCATCCCATCGAGTCACCACTGACCGTCCAAAGAGCATCCCATTCAGGCCCATCTCATCCCTATAACCCTGCATCCCTCATGGGTAATCAATCTAGCTTGCATATCTTTGCACTGTAGGAGGAAGCCAGGCCACCCAGAGGAAACATGGCAGATACAGGGGGAGTGTGCAAACTCCACACAGATGGTCATCTCAGGGTGGAATTGAACCTGAGACCCTGGTGCTGTTAGGTAGCAGTGCTAACCACTGAGCTACCGTGCCATCCCAACTGAAATCATGGAAACTAGGAGCAGGAGTAAGCCATTTGGACCCTCGAGCCTGATCTGCCATTCAATATGGTCATGGATGATCCTCAATCTCTACACCATACTCCTGCTTCCACCTCATAGCCCCTGGTTTCAATTTGTTGACAAATGAAGAAATGACCCTCTGACTATAAACTGTTTGATTTATCACAATTTACGATGCAGGAAGATCAGCAGGAGCAGGAACAGGTCACTTGATCCATAGACCCCACTCCACCATTCAAAAAGACAGTGGAGAGCCCCACACTCCCATATACTTTTGAATATTCCCAAATAGAAGCCCAGGAATGAAGGATAAGCCCATATAGGGCTGTTCCACACTTTAATGTGATCATGGTTGATCCACACCTCCAGCACATTGAACTGCCTGATGAAACCGTTCTGAAACTACTGATCACAGTTCTGAGGTTTTCAGTTAACATCAAACCTGAAAATCTTTTGTCATGGAAGAGTTCTAAGTATCCTCTGCCCTTTGGGAGAGAAAGTACGCGCTGATCTCAAGTCTAAATGGCCTAGCATTAATTTTAAGGTTGTACCTTCCTGCTCTGGTCACCCCAGTCGCAGGAAATAGTGCAGGAAATGATGCAGTCACAAGAAATCTGTCTTCCTTCAGGAATGGGCAAGAGGAGAGCCCCAAGCCAACATCACCTAGAGAAGTGGGAAAGTAAAGGACCCTGAGGCAGGCAGTCAGATACACTTTCATTTTACTGGAGACGATTGTTAGAACATAGAACATAGAACAGTACAGCACAGAACAGGCCCTTCAGCCCACAATGTTGTGCCGACCATTGATCCTCATGGATGCACCCTCAAATTTCTGTGACCATATGCATGTCCAGCAGTCTCTTAAATGACCCCAATGACCTTGCTTCCACAACTGCTGCTGGCAACGCATTCCATGCTCTCACAACTCTCTGCGTAAAGAACCTGCCTCTGACATCCCCTCTATACTTTCCACCAACCAGCTTAAAACTATGACCCCTCGTGCTAGCCATTTCTGCCCTGGGAAATAGTCTCTGGCTATCGACTCTATCTATGCCTCTCATTATCTTGTATACCTCAATTAGGTCCCCTCTCCTCCTCCTTTTCTCCAATGAAAAGAGACCGAGCTTAAATAAGCTAAATAATATAAGTTAAATAATTTCACATAAGTTAAATAATTTCACATTGTGCTTTCTCCAATTCAGAGTAAATGGCCTGAAAGTGGGCTGAAAGCATAACAAAACCGCTCAGGCAATGTGGAATGCCCACCCTGTACCATGTGGGGAGTGGTGGATGCTTCATGTGACCTAGAGAGTCACATGTGTCGGATCTGTCTCCATTCCAGGTGCAAACACATGTGTTTGGCACTTTAGTAACTGAAATGGTGGCTCAAGTAACTAGTGTATCTGTGATGCTCAGAGCAACACCATTAGAAAGTTTAACAAAGGGGCCACATGTCACATTAAGAATAGGCAAATGGAGAAGGGAGGAGTGATGGCCAGTCAGTTTTAAAAGACCAATGCAGGATCCTTTGTATCGGTAACACTTGTGCTTTAATCCCACACGGCAGATAGTGGCATTTGAATTTATTAAATCTCGAATTAAGAGTCTAATGAGGAACTCGAAAGCATTGTCAATTGTTGGAAAAACCCATCTGGTTCATGAATGTCCTTTAGGGAAGGAAACTGCCATCCTTACCTGGTCTGGCCTACATGTGACTCCAGGCCCACAGCAATGTGGTTGGCATTTAACTGCCCTCTGGGCAATTAGGGATGGGCAATAAATCCTGGTCCAGCCAGTGACCCTCTCACCCTTTGATAACAATAAAAAACAAAAATCTAACCAGCTTTCCATTTTGGATACGCGAGGGTGTGGTTCATGAGAAGAATGTAGCGAGGCCAGGCATGTGACAGCAGAAGAGGCACAACTACACAGATGGGAGGGAGGGAAGAGTGGAAGGGCAATGGATGAGGCACTTTGATAGTCTGGGGAACAGCCTGACATTTCTGTAGCAGCAGCTGTGACTCCAGGATGGTATGTTGCCTCCTTGGGTCAGCAGCTGCAGGGCATTCTTTTGAGGGAGGACATAGTGCCAGAGATCATGGTCCACACTGGTACTAATGACATAAGTAGAAAGAAGAAGGTCCTTGATTGCCTGAATAAAAGTATACGTATTAATTGCCAACACAGAGAAGTGGTTGCAGCGTGACTAAGGCTTAGAACTGAATATTCAAAGATATTCGACTTTTAAGAGGGACAGGCTAAAAGGAAAATGAGGTGATGTAGACAATGCCCTCAAAGATGTGATTGATCTGGCACAACTGAGGCACATTCCCTTGAAAAATAAAGGCAAGACAAAGAAACCCAGAGCTGCCTGCGTGAGAAAGGGGTTAGAAATTAAGATGAGGAAGAAAAACGTGTGCCTGTGATAGGGTTAGGTGCATCAGGAGGGTAATACAAATATAGAAGTGTCAGAGGGAGGTGAAAAAGCAAATAATAGAAGCAAAAAGGATTATGATAAAAGGCGGGCAATAAATGTAAAGGGGATCCCAAAGTCTTCCATAGGAACATGCTCAGTAAAATGAAGGAGTTGGACCAATTAGGGATCCAAAAGGTGCTATACAGATGGAGGCAGGCGATTTAGCAAAGTAGTTAAATAAATATTTTACAACTACCTTCACTCAGAAAGCAGAAGTTGCTCAGTCAATGGAGGAGGAAATTATGTCCATAAATGGGGTTAAAATTCATGTGGAGTAGGTATTAAATAAGCTGTCAGTACATAATGTTGATAAATCATCAGCCAGGGATGGGACCATCTAAGGTTATTGAAGGAAGTGACAGTGGAAATTACAGAGAAATGCTCAAGTACCTATGAAGCTCTCCAGACCCGGGGTGTGGGTGGGGGAACAGAGGATATGACACCCTATGTTATGATGTGCAATAAATGCTGGCCAGTTAATGATGCATCTGTCCCATGAGTAGATGAGACAAAAACTGATTAAAAACCACAAAATATGTTGAACTAAAACAGAAGTTGTTGGAGAAGCTCAGCAGGTCTGGCAGCATCGCTGAAGAAAAAATCAAAGTTAATGTTTCGGGTCCAGTGATCCTTCCTCAGAATTGAAGACCCAAAGCATTAACTCTGATTTTTTTTCTCCACAGATGCTGCCAGGCCTGCTGAGCTTTTCCAGCAACTTTTGTTTTTGTTCCTGATTTACGGCATCCACTGTTCTTTTGGTCTTTAACAAAGTATTTTGAGCTTTATTACAACCTATAACGTACTGAACTTTAATTCTGATTTTTAAAAGAAAACTATTCCAGATGAAAAATGTCTGTGGAATAAATTCAGTGGCTGTCTGCCTGACTTCTCTGTGAACACTGAGTATCATATCTGTGTAGTGTTAAGGAAACTTCAAACACAAAGAATAGAAAGGAACAGATAACAAAAGGCTGACTATCCAGCCCTCTCACAACAGGAAATCATCTCCTGCAAACATGATTGTTCTTTGCCCTTTCAGAAATATATAAAAGGCAAGTTCAAAAATTGACTAACAGCCCTTGGCCAATGTGTGTTGGGCACCTGATATAGCAGTGTATGAACAATTGTGCTGCAAAGGTCATCTTTTGAGAACAGCCATTAACCATCCCTGTGTTGCAGCTGAAGGAAAGGAAAATGTAATCCCCTGCTCTGAGTGTTTCCAGTCAATCACCATCGAAAGGAACCAGAACAAAGAATTTCAATCATTGCAAGGTCCAGAACATCACAATTGACTATTTAACCACTGACATCAACTCCAGTGGCTCCATTTCATATAATGGTCATGATGTTCTATTATCAAATCACCACAAACAACTCAGCACCAACTTCTACATCTTTTCAAATTCTTTTATTCATCTTACGTTCCCAATCTGTGTGTAAAGTGCTGCATTATTATTTTTTCTCATAATTATTAACTAATAAACTCACTCTCTGTTCACTATAAAAAGAGCCTGGTTCAGCTTTTGTGCTCCTGAGATGCTGCTTGTCCTGCTGTGTTCATCCAGCCTCACATTTTATTATCTTGGAATTCTCCAGCATCTGCAGTTCCCATTATCTCTGGTTCAGTTCTTCCATTTAAAACACATGTCTATTTGGATTTGGGAGAAATGTACCCACAAAGGGAGGGATCCTCTTTAAAAACCTTCTTGTGACCAACTGAGAAAAGGGTGAAAAGAGAAGGGAAACCAATACATCTCTTGTCACCTGGAATTTAACAATTTGTGGGAATCCCATCTGGAATTGTAAACCATTGAGGAACCTTACCTAGGACAGTCCAGGACATTGATTCAGCCACTTTTGAGATACTGAATACAATTGTGGTCACCTTTCTATAGAGAAGATGTTGTTGAACCTGAGAGGATATAGAAGACATTTACCATGATGTTATTGGGACTAGTAACTTTGAGTTATAGGGAAAGGCTGAATAGGCTGGGGCTTTGTTCCCCGGAGTGTCGCAGGCTGAGGGGTGACCTTGTAGAGATTTATAAAATCACGTGGGCCATGGACAGGGTGAATAGCCTAGGTCTTTTTCCTAGAATGGGGTAAGTCCAAAATTAGAGGGTGTAGGTTTAATAAGGTGAGAGAGGAAAGATTTAAAATGAAACTGTGAGGCAACATTTTCTCACAGAGGGTGATATGTGTGTATGGAATGAGCTGCCAGAGGAATTGGTAGAGCCAGGTACAAGAACAACATTTAAAAGGCACCTGGATAGGTATATAAGTAGAAAGGGTTTAGAGGGATATGGGCCAGATGCTGGCAAATGGGATTAGGATAGATGAGGATGTCTGGTCAGTGTGGATGAGTTGTGCTGAAAGGTCTGTTTCCATTCAGTATGACTCTGACTAGTCACAGAAACATAGGAACAAGAGTAGGCCATTCAGCCCCTTGAGCATGCTCTACCATTCAATAAGATCATGGCTGATCTGTGACCCAATTCCATGTGCTTATTTGGGCCCATATCCTTTGATACCATTGTTTAATAAGAATTGTCTATCTCAGATTTAAAATTAACATTTAGATTAGCATCAACCACCATTTGAGGAAGAGAGTACCAAACCCCCGCTACTCTTACATAGCATTATATAAGGATAAACCCAGCAATTACAGACCAGTCAGTTGAATTTTATTGGTGTGGAAATATCTTCAAATATTCATTCAGAAATACAATTAATAATCCCATTGGAAGTGTGAATAGATCAGGAATAGCCATCATGTATTTCTAAAGCAAAAAATCAGACGGAGCTAGCCTGTTGAAGTTTTTTTGAAGCAATTGCAGAGAGTTGATGAGGGCAATACTGTTGATGTAGTGTCCATGAACTTCCAAAAGGGGTTAAATATAATGCTACATGACAGGCAGGAGGACAGTATCAATGTGTATACAAAATTAGCTGACTGATAGGAAACAGAGAGTCATGTTCAATGGATATTTTTCAGGCTGGAGGGAGGTTTGTAGTGGAGTTCTTCTGGGTTTGGTTTTAGGGCCCTTGAATTTCCTGACACAAATTAATGATCTAGATCTTGGTGTGCAAGGGAGTTTGTGGCTGATACACAATGTGGAAGCATTGTAAACTGGGGGAGGTTGGTGTAGGACTCCAAAAGGATGTTGACAAGTTGATGAAATGGACAGAGAGGCGACAGATGAGGTGTGGTGCGGAGAAATGTGAGATGATGCAGTTTGTTAGAAAGAACATTATAAAAATAAAGTAAAATTCTAAAGCGGCTATAAAAGCAGAGAAACCAAGGTGTATTTAGGGGTGGCAAGGGCCTGGTGGTATTATCACTAGACTATTAATCCAGCAACTCAGTGAATGTTGTGGGCTTGAATCCCACCATGGCAGATGATAGAATTTGAATTCACTAATAATCTGGAGTTAAAAATACATTGATGGCCAGGAAACAATTGTCAAAACCCATCTGGTTCATTAATGCCCTTCAGGGAAGGAAACAGCCATCCTTACCTGGCCTGGCCCAAAGTAATGTGGTTGATTTTCCACTGGCCTCTGAAATAGCATAGCAAGCCACTCAGTTCAAAGGCAGCTAGAGTAATAAATGCTGGCCAGCCAGTGACACCCACATTGCCTGAGTGAACAAAAGAAAGGGCCCTGATTACTAAAGACAGTGTGAACAGTTAATAAAACATGCAGCGTCCTAGGCTTATTAATAGGAACATAGAGGACAGGGACAAGGGCGTTGTGTTAAAGCATTTGTTCCACCTCATCTGGAATATTATGTATAGCTTTCACAGCCACAGTTTGAGAAGGATGTGAACACATTGGAGAAAATATAGAAGAGATTTGTAAGAATGGTACTAGCAATGAGAAAGATCAGTTATTAGGTTGGTGAAGTTAAGACTGTTTTGCTTGGAGATGAGAGAGCTAAGAGGAGATTTGATGGAAGTTTTCAAACTATGAAGGGGGTGGACAGAGTAAGTAGAGAGAAACTGCATATGGCTCCAGTATGAGATATCGCAGCTGTATGGCAATTTGCCAAAGAAGCAAATGTTACATAAGAAAAATCCTTTTCAAACATAGCATAGTTAGGACCTGGGATGCACTGTTGGGACCTGGGTGGAGGCAGGTGCAACAAAGGCATTAATAAAGCATCAGATGAATGCTTAAATAAGAATAATAATCAGAGATATTGGGAAAAGGGAGCAAAATTGTTGAGTCATGATGGAGTTTTTTTGCTGGAATAGAACTGGAAAATTGTTGAAAAAATGCACAGAGCATTGTTCTTTGCTGATAGAAAGCCCATTATTGATTTTGATTTGATTTATTATTGTGACATGAACTGAAATTTAGTGAAAAGTATTGTATTGCCTGCTATCCAGGGAAGTCATACTCTACATAAATACATTAGGGTTATAGAACAAAATGCAGAATATAGTGTTAAAGAAGAACTCTAATATATGAGAGGTGAGTTTGTAAGTCTGATAGTAGTGGGGAAGTAGCTGTTCTTAAATCTGTTGGTATGTGTTTTCAAACTTTTGTATCTTCTGCTTGACGGAAAATGGTAGACAGGAATGTAACCAGGGTGGGAGGGGTCTTTGATTATGTTGGCTGCTTTCCCAAGGCTATGGGAAGTATAGTATGCAATGGGCTGTGTAATACACACTGCGCATGTTTCAGCTCAACAGAGTGGGTGACAGCCATGCACTGACTCATTTTCAGGACAGGGCCCAATAAGGGGGTGTGATGGCCTAGTGGTATTCTTGCCAGATGATTAATTCAGCGACCCAGGTAAAATTCTGAGATCCTGATTTCAAATCCCACCACGGCAGATTGTTGAATATAAATTCAATAAAAATATGGAACTAAGAGCCCAATGATGACCATGGAAACCATTGCTATTTGTTGGGGGAAAATCCATCTGGTTCATAAATGTCCCTTAGGGAAGGAAACTGCCATTCTTACCCAGTCTGGTCTACATGTGACTTCAGACCCACAGCAATGCTTTCAGTTAGGGATGGGCAATAAGTGCCCATATCCTGAGAATAAATGAAAAAAAAAGTCAATCTGATAAACTCTGCCTGGTCGATACTTAAACAAAGCCTGATACTTAACTATTAACCATCATTAACGGGTGCATCATCAATGGCAACATCTCCACCAATCAGAATCCCCATGCCAACTATTAGCATAAATTTTGCTATTCGCCATGAATTAGTAATCTTACTAACTGTCCTGAAAAGTGCAAGTTGAAAAGTTTTGACAAAATTCGTCTTTTTTTCTCCAGCAATACTTCAGTCACAAAGCTCGGTCAGAGCTGGTACAGGCATGCCTGGCTGATTGGCATCCTTCTACACTGTTTGAAGGGACTGGGTCAGTGTATCAGTGAGACAGCATCTTTGTTCGGAAGAACAGGCTGTAGGATCTGAAACAAAGTTGCTGGAAAAGTTCAACTGCTGAGTTTTTCCAGCAACTTTATTTTTGTGTCTGATTTATAGCATCCGCAGTTCTTTCAGCTTTTATTTAGGCTGTAGGATCTGCTTGGATAGAACTGGGAAACCATAACAGACCTAGAAGTTATTTATAAATCATGAGTAAGGAACAGTAATGTAGGGCATGTTATAAATCAGGAAATTAGTTGCGCATTTGGCAAAGGGAAAGCCATAAACAGGGGTGACTTTAATCTCTATTTAGATTGGGTAAACCTAATTAGCACCAATTATATGGAGGAAGAATTCCTAGAATGTGTTAAAGCCAGTTTTTTGGAGCAATATCTTCAAGAACCATCTGGGGCACAGGATATGTAGATACACAGAAACATAGTAATGAGGATCAGGAGTAGGCTATTCAGCCCTTTGAGTCTGCTCTGCCATTCAGTGGAATCACATGGTATTATGCAATAAGAAAGCTAATTTTAAAACCTACTATAAAATAATCATTAGGTAACAGCGACTATAAAAGAATTTTCCATTAATTCTGAAAAAGTTGTAGTCCAAACTGAAACAAGACACTTTAATCTAAAAACAGGCCATTACAGAGAAATTCGGAGGAAATTGTCTGTGATTGGTTAGAAAAATATATGAAGAAGTTTGGCAATAGGTAGCCAATGGCTAGTATTTGAGGAACTAACTCTTAGTTTTCTTAAAAAGACTTACATCCCTCTACCGCAAAAAGTATTCAACATAAAAAGTGAGAGAGCCATGGCTAATGAAGGAAGTTAGACAGTATTGGGTCAAAGGTGAAGGTTTTTAAAGTTGCAAGCCCATGGATTGGGAGAATTTAAGAATTCAGCAAAGGATGACCAAGACATTGATAAAGAGATAAAGAACTTTTTAAAATTTGTTCATTTGTGGGATGTAGGTGTCACTGGCTGGCCAGTATTTGTTGTGCATCCCTGGATTAGAATGTGAATGTAAAATAGCAAGAAATGTTAAGAGAATGTAAAAGCTTCTATAGGTATGTAAAAAGGAAAAGCTTAGGAGAGACAAATTATTGGATCCTAATATAAGCAAAGACAGGAGATTTTATAATGGGAAAAATAAAATGGCAGAGAAGTTAAATAAATACTCAGTGTCTGTGTTCATTGGGGAAAACACAAGACGTCTCCATGAAATAATTTAGTTCCAATTAACTCACTAGTGAGTTTGTGGAAGTGAAATAAATGAATGTTGGTGAAAATGTAGAATTGGAGAAGGTAATGGGATTGAAAGTTGACAAATGCCTGCGAGCACTGGCTGATTGGGTACAATAAGTATCTCACTGTGAGCAGTGAAAGACAATCACACAGCTGAGTAATATGATCTATCAATTTCAGTGCTGGCATGGTGCCAAGTCAGTAGGTTCTACATTCCAGGTATTGGCAGATCATATCTGACAGCATGTCCCTTCAGCAATTCTAAAGAAGTGTTCATTGTCCTTGGTCAGCCTGGCTTCTAAAGCTCACAGCAATGTCCAATGTGAGATGTGATGGTTGGACAACATGAGTTTCATAACCCTGAGTTAGTTAGGCTCACACTGTGGTACACTTGCATGGACCAGAAGCTATGTTTATTAATGCACTGCACAACTAGAAATAGACTTGCGAGTTTTGAGAAGATTTGTAGCTCAGGTTGAGGATGTGAGTTTGCTCGCTGAGCTGGAAGGTTAGTTTTCAGACGTTTCGTCACCATTCTAGGTAACATCATCAGTGAGCCTCCGACGAAGCTTCGTCGGAGGCTCACTGATGATGTTACCTAGAATGATGACGAAACGTCTGAAAACTAACCTTCCAGCTCAGCGAGCAAATTCACATCCAGAAATAGACTTGTTTAAATGCAACTAACGAGGTGACAGTCATTTGCTGGTTCATGCTGGTTTGTGTGCGGACTGCAGTGGTTCAATAAGGCAGCTCACCACCATCTTTACAACAGCAACAAGGAACAGGCAATAAATGCTAAACATCGTTGTCCATGTCCCACAAGTAAATAACAACAATTTCTCAGGACAATGCCCTTACTAATCAAAGTCAATCTCCCTGCTTTGAAATAAAAAAAATCTGGCTGTTAACTGCCAATCAGCATTGAGAGCATTTTCCACAGCAGCAGCTCTAACAATCAAAGTCCACTTACTAGCCAATCCAATCTCCTCCCATGCACGATAAATATCAGTTCGTCCCCCTTGAATTGGTAGCCTTGCAAATTGTTCTGATGAGTGCAAAATGAAAAGCTTTGGCAAAATATTTATTTCTTTCAGCAATTCTCAAGATGTATATCTACCAAATAACTGTACATAGAATCCTTACATGTGGAAGCAAGCCATTTGACCCATTCAGCCCACACTGACCCTCTGGAGACCATCCCAACTAGACCCATCCCCCTACTCTATTCCCATAGCCCTGCATTTCCCCTGGCTAATCCACCTCGCCTGCTCAACCCTGAACACTATGGACAATTTAGCACTGCCACACCATGGTTTAACATGCAGTTAAACTGCATGTTTTTGGATTGTGTGAGGAAACTGGAGCAGCTAGAGGAAATCCACACAGACATGGGGAGAATGTGCAAACTCCACACAGACAGTTGCCTGAGGGTGGAATTGAACTTGGGTCCCTAGAGTTGTGAAGTAGCAATGCTAACTACTGAGCCACCATGCCACCCCATCAATCCTAATCACCAATTAATCCTCTGAATTCAAGGGAATGTAATATCAAACAGAAGGTGTCCTCAGAATTCAGCTCTTTATGATTCCAGTGATTTTGCTCTGCACCTTCCACCATCAATCTGAAGTACAGTGATCCAAATTGAGCAAAGAATTCTGGAGTGGAACCAGAGCTTTATAAAACAGATCTAATTTCTATTCCTTTATATTTCAGCTCTGTCCTGGTACCATTCCAATAGGCTGGTTAATTCTATTTTATATATGATCTGTACATGTTGTTTTTGTTTATGCAAAGTTTTGCTCTGAAACACGTGAAAATACTTCTCTAGTTATCAACGGCATGGTTACAGAGAATAAAGTGAACACATCCGACCTTCTCTTACTCCGTGTTTCTTTGTTTGTCACGAAATGTTTGATTTTTAAACTGACTACATTAAAGCTTTTACAATTATAGTTAGAATTGAACATGGATTTGAATTCTGTTTAACTACATGAGCTAATGGCAATGATTTTAGAACAGAGGAAGCATTTTGTAGTAAGCTGGCCGCTTTACTCACACTTTGGTTTACTGTGTGGTCATATCATGACGAAATATTTTCCAGTCCCAGCAATTGTCCACTCTGTATTCTAATTATAGAACGCCGAAAGTGTTGCACAATATTGCCCATAGCTCTGGTCTAGTGCAAAGTTGACATTATTACAGTTTATTTCCAACTGTAAGTATTGGTTTATCTTTGGCACTGAACATATTAATCTATGTACTTGGAGAGAAAGTAAAGTTTTGCACCAGTACTTAAATGCAAAAGATGATCAAAAGCTGGAAAATGTGTAAAGTTAAAAGTGCCAGTCCTAAGTACAGTGTACATGTAATTTTCTACACTACAGTTATGGCTGGTAAAAATCCAAAGTGATGTGAGTTTACCTCCTCAAAATGATCTTTTATTTATTACCTAAACCGGAGTGAAGTCTTGTCTGAATCAGTTATAATTCACAAAGTGTGTTGTGCAAGTGAAATGGCAGTGCCAACAGAAAATGGGTAATAAAATAAATGCTTCAGATGGTTCTGATACTTGACCGCGGGTGCTTTGTTTCAAGTTGAGAAAATGTATCAGCAGCTCTTTAACCTTATCGCAACATTTGAGCGGGTTTGGATTGCTGAGGGAGTAATTGTTGCAGGAAATGCTCGGAAGTGTTCGTACTGACAGTTTGCCAACATCTTCCAGTAGCATTTGGCATAAACAACAGGGATCATATTGCTGCAAAAACAAGGCACAATGCATTGAAGTTGTTTATCTTGCGCACATCAGGACATTTTTACAAGAATGCCAATGTAAAGAGAAGCAATGTCTTTATGCTCAAATAAAGGCAAAATGCTGCAAATGCCAGAAATCTAAGACAAACACAGAGAATGCTGGAGAACATCAACAGGTCTGGCAGTGTCTGTGGAGAGAGAAACAGAGTTAATGTTTCGTCTCTGTTGTGAGTCTTTTCTAAAAGATTGTTAATGATAACTACTTTTCTCTTCACAGATGTTGACAGACCTATTGAGTTTCTCCAGCATTCCCTGTATTTGTTTATCAGCTCTTTAACTGTATGATATCTCAAAGCTATTAACAAAATCTCACAAGAATATTCTCCATGATAACACTTTTACCAGTCAATTCAACATTCAGAACCACTTGCCAATCAGTCAATGGGCTTTGCTCATACAGTCAAAAGATGCTCCTGTTATCATGGTACTCTTACAAATTGTCAGATGAATGCAAGAGGAAAAGCTTTAACAAAGAAGTATCTTTTATCGACAATACTTGAGCACAAATGGTGATTTGTATTCAGCTAGTAATGTCTTTACACAAATCAGAAAGCCACTTAGCTCAAGTACTGGAGTATAGAATACACTGAAAAGTGTACAAAGCCTCCGCACATGATGGCACCGGTACACTTGGGTACAAGTAGTAACATAGAGAAACAAAGTTAAAAGTAAAGCATTACTGTTGTTCTTGGCACAAATAGAAAAAGAAAGGAATACAGTTAAATTTAAAGTTAGAAAGTCCATAACTATGTGTTCCATGAGGCACATAAACTAACATTCATAGCCCATATCAACACTGACTGGCACAAGGATTTCCCCAGACCACTACTGAATCTTTAACAACAGCCACCTTTCTAATTTCAGAGATAGTAGGAACTGCAGATGCTGGAGAATCCGAGATAGAGGAATAGGAAGGCTGACATTTCGGGCCTTGACTGGTCTAGGCCCGAAACGTCAGCCTTCCTGCTCCTCTGATGCTGCTTGGCCTGCTGTGTTCATCCAGCTCCTTGTGATCTCATCTTTCTAATTTCTCCCAGGTTTCCGTGAAAGTTACAAAGGGAGTCTGGGGGAATTACAAGGGAAAGGAAGCTGCTTAAGTAATGAGCTATTGGATGTTTAAAGATGCCTAAAAAGATTCAATAGCTTATGTTCTAAACAGCAAAACAGCTTTAACGATTATTGCATGTCAGTAAAGATAGTAAACTCATGCAGAAATTTTATTTAATTAAATTAAAACTCCTCAGCTGCTGCACCGGAGATTTCGATATCTGATCCCAGGTCATTACTCTAACAAGTGTGATTTATGAGTCTATCAACATAATCATTGTGCTACCATATCTTGATTCATCAGGGCATTTCCATTCAGAATAGTTTTATTCAGATGATTTGAGAATTCACATTTTGAAAGCAACTCTGATGTTGCTGTTTTATTTACATTGCTTCGTCTAATTTTCTCAGGACAATGCCTTGACTAATCATAGTCAACCTGCCTAGTTTAAATGTAAATAAGCTTGCCAGTTAATGAAATTACAGTCATCATCAAACTGATGTATTCTCCATGGCAGTTCTGCCAGTTAGTGTCCACTATTAATCAATCAACAATTTCTTCTCGTGTAGTATCATTCCTCTTTCTTCTTCTCCCTCCTTCTTGTCTGTTTTTACTTTCCTCCTGGAGATCCGGAGTGAGGTTCAGCAGCAGCTATGGCATCGTGGGGATGTGGCAGTAGCCATGTGTCCTGAGGATTTTCGGCTGGAGGCCTGGTAACTGGAGCAGGATCAGTTACAGGCCCGTTGTGGGGAAGCGGCTGTGGGCCTGGGACCAACGTGGTTAGAGCGAGCCCAAAGTGTTGGTCCCCTGCTGTCTGTGGGGTTGAGAGCAGGAAGCCCAGGGTTACCGAAGAGCGGGCCAAAGTGGAGGAGATTGAGCCCTTTTGCGGAGAGTGCACTTAAGAAAGACTGTTGAACTTTTACCTTTATTTTTCCACTTAACACTCGGAAGGGCTTTAATGTTAAATTTAACTGTATTCCTTTCTTTTTCTATTTGTGCCAAGAACAACAGTAATGCTTTACTTTTAACTTTGTTTCTCTATGTTCCTACTTGTACCCAAGTGTATCGGTGCCATCATGTGCGGAGGCTTTGTACACTTTTCAGTGTATTCTATACTCCAGTACTTGAGTACATGTGACAATAAAGCTTAAATCAAATCAAATCAAATCAAAGGTTGTGATCCTTTATATTCATATTTTTGTGAATTGTTCTGACCTGATGAGTGTAAGATGAAAAACTTTGTCAAAATGTGATTTTTACCAGCAATATTTAAGTTATTGGATAAATACTTTATTTCTTCATTAAAAAAAACTTTGATGGTATTGCTATGGTAATGACGTGGCTTTAGATGAAATCACAGGGTATATTTCAAAGTGAGGCTCTTTTCTGGCCGATGTTCACTGCTGCGTGGCTGGTATGTGCCTGAAGATAGGGAACTGATATCAGTCACCAAAGCAAGCAGTTTTATGAGATACTCCTCCTGAGCATATGACATAACCTAAGTAAGTGCTGTCTAACTTACCCAGTTAACACACATACACACACACTTGCAGACATTTTCACACATATACACAGACACATGCGCACACACACAGGAGACACCCTCATCCTTGCACACACATGCATTCACGCACCCGCACACACATACACGCAACATGCACTCATACTCACACACTCATATTTGCATGCACACACACTCATCCACATACTCACATTCACAACACACACATGCACGTACACTCATGCCTGTACACACAGGCACTCACGCACACACATGCATTCACGCACAGCCACACTCTCACTCTCTCACTCACTCTCTCACTCACTCTCTCACTCTCACACTCTCTCACACTCTCTCACACTCTCTCACACTCTCTCACACTCTCTCACTCTCTCACTCTCTCTCTCACTCTCTCTCTCACTCTCTCTCTCACTCTCTCTCACTCTCTCACTCACTCTCTCACTCTCTCTCTCACTCTCTCTCTCACTCTCTCTCTCACTCTCTCTCTCTCTCTCTCTCTCTCTCTCTCTCTCTCTCACTCTCTCACTCTCTCACTCTCTCACTCTCTCACTCTCTCACTCTCTCACTCTCTCACTCTCTCACTCTCTCACTCTCTCACTCTCTCTCTCTCTCTCTCTCTCTCACTCTCTCACTCTCTCACTCTCTCACTCTCTCACTCTCTCACTCTCTCACTCTCTCACTCTCTCTCACTCTCTCTCTCTCTCTCTCTCTCTCTCTCTCTCACTCTCTCTCACTCTCTCTCACTCTCTCTCACTCTCTCTCACTCTCTCTCACTCTCTCTCACTCTCTCTCACTCTCTCTCACTCTCTCACTCTCTCACTCTCTCACTCTCTCACTCTCTCACTCTCTCACTCTCTCACTCTCTCACTCTCTCACTCTCTCTCACTCTCTCTCACTCTCTCTCACTCTCTCTCACTCTCTCTCACTCTCTCTCACTCTCTCTCACTCTCTCTCACTCTCTCTCACTCTCTCTCACTCTCTCTCACTCTCTCTCACTCTCTCTCACTCTCTCTCACTCTCTCTCACTCTCTCTCACTCTCTCTCACTCTCTCTCACACACACACAATTACAATCTCTATCATGCACTGCTACTGTTTTGCTCCTTTCTTTCGTCCATTATTTCCTCAGAATTGTTTAGTTAGATGAGTAGAGTCACTGTGCTAGAGCATTTTGAGGCAGGGTCAGTTCTTTGGGCAGCCAATGTGCATAATTTGTGAATGAAGTAATAGGCTGGGCAATGCAGCTGGTACCTGGTGTTGGACTATACCATCCTCCTTCATTACCAAACACAGGGAGATGTTATAAGATCGCTATCTATGTGATATAAAATGCAGGTTTAGTGCTAACAAATTTTTCCAACTTTAAAATTTCACTGTTCTTCCCTTATTGCCCTTGAGAGGGTTGCGGTGAGCTGCCTTCCTGAACTGCTGCAGACCATGTGCAGAGTGTCGGTGGGGTGGGAGTTCCAGGATTTTGATTCTGTGATACTGAAAGAATGTCTGATACAGTTTAAAAATGTCCTGTTCATATGAGGCCAATATTGCATGAACTCTCATCCATTAGGACTACAACGCAGAGCTTATAGAAAGGACCAAGTCTGCAACGGCCACGAAAGATGGTATAGTAACCATACAAATCACAGGAAAAGCCAGTGGCTTTCACTTTAGCTATTCTTTGCCAACAGTAACACGTTTCTCCATGAAATTACAGTAGCGTCTGTGTTAATTAGCATTTCCAAAGGGTCTAAATGTTCAATCTTAAAACTGACTTCAATTCAAGAAGTAAGTGAATTGCTATTAGTTGTTCTAGGCCTCCCTACCCCAAGAAAGAAAATCTTCACCTGAAAGCTCAGTGAAGAGGCCTTAACAAGTAGGATGGGGCATAAAAAGAAAAAAAAAAGCTATGAAAATCTCAAATTTAGTCTGACTCTTTGGTGGAGCATTTTAGACATTAGTAACCTAATTGGATATTCTATTTGTAATTTTCCTGGGAGCAATTCATGGTCATGATGCTCATGTTTATTGGATGATGTGCTTTGTAGAGGAAAAATAGCTGCATTAAATGTAACAGGTATTCAAGTGCTTAGCAACCAAACTTGATTTCATTTGTGTTAGAGACCAAGCAAATACAATTTCTGTGAGTCAGCAATTATACACAGCAATCAGTGGAAGGGTGAAATGGAATATTTCAGCTGTGTGGGAGATATTATTGTGAGATAACAGATGAGATATTACAAAGAGAAATGCTAGTCAACCTGCTTGTAAATAAAGTCATAGGAAACTTAATCCCACAACACATAAGCTGCTGGTTGTCTCATTTGCACCTTTTGCTTTGGAAATTCAAAATTCAAGTAATAGATCAGGAACTATCAAAAATACAAATCTAATCTGATCAAAATTTGTTTGCAATATTCTCCATCCTGTCCAATGTTTCATAGTTTCCTTGCCAATTTCTACATCTAATATTAGTCCTAATTTGGCAGTGAACATCTTGCAGGATGTTCTGCCAAAAATACCCAAACTCACAATGGAGTTTGAAACAAAAGACCTGAGTATTACCAGTTCCTCATATTATGACTACTTTTCATTCTGTTAGTTCCCAATAGGTTCGAGAGACAATTGGTTAAATCGTTTGAGTTTCTTTAAAAAAAACTTGAGTGGCTACCTCTTAGTAATTTTAGCAAAGCTTGACAAAAACAAATTAACATATTCTAAAGTCCTACACAAATCCAATTTAAAGCAATTAGTTATTATCCAGTTATGTGGGCAAACTAGACTAAAAATGTGGTATATTTATTTAAACTGGATCATATAAATTTACTATTTAATACTATTATACCTTTTCCGTTCCAATATAAAATATTCAAATAACTAATATGATCTTCTGAGATTCCTAAACGCCAACTTAGCAAACCCATTTATAAAGCAGCTCCAATGGCAAGGCAAACATTCAGGCTAATGTGTTAAACAGTTGTATACTAATGTGCCTCAGTGTCATTTCAGGATCTAAACAATACTTAGTCAATGAAAAGCTTCTAGATTAAAAATTATGTCAAATGCTGAACTTTGTAGAGGTGTTAAGTAAATACTGTATTATAGTTACATAAAAATATAAGAAGCTGGAGAAGGAATAGGCCATTCAGTCCCTCCAGCCTGTCCTGCCGTTTTACAAGATCATTGGCTGGTCTGGCGAGGCCTGAACTCCTCTTTCGTGCCTATTCATCTTTGGCCTAAACCCACGCAATGTTTCAAAAACCTATCTGCCCCCTCGTAACATATGTTCATTGATCTAGCCTCTACACTCTGCACTGGGGCAGAGAATTTTAGACATTCATTACCCACTGAGAGAAGAAATATCTTTGCATCTCAGTTTTAAATGAGTGTACTTTTATTCTGTAACTATCTCCCCTAGTTCAATAAAATCACCTCCTCATTCTTCTAATCCCTAATGAATAAAATCCTAATCAGTTTAGCCATTCTCTATAAACTAACCCTCCATCCCCATGAATCACTGGTGAGACCTGAAAATCACTGGCTGGGCTACCATGTGTTGCCCATCCCTAATTGCCCCTTGAGAAGGTGGTGGTGAACTTCCTTCCTGAATGACTGCTGTACTTGTGCCGTAATAGACCCACAATACTGTTAGGGAAGACATCTCAGGATTTTGACTCAGCAACATTGGAGGAATGGCGATATATTTCCAAGTCAGGATGGTGAGGGGAACTTGAGGATAGTGGTGTTCCCATGTATCTGCCGTTCTTGTCCTTCTGGATGGAAGTGACCATGGGTTTGGAAGGTGCTGTCTAAGGATCTTTGGTGAATTTTTGCAATCCCTTTGTGGATAGTACATACTGCTGCTACTGAGCGTCAGTGGTGGAGGGAATGGATGTTTGAATCTGCAATGCCAATCAAGCGGGTGGGTTTGCCCTGGAGGGTGTCAAGCTTCTTATTTGTTGAATTTTGAACAGCGTCTGATCCCTGTACATGCTTTTTTTAAAAGTGGAAACCAAAGTATGTAGTACTCCAGCTGCGGCCTCACTAGCACCCAATTAGTAACAAGTTTACTTTTTAAAAACTCCATTCCCTAGCAATAAAGGGCAAAATTCAATTCGCCTTTTTGGTTACTTGTTGCATCTGCGTGCTAACTTTTTGTGTTCCATGCGCAAGAACACCCAGATTCCTTGGCACTGTACTTTTTTGGAGTCTCTCGCAATTTAAATAATTGCCATCATAAGTTTAGTTTTGATCACTTCACTTGTAATTATTCACATGAAACACTTGAACAACTAATGTTAAGTCGATCTTTAAGGAAATGAAGAAGGGTCCCAACCTGAAACATCAACTTTCCTGCTCCTCTGATGCTGCCTGACCTGCTGTGTTCCTCCAGCTCCACACTAAGTTATCTTTAAGGAAATGTTCATTCTGTTTGGAGAAAGCCGTGTTTAAGTTGTTTTTGCATGTGATTAGACGGAAGGGAATCAGTGTATTTAAAGAATAGCTCAAACATTGCTTATAGTTCAGTTTGCTGACAAGTATCAACCCCAACTAACCTACTCTATCCTTAATTTCAAAATGAAAGAAAGAAAGTGCTAGATGACCTCTATGAAGAAAGGCTAGACAGGCTGGGCCCATATCCTCTAGAGTTTAGAAGAGTTAGAGGTAATTTAATTGAAACTTCTAAGATCCTGAGAGGACTTCACTGGGTGGATATTGAAAGGACGCTTTTTTTGGGGGGCAGAATCTAGAATGAGGGAGTCAGTGTTTAAAAATAAGCGGGCAACCCATTTTAAACAAAGATAAGTAAAAAAATATTTGTCAGAGGGCTGTGAATCTTTGGGATTTCCTTCCTCTAAAAACAGTGGTTGCAGAATCTAAATATGTTTAAGGCAGAGGTAGATAGATGCTCGATGACCAACAGGAGGAAAGATCATCAAGGATATGCAGGAATTTAGGATTGATGTTAAAATCAGATCAGCCATAATCCTATTAAAGGGTAGAGCAGGCTGGAAGGGCCGAGTGGCCTGCAGTTGTTCCTTGTTCATATGTTTCTATGTGGCAGATGCCTTCAATTGCTTCATTTTGAATTCAAAGCTTTTAAAGGGATAATACAGAGAAAAGGATATATTAACGGCTGAGATTCATCTTAGGCTGTAAGACAGTATGGGAAGGTATTCAGAGTACACAGCTGCCAGCTGGGCTCAGTGATAGTGCTGGTTCCTTAAAGTCAGAAGGTTTTCTGTCAGACCTACTCCATCAGTTGAGGACATGACGTAGCTAGAACAAAATTAACTGAGGCTCCCTGAACTTTGTTTTTCTGACTCAGGTGGCCAGGGAGCCGATGGCTGGGACTACAGCTAAATCTTCATGCACTGAAGCCTTTACTGAGACATAGGTTTCACATCATGCAACTACAAACAACAAACCCTCCTTCAGCTGGCTCCTACATGGAAGAGTTGAATCCCTAATTAATGTGGTGTCTTGAGGCACTTTGGTAATGTCCCTACCTCTGAGCCAGGAGGACAACTCCCAAGGTGTATGAAAGCATAAAACTAAGAAACGTGGATCCTGTAGAGGTGAAACAAGAAAAACAGATTTGAATCATTAACTCTGTTTCCCTCTCCACAGATGCTACCAGACCTTCTGGTTTGTTTAATAATATCTCTGAACATTTTGTTTAGAAAATACCTCCCCAATTAAAGTACACTGCCTGAAGATTAGTCATGCAGAATGAAGATTTCAAGAGGCCCTGCAATAAGTAACAAATTGATTCATATAGCCCAAATACAGGCCCTTTGGCCAGTCAGTTCCATGGTGGTGTTTATGCCTCAGGTGTCTCCTTCCTCTGCTGCTCTTGAAACAGTATCAGCATAACGAAACTTCTCCGTCATGTATGTACTGACATTCCCAATAACTCAATCCACTCGAAAGGTCCATGGTCATTGTCAGTAATTTTATATTCTCACTGCTGTCTAGAAAAGCTGAATTCACTGAATTGTCCATTTAATATATAAATGGCCATTTGATATTTTTGATCCCCAGCTTTGGTCTCTCCCACGCGTAAAGATACCTTTATGTCTCCTTTTGTTATTTTTCTTGAAAAGAAACCTTCTCCCACACAACAACTCTATATGTTTGTCAGACAATATTCAAAAGGGAATACAGTCCAATCAACCAGGCCAGCTAATCTTTTAAATCAGTTATATGTCACCCAATATTGCTGAGATTAATTTAGGGTTCGTAATTAATAAAGAACATTTAACTTGTCAGCAAAATCACACTAATTTTTAAATAGATCATCACTGCCTTTTTATCTATCAGTAGGATTCTAAGTTGTCCTATCCAAGTGTTTCCTAATGCAATGTGGAATTTAATGCACACTATCCCCTGGGTGAATAGAATTCAGGGTGACAAGTTAAAACAACGCATCTAGGAACACTGAACCCAGTCAGAGACACAAATGTTGTGGATACAAGAGAAGGTCAGGGACCAAGAATCCTGCGGCAAGTAACTCACCTCCTGATTCCCCAAAGCCTGTCCACTATCTACAAGACACGGGTCAGGAGTGTGATGGAATACTCCCCACTTACTTGGATGGGTGCAGCTCCAACAACTGCCAAGAAGCTTGACACCACCCTTAAGACCATAAGAAAAAGGAGCAGGAGAAGGGTATTTGGCCCCTCCAGCCTGCTCCATCTTTCAATAGGTTCTGACATTCCTCACATCCACCTTTGTTTCCCCTGAAGCCCTTGATTTCCCGACCGATCAGCCTTAAATATCCACAAGGACTGTGCCCCATGCTCTCTGGGTTAAGGCATTCCAGAGACTCTCAACTCTTGAACAGAAGAAATTCCTCCTTTTTTTCAGCCTTACACAGCTGCCCCTTTATTCTGAGACTATGCCTTCTGGTCCAAGACACTCTCATGAGGGGAAACATCCTGTCAGCTTTTACTCTGTCAGGCCCCTTAAGAATCTGATATGTTTCAATGAGATCACCTCTCATTTTTCTAAATCCCACAGAGTAGAGTCCCAACCTCTTTAAAAAAATGAAAGAACTGTGGGTACTGGAAATCAAAATCAAAACCAGAAATTGCTGAAAAGGCTCAGCAGGTCAGGCAGCATCTGTGGAGAAAAATCAGAGTAAATGTTTCAGGTCCAGTGTTCCATTCTTCAGAATTGATGGTAACAAGGAAAAAAATCTGTTTTAAATGCAGAAGGTAGGTGGCTCTTCAGCCATTGCTCATTAGGCAATCCCTCCATACTAGGGGTCATCAGTGAACCTTTACTGAACTGTCTTCAATTATAGAATGTCTGCAGTGTAGATGCAGGCCATTTGGTCCATTGAGCCTGCACCAACCCTCCAAAGAGCATCCCATCCAGATACACACCCTATCCCTGTAGCCCTCCATTTCCCATGACCAATCTATCTAACCTGCACAAGGAAACTGGAGCACCTGGAGGAAACCCACGCAGAGACAGGGAGAATGTGCAAATGCCACACAGATAGTCGCCCAAGGGGTTGAATTCAACCCAGTCCCTGGTGCCATGAGGTAGTAATGCTAACCACTGAGCCATCATGCCACCCTGTGCTGCCCACCAATGAAATGGAAGACTAATAAATTAATTTTCTTAAATAAGGAACCAAACTGGTCACAGTACTCCAGGTGAGGTCTCAGCAGTGCCTTGTACAGTTGCAATAAATCTTCCCTACTCTTACACTCCAACCCCCTTGAAATAAGAGCCAACATTCCATTTGCCTTGCTGATAACCTGCTGCCCCTGTATGTTAACTTTCTGTGTTTCATGCACATGACCTCAGAGTTCCTTTGTGTTGCAGCTGTCTGCAGTTTTTCGCTGTTTGAATGATGCTCTGTTGTTTTGTTCTCCCTTTGAAATAAGCAACTTCACATCTTTACACATTATATTCCACTTACCAGCATTTTGCTCACTTACTTAACCTGTCAATATCTTTCAGTTACCGAGGACAAAGCAGCTCGCTTTATTGACACCACATCCACTCCCTCCACAATCGACACTCAGCAGGAGCAATGTGTACCCTTTAGAAAATGTACTGCAGAAATTCACTAAAGATCCTCAGACAGCACCTTCCGAACCCATGATCACTTGGCAGAAGGACAAGGCCAGCAGATATCTGGGAACACCACCATCTGGAAGTTTGAGTTGGTACCATTCTGTTTCTCATAACATTCTGTCTCTAATAGCATCATGGATCTGCCTACATCAAATGGGCTGTGGTGGTTCAAAAAGGCAGCCCACCACTATCTTCTCAAGAGGAACTAGGGACCAGCAATAAACGTTGGCCCAGCCAGCAATGCCCATATATGCCCATGAATGAATTTAAAAAAAGGCTTCTTGGTCAAATCATGCTTATGCAAGAAACAACAGTAAACAAGAGTTTGATCCAAACCTATCGATTACAATCTTTTTAGAATTAGGTAGACTTGAAAATGGACAGAGAGAAATGTTTTGAAAAGCTGCCATCATTAGCTGGTCTCATTATCTATCATGTTCAATGTGTGGTTATTGCTTTCCGCTGACCGAGTCACTAACAATTGCTCATAATGGCCAGTTCTTTCGATTTTTGATTTCATTTGATTTATTGTTGTCACATGTAGCTAAGTATAGCAAAAAGTTTTGTTTTGTGAGCAGTATAGGTAGATCATCATAAACAAGGACATAAAGATCATAGAATGTTTCAACTGAGTGAGGCATACAGGGTACAGCTGCACAGGAGGTACACAAAACAAGATCAACATTAGGTTTGAAGAGGTCCATTCAGCAGTCTAAACCAGCAGGGAAGATGCTGTACTTTAACCTGGTGGTGCATGTGTTCAGGCTTCTGTACCTTCTGCCTGATGGAAGAGGTTGGAGGGAGACCATTACCGGGGTGGGAGATATCTTTGATGATGCTGGCTGGCTTTCTGCAGCAGCAAGAAGTGTGAATAGAGTCTACGGATGGAAAGTTGGCTTCCATGATGGTCTGGGCAGTGCACTCAACATTCTCTAGTTTCTTATAGTCCTGAGCAGAGCAGTTGCTGTCCCAGCTCATGATGTACTCCAATAGCTACATGTTTGGGTGGCAATGGGAGCGGCTCTCTCTGTGCTTCACGATGGATGTGAAATGTACGGTGTGCAGTTAATATTGAGTTTTCACAACTCTTACTCATTTTTAAAAAGAATACTTTTCCATCTGGAGTGGGCATTTTTGACAAGGCTAACATTTTATACCCACCCTATCGCCTTAGAGAAAGTTGTAGTGAGACTGTATCTTGAACTGCTGCAGTCCTTGGGGTATAAGCTGACCCATAACACTATTAGGAAGGGGGGTCCAAGATTTTGACCCGGCAACAGTGATAAAGCAGTGATATATTTCCAAATCAGGATGGTGAGTGGCTTGGAAAGGAATTTGCAGGTGGTGGTGTTCCCATGTACATACTGCCCTTGTCGATCTGGCTGGTAGAGATAGTGGGTGTGGGAGGTTTTATTGAAATGGCTTTGGTAAGTTGCTACAAAACATCTTAAAACTCATATACGGTACTGCCACTGTGCGTTGGTGGTGAAGGGAGTGAATGCTGAATTGGGTGAATATTGTGCCAACCAAGCGGCTGCTTTGTCCTGGATGGTGTCAAGCTTCTTGAGTGTTATTGGGGCTGCACTCATCCAGGCAAGTGGGGAGTATTGTGCCTTTTAGCTGATGGACAGGCTTTGGGAAGTGAAGAACATTATGGGGGCACTGACACTCTTCAGTAAGCAAATTCTAGTGGGTCTTTGAAATTGCAGGACATGCCTCGATCTTTCTGCCATGGTCTACTCCACCCTCCAAAACTTTCTCTTCTTCCAAAATAGCTTGCTGTATTGTCATCACACAGGAGCCAGTAAAACCATCATTGTCACGTCAATATGGCCTTCTGTTATGTGTGAGTGGCTGGCACATTCACTCATGAATTCAATGGGGGAGCTGGCTGTTGAGTGACAACATTATGATATTTAATCACAGAATGACCAAGGGGATGGAATCTGAAGCTGAAAGGATTATTTTGGACTTGAGGAGGTATAGGTGTACTTGTAGCGCAAGCCTCTCATCAACTATCGATGAATAGTTTCACCTCATTGTTCACTATTAGTGGTCCGTACCTTAACATTTTCAGCACCTCACCGTGTTATTTTAGCAAAGGCACTACCACAAGAAGAATTCTAGAATTCGACACGTTTTACCACTGTTCAGGAAAATTACACAACAGTAAAAAGTTGCGGACGCTGGCTTCACGGTCACACCTCATAGACTAAGGAGTTCTGAATTATGTAACTTTAATTTTCCTTGTCTACACCACGCTCTGCATTTACAACCTTTTTACCTTTGCCAGTGTGTATGTTTGATGTTACATTTTTATTTTAGTTTCAGTGTTAAATTTCCTTTATCTTTTACTCAAATTTTGACTGTGAAAGAATTGTTGATGTAGGAACTGCTGGATATTCCGAGGAGGGGTTTACTGGGCCTGAAACATTAACTCTGCTTTCTCTCCACTGATGATGCCAGATCTGCTGAGTTTTACCAACTATTTCTATTTTTGTTTGCATTGACCCCTTCAGTTTAATCTAGTTAATTCAGACTTAATCGGTGTCTATGGAGCCAACTGCTAAATGAACTTGTTGCGACCAATTGAGAGGGGTTAAAATGAGGGCAGCTGATTTTGTCCTTCCTTACCTGATCATAATAAAACACAAAAAGATCAGTTGAGTGTCCAAAAAGGAATCCTAGCCACCTGTGGCACATCTGCCAATGGTACAGCAATTAAACTACTGATTTACAACGAGACAGAATTGGAGGAGGGTCGATATCTTGGAGGGATTTAGTCTGAAGGAAGATGCAGAGATAGGGAGGATTGAGACCAAACAGAGATTTGAAATCAGAGATAAAAACTTAAAAATTGATACATTGCTGGGCTGGGAGCCAATGTGGTCAGCATGTTAAGGGTGAATGTTGCGATGTGTGTAGAGTTTTGGATCAGTTCATGTTTAAAGAACATGCAAGGTCCCTGATATCCTGTCTCCATATTATTGTTTTCCAGTCTTTTTGAAAATGACTCACTTTTCTTGCTCAAACAAACAAAAGGTTTCATTGAAGTTTCCTGATTAAAATGTTTTGTCCAAGAGGCAGCTATTTCAATAAATTTGGAGACGAGTTAATATTTGTTTGTCTGAGTCATCATTGTTTTCCTTGTTTGAATATTGAAGCATCAGAGTGGTTCCTTGTGCGTGGGAAATTTTTTAGCAACCACTCAGTGATGCCCATCTGTCTGCAAACACCTCTGAGACTGCCCACTCAATAAAAGAGAGAGCTAGACGACAATTCATCCGTACATAGGCTGATATACAGTATATGCTACATGAATAGTATCCCAGCTGAACAGCATTCAATTATTTGTATCACTGTAATAATCAGTGTGAGGGTCACCTGTTTAACCTTTAACCTCAGCATCTGCAGTTCTTGCTAACCTGTATTCGATGTTGCTATGAGCGACAGAGTGACATTTTCAATTTAAAGACTAAAAAGGCCATGCAGTGGGCTGAGAATGATGATTTTGCACGATTTCCTTTCTAAAATGTTGGCCTTGAATTTATAAGGCTGCACTGATGGAGTGGGGCCTGTGTGTAAAATTGGAAATTACAGCAGGACTAGAAAATTTCTGGGATCAGAAGTAAAGAGAGGTGACTTAATTGGAACATATAAAATAATCAGAGGGTTAGATAGGGTGGATAGGGAGAGCCTTTTTCCTAGGATGGTGACGGTGAGCACGAGGGGGCATAGCTTTAAATTGAGGGGTGAAAGATATAGGACTGATGTCAGAGGTAGTTTCTTTACTCAGAGTAGTAAGGGAATGGAACACTTCGCCTGCAACGGTAGTAGATTCGCCAACCTTAGGTACGTTTAAGTCATCATTGGATAAGCATATGGACGTACATGGAATAGTATAGGTTAGATGGGCTTGAGATCGGTATGACGGATCGGCACAACATTGAGGGCCGAAGGGCCTGTACTGTGCTGTAATGTTCTATGTTCTATGTTCTATGTTCTAAATCTGTGCAGTGGTTCAACGCCCAGCCCTGCTGAAGATCACCAAAAGTGGTGCTGAAATGCTAAGAAATATCTAACAGTGACTCTCACTCTGACTTTGTTCCATGCCATAAACATGCATCTCACTTTAACATCAGTAAACTGAATAAAATTGGGAATCTTGTGTCCTTGAGCAAAATTTGATTCATCATTTTAACTTAGTGAGTAATTTTGCTATTTTGATGGCGACTTTTTTCATGATAAAGACTTACTTGATTGTTTCAAGCAAGAGAACTCCCAACTATCCCATCGGATTACCACTGTGTTTTGGAATTCAGTTTTTTGGTTTGGTAGAAACATCTGTGTCGAGGAGATTCTGGTTCAAAATATAAACTGGGATTTTGACATTGACCCATCACTTGAAAATAGATAGTTTGAAAAGAAGTTTTTTTTTAATCAGTTAGGAACCTCAGAATACAAATTCTGCCTGGGGACCAGCAGACAATGGAAAATGACAAATTTGCTGAAGGTAAACATTACAATTATTCACTTAAGAAAGGTTTTAAAATAAATTAATTCAAAGGTAATTAACACATAATTGACATTGCCAATATTTATGTTTATATGTGGTCAATTTTGTTTGTAGTGAATGTTCTGAGGACTCAGGGGATGTAAGGATGAATCTCAGAGTGCTCCCAGAAATGCCGACTCCAATGAAGCAGTGTTGTTCTACTCCGCTTGGAATTTACACTGGAATTTACATTACACTGGACAGACAGGAAGGAAACTAGCCATCAGATGACATGAACAGAGTACAAATTTTTTTCTGATTAAGGGTCTAGGCCCGAAACATCAGCTTTTGTGCTCCTAAGATGCTGCTTGGCCTGCTGCGTTCATCCAGCTCCACACTTTGTTATCTCAGAGTACATGAACATCAGCTAGCAGCAAAACGGCACAACAAACTTTCCTTAACATCAGTACACTTGGGAACAATGAAGGCCATGAGTTTAACTGGGACAACATTAGCACAGTAGCCCAAGCCAAACATAGACACACATGAGAATTCCTAGAGGCATGGTTCTCAAATCGCAATGCAATCAAACGTATAGAATTGGACCCCATATACAAACCTTACAGACCAAAGCTGGAAATGACACTGCTCACCATGACGGACCGGACAATATAAATTCCAAGTGGAATAGAATAACATTGCTTCATCGGAGGCCTCACTGTTGATGTCAACTTGCATGGTCATGAAACATCTGAACAAAATCAAGCCAGCTCGGCGATCAGGTCAACAACCTCACTCACAGCCCAAGCTACAAATCTTTGCAAAAATTTTAAATGCTCTCAGAAACATGGGTGAACTAGACTTCTAGTAGAGACCTCAGTCAAATATGGTATCCCATGCCTAAGTGAGGTATCTTGAGACACAATTTTAATGTAGCATATAAACAGTTTGCACGCCAATACCTTCAATCATTTCACTGCACAGTCCATTTCAAATGGATTGAGGTGTTGGTGCAATTGGAATTAAGGCCCTGAGGATTCTCCATATCAGTCAGTTTGCCAAATTCTATTTACCTTGAATCTATTACCTTTCAAATGTTCAAATGGCAGCACATGGTAACAAAGAACCAATACATTTAAAATAAAGATCGCTGCGAGAATGCTAACCTGTTCTGTTTGAAGAATGCCAAAATGTCAGATTAAACAGAAGCCTTTCACAGTGCTATTTACCTGTAACTTCAGAATTGCATGGTCTCATGGTCATTTGGAAGATTATCTCATTTAAATTGTAACTGGAATCCATTTAATTGTGAACTATAACACATCACATGACTACTTAATTGCACTGAAATATTGCTTAGGTGTTCTGAGAATTTTTATCAATTCAAAGAGTTTGGTGAATAATTTGGTGCTCATTCTGATAAGCAGATGACTATATGGGCCCTTTTTTTGAAGCTTGTATATTCTGGCTGCCTTGACCATTTAATAAACTGTGATTAGATTCTTGTTATTAGAAAATAAACTGGAACATGTATCATCTTCAGAAGTATGTTTTTGGGGAAGGAAGAGTTGGCAGACCACGTTTGCGTGAGTGACACCATGTAGTGTTGTGACAATATTTCTACCCGTATGTTGTGTGTTTATAAAGAAATGAAGCAGAGTTTTCATAAGGGATAGTTCCTGCTTAATCTGCTTTTCTTTCACAATAATTCCTGGTTTCAATAATCACCAGGTTCCATTTAGATACACGTTTCAGGTTTATCTCAAATTACAAGGTTCGGCAGTGAGACAGCTCCCAATCCTTTACAATGCCAATCAGATTGGATTTAATATTTTTCTCACTATTGAATGGAAGATTGGATCTGAGATTTTCTTTTGTTTAGCCAGGTTCTGTGGAATAATCTATAGATTTAGTGACTGGCTTTAGCTGGGTGTATCTCAACTTCAATGGAGATAATTCACAAACCACAGAGCCTTTGTACGTTCCATCAAAACAACTCCTTACTGCCAACTTAGACTGAACAAGTTAGGGCAATAGTTAATGAACGAAATTCTACCTGAAAAATATCAAATGGCCATTGTGTTAAATCTCGCTCATTTGTAAAGAATTCAATAAATGCCAGTAACTGATTACAAATCAACTTAAAGGGAGATATAACAACTCGGAGTAAGAAGCAACATAGAAGGTACTTTCAGGCAAGAAACATAATGTGCTCTACTTCAATCTTATATCCAAACAAATTAGATAAATTACAAAGTGTACAAAGGAAATTATCATGCATTAGCAATAAATGTTGCTCACTTTTTGAAACGAAGCAGGGAACATTTTGAAACAGTTGAGTTTAAACATCCACCAGAGAAATTCTTTCGATTTAAACACTCATTTTAAATGCATATGTTCTGGATGACTGCAGGCATGCTTAGGTTGCAGGAAGGGTTAGTTAACTCGATAACCAGTATTCCAGTAAAATACACTCCATCTTGTAGATGAGGTATGTGCATGTCCAAATCTGATGGACTTGACCTAGTAGACAGAGCTAGACCAAGCCCTCAAACCAATGCAAGTAAACCAACCTTATATCAAATACATCATTTTTCGCAATGCATCAATCATTAGATAAATGTAAAGAAATGCTTAGATATCAAGTGTGCAGTAGCAGTGCAATGTATAAAAAGATTGCATTTCAATTTAGTTTATTTAAAGAGTGTTGTGTGTTTAGCTGCTCCATACAATCCTGAATGATTTTTGAACTAACACAATGCTAGACTAATGGAAATTTTCCTCTCATTCACAGTAATTAGAAAAAGAATCTACCTCATCTTGCTCATTAGAATATCGTTGCTGTGGCTGTAATGGGAAATGATATTGACATTTTTAAAAATGTAAATCCTTTTGGAATTCAAATATACTGACCTCCCTTGGTGCAACATTTAACTAACACTGAAAACATTGCCTGTTTGATACTTAATTGTTGCTGCTAAATTTCTATCAAATACTGAATACAGTGAAGCAAACAAAAAATTCAACTTTAAAGTAAAAATAATCGGCATGAAACGTACAATTCTTTATATAATGACACCCCCAACATTAGTTCGTCCATAGTACTGTAAGAAGGGAAACATGCATCATGGATATTTGCACGTCGACACCAAATTATTTCTGCACTGAAGATGAAGTAAGTTTCCACCTTCTTTCTGTCACAGTGGTTAAATTGCTCTCAGAATGCATTTACTCTGATGGTCAGTATTAAATGGAAAATTGTAATATTCATTCAACTGTAGTTAGACATGTTGTAATCCTATTTACTGCATGATTGAGCAAAGAAATTGTCTGTTTTATAAAAAAAAACACCCTCCACATGACATTTTATATTTTAGCAACTTAACTCCTAATCTTGACTAGAATTCACCGATTTTGCTGTGAAAATTTTCTGAGAATATGTTGGATTTTACAAAGATTTTGTTTTAGAAAAGCTGATAATGAAAGATAAAGTTGCAATGTGTCTTTGCTGATTTCAGCATCCTTTTGCATTGGTTTGTCTGTAGCTTTGCATTCAGTCTTTCTTTGTCAGACATGTCAGACATGAGCGCAGCTTCAACATGGCCTGAAATGGCCTCAGTCCATCAAAACCAAAGTCCAAATCAGAGCATTTCAGACACATATACCCAGAGAGGACAAGATGTGCGAAGTATGGTCATAATCAGCAACCATTTATATATTTGCTGAAGAGTAAAAGTTTCTAGTTTCATCAAGAAATCGAACTGATGTTGAGTAATTGTCAATTAGCATGGTATTCATGTGCAAACATTAAAGTGTGGTGTTTGGAACTCAAACTTTACCCGAATTCAAGGAGATACTGAAATGAATGCTTCTTTGGTAAAACTGCTTCGCTTTTCCATTCTTGCAATGATTAGTTTCCACATACTTTGCTATTTGCAATAATTTTTTATTGCACTTATTAATTTATTGATAACAAATGAGGGTTATATAGAATTATAGAAAACAAGAGCAGGAGTAGGCCATTCGGCCCTTCGAGCCTGCTCCACCATTCAATATGATCATGGCTGATCACTCAACTCAGTCCCCTGTTCCCATTTCTCCCCATACCCTTTGATCCCTTAAATCCGAAGAATTGTATCTAATTCTTTCTTGAAAATACTCAATATTTTGTCCTCAACTACTTTCTGTGGCTGAGAATTCCACAGGCTCATCACTCTCTGGGTGAAGAAGATTCTCCTCATCTCAGTCCTAAATGGCCCACTCTGTACCCTTAGACCTGGTTCTGGACTCCCTGGTCATTGGGAACATCCATCATTTGTTTGTTTACCTTGTCTAAACAATTTGAAAATTAGAAAATGGGAGCTGAAAGCAGTGAAACCATTTTAAAGAGATAAATAATGTTAATGAATTAATATTTCAAAGGCACATTCATATTAAGGTGTCATTAAATGCTATTTCATATTTTTCCAGTTAAACAGTAACATTCCAACTTTATGATTTACATGTGCAATTCAGTGCTAAAAGTATTAAATTACAAATTACAGACACTATATGAAATTTTACTCGTAAGTCATGTAGAAATAATCTTGTGATATGCATCAAAATTAAAATTGTATCATAATGCCAAAGAGCTGAGCAAGGATGATTAGTTTATGGTTCAGTTTCCTAATTTTATTTTATAATATTGAACAGAATTTTGTAGAAATTTATTTGCTGTCTCCACCCTGCCTCCCACCACTTGCCATTAACAACCTCTACCATGCCTAACTGCTCCAGACTCAATACTTTCAATGATTTTCTGGTTTGCCTCTCAATTTCCACTTTCCACAAACTTGAGTTCATCCAAAACTCTGCTGTCTGTATTCTTACTCAGACCAAGTTCTTCACATGTATTATCTTTAACGCTCATTAATCTACATTGGCTCGTAATCTAACAATGCCTCAATTTTAATAAGATCAAATTTTCCATGATCTCAAGCCTCCCGAGCTTTTTAACCACTTGAAGCCCCAAAGCCCTCCAAACACTCAATGTTTCATCAATTCTGGATTATTGTACATCCCTTTCTCCCTCTGCCCTACACTGACAGCTGTAGCCCAAGCTGCCTCAAGACCCTAAGTGCTGGAATTCTCACTTCATACCGCTCCATCTCTATTTCTCATTCACAATGCATCTTAAAATGTATTATTTTATCGAAGATTTTAGCTGTCTACCCAAATATTTCATTCTTTAGATTGGTGTCAAGTTTTGTTTTATGACTTGCTATGGGATTTTTTCCCTATATAAAGCAAATCCAGAGAAACTCAGCAGGGCTGGCCACGTCTGTGCAGAGAAAGCAGAGCCCAGTGGCCCTTCAATGAAGATCCTTTTTCCTCTGAAGAAGGGCCTCTGGACTCTAAATGTTAATCCTGCTTATTCTCCACAGATGCTGCCAACCCTGCCGAGTTTATCCTGCATTTTCTGTTTCTGTTTCAGACGTCCAGCATCCGCCTTAAAATATAGAACATAGAACATAGAACAGTACAAGGCCTTCGACCCATGATATTGTGCTGAACTTGTATCCTAAACCTGAGGTCTATCTAACCTCCACCCCTACTTTCTTTATTTTATTATAAGAATATAACCATTTATTGAGATTATGTACCATGAAGCAATACTATAATAAAATTCCTTTTAATGTTGAACTTTAGAATGCTTTTTATTTGCAATTCTCATTTTCCTTCCAAAACTATTTAATCACAGCAAGTGTGTTTTGTTGGAAGTCATTGCAGTAAAGATCAGAAGCGAATTTCCAATTGTTCAATGCAGCAGAACTCCACAATACAATCTTAGCTGAAAGAATATGGACAAAGTCTTAGTGAATATAAACTAAAATCAATTCTAGAACTGAACTGGGCTGGCTCAGATTACTCAATCTAACTAGGTACAGGCCATGGTGAATCTAAGCTGTGGCAGTTTCAATGAAATCTCCTGCGCTTAAAGCCTTTGAAAAATGGAAAAAAATTAATAGAAGCAATGGACTCATTTAACAGAATTGTAATGTCCTCAGCTTTAAAGAGAGTACCTTCTCACTGTTCAGTTTTTGGATCAAGATCTCACATTTGATTTTGTTGCTCGTTGGCTCAGATATATTCATCCCTATCAAATGGATACTACACTGGGATTGTGTGAACTTTGTATTGAGACACAAGACAAATACATCCTCGTGGATAGTCAAGAAAAATCATGTGGAACAAACAGTGGTAAAAGAAGTTACAATTATTCATTTTCTTTATTTTATAAGTATGACGCCCATTTTGCAATTACTGGTTGTCCTGGGGATAAAATCTTGTGGATGTATAAATTGAAAATGTGTGGTACCATCAATTATATCATTAGCATTTTGAAGAACTAGATGTTTTTCCAGTCACAAAATGCCAACATATTTTCATTTTTTCTCTATCCCTGATCTATATGAAAGAGGATGTTATGTTGAATTGGGGCTGGTTAGCTCTGTTGTCGAGATGGCCGGTGTGTGCTGTAAAATAACAGCAGCTGCATAGGTTTAATTCCAATGCTGAGTTGGCTTAGGACCGGCCTCTTCGTCCTGCCCCGGGAATGGGTGACAATGACAAACCACCAAGAAAAGGATCCACCAAGAAGACAATTCAGGATGAAGCATCAACAGAGAATGAATCCAGAATCTGCTCTCGGGCAAGACAAACAACAATGAATTCACGCTGAACATCCATGTGGTCACATCCACAGTTATGTTAGAGCTGTTTCTGGCTGTGCAAGCATACTCTCCACTATGCCTAATAATTATTAAAAAAAAATTCATGTAAATTATCTTATATAAATGCACGTTATTTAAGAAGGCATTTATCATGCCCAGACTCTCGCTAAAAAGGAATTTTATATTTGAGTGGTGAGAATGAATAACTCAGCAGTAAAACAGTATCCCACCCAGAACAGAATATTAGCGATTGCTGTAAATAAACTTCTCCATTCCATAAACAAACAGAATTCTTTTCAATGCTTACTGTATGACCAGAAAATCAGTAGGAAATCAGTTAAAACAGGACACTTGAGAGTTATAGTTATAAACTTAACAGAAAAGGAAGTCTTAAATAATGTATATTTTGTTTTTAAATATCTCCCAGTTAACCTGAAGTAAGCAGTTAGGGTGCATAGCTTACTGCCACACATTTTAAAATATGGTATTTGGATTTGCTACAATATATTGATCCAGTGGCTTGAAGGAGTTAGAATTATGCAGAAAATCATATTCTCACACAGTAGACATTAAACAGTATTTCAGTTTTATAATGAAATACAATCAGTTTATCCAGGGATATATCATTTTGATTGTGCAACAGTTTCCAAGCTACTCAACTGTCCTGAACTCCAGGGAGCATTAGAAGCAAACTTACTTCAAAATACAAATCTATGCCATCCACAAAGAGGAAAATATATCTTCACATGATATTGAAAATAATTTTGATAGCAACATGTTCCAGAGCTGTAAAGAATGATGTATAAGATACTGCAGAAGCTCTTTAAAAACTTTCAACTTACCTTTTTGTTTGGTTGTAAACTTTATCTCCCGTGCATGGTATTATTAACTCAAGACGGTGAAAATGTTGGTATTCCTTTTGTTCAAACTGGTTGGATTTTGAGGCAAGATGAAATTGTACAAACCCAATCTCAATGAAGTAAACCCATTGAATTAATTGATCTGTTCCACACACATTGTTGTTGTTTCATCGTTCAGCACCTTGTGATCAAACGTGGCATTTACCTCAGAGATTCTTTGTCTTCTCTGACAAATCATCTCATCTCCACAGCCAGCAAAAGGCAACCGACCACTTCCTGTCGAATTGAGCAACAGCAGAGAAATGGAGAAGGCTGTTAAGACTGATCTCTCGGGTTCCTCATTGCAGGTGTGTTGGTTTCAATAGCAGAATTAAGTTCAATTGAAAGTTACTTCATGCACTATACATTGAAAACAGCTTGTTTTTTCGAGGAACAATCGTGCCATGGTGTAAGAGAAATGACCAGCTGCTATGAGATGGAGAAACCTCAAGCCTGTTTCCAAGAGTCATCAACCCACAGGTAAAACTGCCTTGGAAACTGGGAATCCTTCGAAACAAAAGTCCCCAAAATGAAGCAGTAAGTAGTAAGATATCATGCAGCTGCTCTGCTGTGAGGCTGGAGCCTTCAGCAATGCAGATGAACCATCATTGGTGCATCAGTTGGACTTGATATCAACCCGCATGTGTAAGTTGGAAATTGCTGCCTTTCCTAATGGTAACAAGAAAGGCTTTTGGGGTACAGTGGTCATGCCCCTATCTCTGAGCCAGAAGGGTTGGGTTCAAGTCCCACTTGCTCCAGAAGTGTGTCAAAACATTGCTAAGAAAGATGATCTGAAAATATCTTTCTCATGTTAATAGCCCTTTCACCAAAGATTACAAAATGGCCAAATAATATTCTGTTGTTAAAACTTGGTAACAATTTGATTATTGTAAATAAATGGTTCAAGTTTGTCCCTGCACTAGTCCCAGACATAAACATCTTCCTCGCCTAATTCCACTGGCTTCTCTGTGTTGCAGTCAAATCAATCATTCCCATTGACACTGCTCAGCCTGTATGGGGCAGCTGTCATCGCTTCTACCATTGAATGCTACTTACAAATGTCCTAGTGAAGCTGGGAGCTCACACATCTCAGGGAATGGCTGGAGTATGGAACAATTTGAGTGGAATCTTTCGTGCCCTGGAATGAACCAGGCAATGGTGAGTCAGTTGGGAAAATGCACAAGATTAAAAAAATAAGAAGTTTGAAGTTGAGAAAAAGAAGGCTGATTTCCATTCAAGGTTTTAACAACAAGATAAGAACCTCACTGATGAGTGGCAAGGGGAAAAGTTTGTACACATTAACATCTCATTATTAACAAGTTTCACTTCAGTTACATGCATTTACATGCAGTTTGCTGGATGCCGACAATTCCCAACATGAGCAGATGGGACTCTGCCTTGAACAATCATTCCCAATTGTTCCCTTGTGTCGCACAAACCTCATTGAGTTTTCAATCATGTGGATGAGGGTAGGGCAGTTGACGTGGTGTACATGGACCTCAGTAAAGCTTTTGATGAGGTTCCACATGGTAGGCTATTGGAGAAAATATGGAGGTATGGGATTGAGGGAGATTTAGCAGTGTGGATTAGAAATTGGCTTTCTGTCAGAAGGCAACGAGTGGTGGTTGATGGAAAATATTCAGCCTGGAGTCCGGTTACTAGTGGTGTGCCTCAAGGATTTGTTTTGGGACCACTGCTGTTTGTCATTTTTATAAATGACTTGGACGCAGGCATAGGTGGATGGGTCAGTAAGTTTGCAGATGACACTAAAGTCGGGGGAGTGATAAACAGTGTGGAAGAGTGTTGCAGGTCGCAGAGAGACTTGGATAAACTGCAGAATTGGGCTGAAAGGTAGCAAATGAAGTTTAATACAGATAAATGTGAGGTGATTCACTTTGGGAAGAATAATAGGAAGGCACAATACTGGGTCAATGGAAAGATTCTTGGTAGTGTGGATGTGCAGAGGGATCTTGGTGCCCATATCCATAGATCCCTGAAAGTTGCCTCCCAGGTTGATAGTGCTGTTAAGAAGGCTTACGGTGTGTTAGGTTTTATTGGTAGAGGGATTGAGTTCTGGAGCCGTGATGTCATGCTGCAACTGTATGAAATGCTAGTGCGGCCTCACTTGGAATATTGCATACAGTTCTGGTCGCCCCATTACAGGAAGGATGTGGAAGCATTGGAAAAGGTGCAGAGAAGATTTACCAGGATGTTGTCTGGTCTGGAGCAAAGGCCTTATGAAGAAAGGCTGAGGGACTTGGGTCTGTTCTCATTGGAGAGAAGAAGGCTAAGAGGGGATTTAATAGAGACATACAAGATGATTAGAGGATTAGATACGGTGGACAGTGAGAGTCTTTTTCCGAGGATGATGACTTCAGCTTGTATAAGGGGGCATAGCTGCAAATTGAGGGGTGATAGATTTAAGACAGATGTCAGAGGCAGGTTCTTTACTCAGAGAGTGGTAAGGGCATGTAATGCCCTGCCTGCCAATGTAGTTAACGCAGCCACATTGGGGGCATTTAAACAGTCCTTGGATAAGCATATGGATGATGATGGGATAGTGTAGGGAGATGGGCTTAGATTAGTTCACAGGTCGGCACAACGTGGAGGGCTGAAGGGCCTGTTCTGAGCTGTATTTTTCTATGTTCTATGTTCAATCTCTTAGGGCACACTGTACAGGCAGTGGAGTGACTTGTACAATCACCATCCTCTCCCCCCAAACCCTTTCGCTGCCTCCCTGCCCATTTTGGTTGACTCTGGACACGTGTCTGGCTATCTTTTTGCACATGGTCAACATCCATTTCATAAATCAGAACAGATTGCATCTTAGGACACCTCACTTAGCCCTCATTCACTTTGTACTTTCTTGGATGCTCACAGCAATTCTGTCTTACCTTGACCTTCCCCTATATTGTCATTTTAATGCCTCATTCAGAACTTACAGCGTCATGGTACATTTGTCCTGCCTTATCCTTTGGCACAGACACAAAGCAGGGTAGCTTGTCATGTTTCCCAGCTGTGATCCATCCAGGGTGTAGAAGTGTTTATGTATGACACTGTGCTACATGAATCTCACAAGTACACCGTGTGACAACAGCTAACGCAGCAAACATACTGTATGTGCCTCAGCCAAACAGCCATGAACTCAAAGTCTAAGAAGTGCATCCTCAATCAAGTCAAGGCTGATTAATGTCAGTCAGGGTCTACGAACTTGGTCAGTCAAGGCTCAATATCAGTCGAGGGACTTGTGTGGGACTTGGATGGGAGTTTGGCTTCTGTGACGGCCTGGGCTGTGCACACAACTTTCCACTGCTTCCTATGCTCCTGGGCAGGCCAGTTGCCGTACCATGCCATTATGCACCCAGATAGAATGCTTTCCATGGCTCAACTGCAAAAGTTTGCGAGGGTCCTCATGGGCATGTCTAATTTTGTGACAGTCCCAAGGAAGAAGAAGCATTTTTGTGCCTTCTTGACCATCGCATCTACGTGGGAGATCCAGGACAGATTGTTCGCTATGGTCACTGCACAAACTTAATACTCTCAACTCTCTAAACCTCAGATCCGTCGATGTAAATAGGGACATGCCTCCCTTTCAGGAGTCAAGGATTTGTCTAAAAGTGAACCTGGTTGTGTCTCAGCTGACTGAGCAGTTTGGAACTGGAAACAGGTTTCAGAGTCAGAGACAGAGAGAGAGAGAAAAGCAGAAAAGTGTGCTCTCCTCTTCTTCAAAGCTGAAGTAGCCTGTTTGCTGCAGTAAAGCAAGACTCAGTTTAAATTTAAAACAAAACGGTACCTTTCCTGCAGCAGTTGCTGTGCGTTGTGACTTTTGAGTGCGTAGGTCAGAGACATTTTCTAAGTGAATGAATTGCTTTCTATTTCTTACAAACCTGCATTAGCTTCCAGAGAAAGACCATCAAGATGAGCCGAAAATGGATCATTTCCAGGTCAGAATCAAAAAGTGTGTGTGTGTGTGTGTGTCTGTGAGTTTCCTTATGTCTGAGAGTGTCTCTGTATCTGTGTGTATGTACGTGTTTCTGTGACTGTCTGTTTGTGTGTATGTCTGTGTCTGTGTGAGCGGGTGTGTATGTGAATGTGTGTTTGGGTGTCTGCGGGACAGTTTATAAGGGATTAGAGTTTTCATTATAGTGTTATATGTTAATGTTTTATATCTGTCTACTCATAGCTATTATGTAATTACTTACAATAAATATTAATTCTTGGTGAGCACAGAAATCTGATCTACATTTTTATCAATCTTGGCTCAAAAGTCAGGTAAATTGGGGAACATTGCGTACTTTAAAAAAACTTTAACATTTAGTTTGACTCTGAGAATAGTGGGGCATGATTTACAGCATGTTGAACCAATGGGCCATAGCACAGCCAAGCCTATCTCACTTCACAGGACAGTCTTGCCATCCCTGGTATCAACCCAGTGAACCTACACTGCACTCCCCCAATTATAAGTATGTCCTTTCTTAGGTAGGGAAACCAAAACTGGACACAAAGCTGCGTGGCATGCTCTCACCAATGCCCTGTAATCCTCTGGCATGAAGATCAATATATCTTCTTAATCAGAGAGTGTGTTCTTGACTGCTTGCTGCAGCTACCTGTCTCCTCTCATTGCCTGGTGTAAGAGAACACCCACATTCATTTGTACATTCACATTTTCCAATCACATCTGCCATGTGTTTGCCCACTCACTCAACTTATCTAAATCACCTTGAAGCCTCCTTACATCCCCCTCACAATCCCACCCAGATTGGTTTTGTCAGCAAATCGGAAATGTGTATTTTGTTCCCTCCTCCAGGTCATTTGTTATAAAATCATAGAATTCCTACAGTGCAGATAGAGGCCATTCGGGCCATCAGGTCTGTACCAGCCCTCCGTAAACCTTCCCACCCAGACCCACCCTATCCCGCGCTCCCCATAATGCCGCATGGGGTTCTTACCCTAAGTCTAATCTACCTATCCTACACATCCCTGGTCAGTACAGGACATTTCATTATGGCCAATGACCCTAATCTGCTCACCTTTGGACTGTGAGAGAAAACCTACACAAACACAGAGAGAATGTGCAAACTCCACACAGACAGTAGCCAGAGGCAGAAATTGAACCCCAGTCTCTGGTGCTGTGAGGCACAACGCTAACCATATCATGAACGGCTGGGGCCTAAGCACTGACCTTTGCCTTAATCCACTTGCCACAGCCTACCACCTGGAAGATGGCCCATTTATTCCTACTCTTTGCTTCTCAATCCATGCCAATAACAAAAAAAAATCTTCTGTAAGTCCAAATCCACCATAACCACTTGTTCTCCCTTATCAATTCTACTAGTTACATCCTCAAAAAACTTCAGTAGAATTGTTAAGGACAGTTTCCCTTTTATAAACTGATACTGGCTTTGTCCAATCTTGTTAGTGCTTCTCAAGTGTTTAGTTTTCACATCTTTTATTAACAGACTTTTTAGGCTAACTGGTCCGTAATTCTGTATCGTTCTCTCTCCCTTCCTTTTTAAACAATGGGATTATATTTGCCTCTCTCCGATCTCTGGGAACTGCTCCACAGTCTGTAGAATTTTGGAGGATAACCACCAATGCATCCAATATTTCTAGGGCCATTTCTATTAGCACTCTGGGATGGAGTTTATCAGTCCTGGGGATCTGTCAGCCTTTAAGCCCATTAATATCCCCTGTACCATTTTCTTACCAATGCTGATTTCTTCCAATTCCTCCCTTGCATTAGACTCTTGGCTCCTGATCATGCCTGGGAAGTTATTTATGCCCTCTTCTGTGAAGACAGGCCAAAGTATGTGTTCAGTTCCTCTGCCATTTCTGTCACTAGAAGGGGTTAAACCTTAGGAAGAGGGAGCCTTGGATGGGTTGTTGATGCTTGAAGTTGACAAGGCACTGGGATTGGATAAGATACATCCAAGGGTTTTGAAGAAAGTGAGTGGAGAAAGAGTTGGAGGCATTGGCCATAATTTCTCAGTCTTCCCTGGACTTGAGGACATGCCAGAAAACTGGAGAATTGCAAACAATACAGCCTTGTTTGTGATAACAAGGTGTATAGCTGGATGAACGCAGCAGGCCAAGCAGCATCAGAGGAGCAGGAAGGCTGATCTTTCAGGCCTAGACCTTTCTTTTCAGAAAAAAATGTTTTTCTGAAGAACGGTCTGGGCCGGAAAGGTCAGCCTTCCTGCTCCTCTGATGCTGCTTGGCCTGCTGCGTTCATCCAGATGTACACCTTGCTATTTCAAATTCTCCAGCATCTGCAGTTCCTAATATGTCTGTAACAGTCTTGTTTGTGAAAGGTTATAAAGATAATTCCAGCAATTATAAACCAGTTATTTTAACTTCAGTGTGGGGAAACTTCTAGAAGCAATTATTCTGGATAAATTTAGCAGTTACATGGCAAAAGAGGGGTTGATTAGGAAGGCTCAGCATGGATTTTTAAAAGGGAAATTGTATCTAATTAATTTACTGGCATGCTTTGAAGAGGTAATAGAAAGGCTCAATGAGGATAATACTGTTGATGTAATTTACATAGATTTCCGGAACGTGATTGATACAGTGCCAGACACAGACTAGTGAAGAACATTATAGGTCACGGAATAAAAAGGACAATTGCAACATTTATAAAAAATAGCTGAGTGATAGAAAACATGGAGTCATGGTCAATGAATGTTTTTCAGGCTGGAGGAAGGTTTTTAGTGGAATTCCCTGGTTTAGAAGTATTGTTTTTCCTGATATTTGTTAATGATCTGAAGTCACATAACACCAACTTATACTCCAAAAGGTTTACTTGAAACCACAAGCTTTCAGAGCACTGCTCCTTCAGGTGAACTGAAAGCTTGTGATTTCATGTATCCCTTTTGGGCTATAAACTGGTGTCATGCAACTTCTGACTTTGTCCACCCCAGTCCAACACTGGTACACATCACGTCATTAATGATCTGGATCTTGGTGTGCAGGGCGCAATTTAAAATTTTGCAGATGGCACTAAATTTGGGAGAATTATAAACTAATACTGATGCAGAAAATTGTGAAGTGATGCACTTGGGCAGGAAAGACATTGAAAGATGTTATAATATAGGGGTATAATTCTAAGGGGGTGCAGGAGCAGGTGTGTGTGGGTATATATATATGCAGAGATCATTGGAGATGGCAGGACAGTTGGAGGGAGTAGTTAATAAAGCACACAGTGCCCTCAGCCTCATTAATAGAGACACAGAGTACAAGAGCAAGGAGGTGCTGTTGATCTTGTGTAAAGCACTTGTTAGGCCTCAGCTGAAGTATTGTGTACATTTGCAGATGCCATATTATAAGAAAGATGGGTATGCATTGGATAGCGTCCAGAAGTGATTCACAATAATGATTCCAGAAATGAGAAACTTCAGTTATGGGGATGCTTTAAATGGGCTGCATAGAGGCAAAAGGTTTTTAATTTAGGAAGGCTTTATGTGCTAGCACAGGTTTGGTGGGCTGAAGGGCCAGTTCCTGTGCTGTACTGGTCTTTGTCCTTCTTTGTTCTAAGTTGGCACTATTCTCCTTGGTGAGAAGAAGGCTGAGAGGAGATTTGATCCAGGCTTTTGAAACCATGAGTGGGCTGGACAGAATAAGTAGCGAGAAACTATTCCTGCACCTAAAAGGAACAGGGAGGGGAGAGCATACGCTCAAAATGATATGCAAATGAAGGCGATGCGAGCGAAAAAACATTTCATACAATAAGGAGTTAGTATAAGGATTACACTGCCTGGAAATATGGCTGAATGGGGCATTCAAATGGGAGTTGGAAGACTATTTCCATAGAAATAGCGTACAGGGAGAAAGCAGGAGGTTGGCACAAAGTAATGAAGTTCATTTGAAGAGCCGCTGCAGGCCCGATGGGATGAATCGCCTTCTTCAGCACCAGAACTATTCTGAGTCCCGTTAGGGCTCACACAGAGAAGCTCTCTATGAATCTCCTCAAAATGAACACTTAGCCATTTGGTAAATTCACCTCATTATGTTTAAGAATTATGTACGTAGTTTCATGTTTTTAAATTTATAGCAACTAACTTTGCTACACATTCCTGTCCTACAGTTGTGTGGTGTTTTTAGCTAACTCACAACCAAGTGTCTTATATCCATCTAGAAGCTTCATGTTTTATGATATTTCATGTGCCAATTGGTACAATGGCTAAAAAGTTTCACAAGTGCTCTTGATTCTTAGAAAAATAAAGATTCCGGTTTTCAAAATGATATCAACAAATGCTTTGTATTCTGCTGAAACTGGCATCCTGTTTGAGATGGACCCAGTCATTTAAAATGTTTTTTGATAAATACGATTAAATTACCGACACATCACTTTGGAAAATATTGAATAACAAACCCATTACTCAGTTGACGTTCTGCAGTGTTTACATTCTCACACAGAGGTGTTTGTTTTTAAACGACAATCTTTTTCAGGACACAGTATTACTGTAAAATAACCTACAATAAAATCCAGAACACTTTTGGCAAATCCCAGATCTAATTTCGGCCATTTTGAAATAAGCATTTATTTGACAAGTAGCACATGAAAATACGTTCCTTGTCCTTATTGTTTTTCCTAATTAAAACCTGCATTTTATACATTTCTTTATTTGCCTGAATATGCTGCTTTAGTAAGACTGACAAGATTCCATCACCTTTTGATTGCTCGGAGCATGTGTTTGACCACAGCATAACTGTTGTGGTTTCTGTCTCAGTAATTGTGCAGTTGAAACATATGCATTTTGCAGTGTTGAGGTTTAGCTTTAGCCTGTACAGGATGTAAAGAGGTGTGGTGTCGAAAAATACCATGAAGACTGTTTTGTGCACTTCAGAAACCTTGGTGAAAATAGTTTGGTGAATTGAGCCAGCCATGTCAGTGGGGCTGATTTGTCAGGGTTATCAGTGTTCCCGAGGAGAGTGGCTGAGCGATGTCACAGTTAACAGGGTGCACTCATACCCCAATGAAACACCACCATTATTGTTCTCAACCTCTTTCAACCTGCTTATCTTTCAAACATTATTACAGCTCATACTTCCCACTCCCACCCTCCGCCAATGCCTAAACTAAGCTTTCAATAGTCGATAATAGGTTGCAGGCTTTTAGGCTTAGGAGTTAAATTAGGTTCTTTTAGACATATAATAAGAAAAAGCATACTTGCTAAAGATTAAGTAATGAATATTTACCACAACTAGTAACTGGGAATGTGTATGTGAGTATATTTGACACATGCCCCATTTGTTTCAGTCTACAACATGAGCTTGAAAAGTAAACCTTACTGCAGAGGAGGGACTGTTTTGCAGTGGTTAGGTATTCTACAATTTCAAAGGTCCCATAAAAACATTTTTTAAACTTGTTGGTGGGGGGCTTCTGTTTAATGTATTCTGCATTAACACATTTAGCAGTCAAATGTGCCAATCTAACTGAATCAGCTTCAAAGGTCTTGAGTCAGCCTCCATGGAAAACAGGGATTTGAGACTGGAAAATGAGGTGCACAATGCCTGAAAAATGAGGATAACAAAATACCACAGAGGTATCAAAGCGAGAGCCGGGGCACCTTCAATCACCCTCACTTTATCTTCCAGTAGGTGTCACCTGGTCTTGTTGGCTCTTGTATGTCACTTTGGGTGTCTTGGACATGTGTGAGTTCAAAGAACATAAGAACTAGGAGCAGGAGTAGGCCATCTGGCCCCTCGAGCCTGCCCCAGCATTCAGTAAGATCATAGAACATAGAACATTACAGCACAGTACAGGCCCTTCGGCCCTCGATGTTGTGCCAACCTGTCATACCGATCTCAAGCCCATCTAACCTACACTATTCCATGTACACCCATATGCTCATCCAATGACGACTTAAATGTACCTAAAGTTGGCGAATCTACTACAGTTGCAGGCAAAGCGTTCCATTCCCTTACTACTCTCTGAGTAAAGAAACTACCTCTGACATCTGTCCTATATCATTCACCCCTCAATTTAAAGCTATGCCCCCTCGTGCTTGCCGTCACCATCCTAGGAAAAAGGCTCTTCCTATCCACCCTATCTAACCCTCTGATCTTTTTGAGACTCAGCTCCACTTACCCACCAGCTCACCATAACCCTTAATTCCTTTACTGTTCAAAGAGTTATTTAGCCGGGACTTAAAAACATTCAGCGAGGTATTTTCAACTGCTTCGTTGGGCAGGGAATTCCACAGATTCACAACCCTTTGGGTGAAGAAGTTCCTCCTGACCCCAGTCCTACATCTGCTTCCCTTTATTTTGAGGCAATTTCCACTAGTCCCAGTTTCACCTGCTTTGCAGAAACAACCTCCCTGCCTCCACCTTATGTATTCCCTGTTTCTATAAGATCTCCCGTCATTCTTCTGAATTCCAATGAGTATAATCCCAGCATACTCAGTGTCTCCTCATAATCCAACCCTCTCAACTCTGGAATCAACTGAGTGAATCTCCCCTGCACCCCCTCCAGTGCTAGTATATCCCTTCTCAAGTAAGTAGACCAAAACTGCACACAGTACTCCAGGTGTGGCCTCACCAGGACCCTACACAGCTGCAGCATTGCCTCCCTGTATTTAAATTCCATCCCTCTAGCAATGACAGGCAAAATTCCATTTGCCTTTTTAATTACCCGCTGCACCTGCAATCCTACTTTTAGCGATTCATGCACAAGGACACCCAAGTCCCTCTGCACACCAGCATATTGCAATTTTTTACCATTTAAAATATAGCCTATTTTGCTGTTATTCCTACTGAAATGGTTGACCTCACACCTATCAACATTGTACTCCATCTGCCAGACCTTCGCCCACTCACTTAGATTATCTATATCCCTCTGCAGACTTTCAGTGCCTTCTACACACTTTGCTCTACCACTCACCTTGGTGTCATCTGCAAGTTTTGACGCACCACACTTAGTGCCCAACTCCAAATCATGTCAACAGTTGTGGTCCCAATGCTGATCCCTGAGGCACACCACTAGCCACTGACCACCAACCACAGAAAACATCCATTTACACCTGCTGTTTGTTTTCTACTGGTCAACCAATCCTCTATCCATACTAATACATTACCTGTAATACCGTGCAATGTTATCTTCTGTAGCAGCCTTTGGTGTGGCACCTTGTCAAATGCCTTCTGGAAATCCAGACACACCACATCCACAGGTTCTCCATTGTCCACCAAGCAAATAATGTCCTCAAAGAATTCCACTAAATTAGTTGAACATGACCTACCCTTCATGAACCCATGCTGGGTGTTCCCAATGGGACAATTTATATCCAGATGTCTTGCTATTTCTTCCTTAATAATAGATTCAAGCATTTTCCCCACGACCGACGTTAAGCCTATAGCTACCTGCTTTTTGTCTACTTCCTTTTTTAAACAATAACGTCACATTGTCTGTTTTCTAATCTGCAAGAACCACCCCAGAGTCCAGCGGATTTTGGTAAATAATTACTACTGCATTTGCTATTTTCCCCATCACCCTTTTTAATACCCTGAGATACATTTCATCAGGGCCAGGAAACTTGTCTACCTTTAGCCCCATTAACTTGCCCAGCACTGCCTCCTTAGTGATAATAGTTTCTAGGCCCTCACCTGCTATAACCTTCTTGCCATCAGTTTTCGGCATGTTATTTGTGTCTTCCACTGAAGACCGACACAAAATAATTGTTTAATGTCTCGGCTATTTCCACATTCCCAGTTATTAAATTAGCCTTCTCTTCCTCTAAAGGACCAGTGTTTACCTTCGCCACTCTTTTACAATTTACATATTTAGAAACTTGTGCTGCCTGTTTTTATATTCTGAGCTAGTTTACTTTCATAATCTATCTTACTTTTCTTCATAACTTTTTTTGTGGCTTTCTGTTGGCCATTAAAGATTTCCCAATCTACTAGTTTCCTACTACTCTTTGCTTTTTTGTACTTTCTTTTCAATCTAATACTTTCCTTTATTTCCTTAGACATCCATGGCTGACTATCTCTTTTCCTACAGTTCTTCCTTATCACTGGAGTATACTTCTGCTGAGCACTCTGAAAAATCATTTTGAAAGTCCTCCACTGTTCCTCACTTGACCCACCAGAAGGTTTTTGTTCCCATTCTACTTTAACTAACTCCTCCCTCATCCCATCATAGTCTCCTTTGTTTAAGCACAGGGCATTGGGACTGGATTTAACCTTCTCACACTTCATCTGTGTTTTAAATTCAACCATACCGTGATCACTCCTTCCAAGAGGATTCCTAACTGTGAGATCATTAGTTATTCCTGTCTCATTACACAGGACTAGATCTAGGATAGCTTGCTTCCTCGTAGGTTCCATTACATATTGTTCAAGGAAATTATTGTGGATGCATTCTATGAACCCCTCCTCAAGGCTGCCATGACCAACCTGGTTTGACCAATCGATATGTAGATTAAAATTCCCCATGATAATTGCAGTACCATTTTTACATGCATTCGCTATTTCTATGCTTATTGCCTGCCCCACCACAAAGTCATTATTTGGCGGCCTATAGACCACACCTATCAGTGACTTCTCCCTGCTATTCCTAATTTCCACCCAAATGGATTCAACCTTTTGTTCAGTAAAACCTATACCATCTCTCTGATTAAGGGTCGAGGCCCGAAACGTCAGTTTTTGTGCTCCTGAGATGCTGCTTGGCCTGCTGTGTTCATCCAGCCTCACATTTTATTATCTTGGATTCTCCAGCATCTGCAGTTCCCATTATCACTCATCTCTCACTACTGCCCTGATATCACCCTTCAGCAAGATATGACTAATGACCTTACAGATGGTGCACAATTTTCAAAGAAAATTTGTCCCTGCAGGTAAAATAAAATGTAGCTCAATATGGGCTAAAACATATATTTGGTTGGGATGCACAATGGTGCTACCCAATCCCTAAAAAACTGCACCGAGGTGCTATTGTCGCCGAGGAACGCGAAATCAGGCGATTAGCTCATCATAAATGTTATCTGCGACATAGAAGGGCACAGATTGATTCGGGGCTTTTTTTGAACATCATTTTACCCACATGCACCGCGCATATACGTATCATAACATTTGAGACTTCCCGCCATTGTTATTGTAATCAGGTCACCTATCGATATTCTGGAGATGCCTAACCTCTGGAGGATATTTGCACTTTTATCATAGATGAGTCCATGGCATGATATTATCACCGGAGTTTGCTTTATCGTCGAGATACTATGGCCAGTCGCTGTCAAATACCTGAGTGTTGCGGCTACGACTTCATCACTACCATACTTCTCAGTCTTCATCTTCCATGTTTCCTCCAATCGTGATTCCAGTGACACCGCAACATCACAGATATAGGCAGTCTCACCCTCAATCATGATGATATCTGGTTTGCAGAACGAGACTCTCAATGGTATTCGCGGCTCAACCATCACCTCAACCTCCTTTAATTGCCGCATCTGTCGCACGAGTTGTTTCACTACACGATTATGTCGTGCACAGCGCGCATCATGTGTGATCTCACAGCTCTGCAATATATGATGGAGAGTTTCCGGACTGCCACAGTTCCCTCGACATTTACAGTCACCCTGACCACGAGCTCCTCGAGATCTTCAGACTTTCGTCGAAAGCGACCCTGTTCTCAATTGGGTAGCTCTTATAAAGAGTCTCAGGAACATTCTCTCATTGTTCAGTAGCCATCTATGCAATACCTGGTCTGCCCTCATGCCCTGTAGTATCTTACAATCCGCGTGCGACACCAGACGTCTCTTCCATTCTTCCTTGACTTCTTCCACTGTAGAAACCTCCACTCCTCCAACCCTACCAGGTTTAGTCATTTCTCTACACACTGATTGGAAGGATCCCAGTGTCACCAATGCCTGGATCCAGGGTATATCCTTGGCCAAGAGACGTTCCAGTCGCCTCCCCTTCTCAATCGGGATTATAGCTGAAAAAGAAGGAATCCCGAGTCCCCCATCTCTTAAGGTAGAATGTATAAATCCAATGGGGGCATCTTTCGGGAGACGAAGCCAGGTCCTGATTGACTGTCTGATCTGTCGATCTAAAGCCTTCAAGGTATTTCGATGGGCCTCACCTAATGTTAAGGTATATTTCATCTTCGGTATTAAATAAGAACGGACAATTTCCACCCTTTGTTGTGGCTTCAAGGGGGCCCGAGTAACCTCCTGAAGCGTATCACTAAGGATCTTCTTATGTGGTATTGGCGCTCGTCCCTTCCAGTTTAACTGGATTCCAAGATATTTGATCTGGTCAGTTGGACCCATCGCTGGAATCTCCATACCCTGTACCCTAATATTCATCCCTCTAACGGCTACCTTCTTGTTCTTCTTAGAACCAACGATTGAGAGAGTTCTCGATTTTTCCGGATTAATCATCATTCCGGCCATATCCAAAGATGTCGATAGCTTGGATAATTTCTCCCGCAACCGCTGTTCATTCTCAGCCATCACCATCAGATCATCCGCATAGGCAACCACATCCACTTTTTCTCCCGCAAATTGATAACCTATACTGCGGTCGGCTAATTCGATCACCTCATCCATTGCCATAATAAATAGCAACGGAGATAACGGATCCCGTTGCCTCACCCCTCTACCAGCTCTAATCGTAGAGCTACCTAATAGGGCTTCTACACCCTCATAGCCACTCTTCAATAAAGTCACCAGTGGGGGAGGTGCCCCGAATCCCGCCGCCGATCTGAAGATCGTATCATGGGCGACCAGATCAAATGCTTTCGAAAGATTGACGAAAGCACAAGATAAGTTGTCAAATCTTGCCCGAGCCTCGCGTAATACAGCCGTTACCAATTGTGTAGCTTCAAATGTTCCGTCCGTTCTTAAAAAGCCGAATTGAAACGATGGCAAATTCAGACAGTTCATCCATCTCTCAGCCAGGATCTTATGAAGCACCCGGAGCACCACCGACGTCACATTTATCGGTCTCAAATTTGAGGGATGATCGATTTTTCCCTCTGACTTCGGGACCAATGTTATTCGGGATGCACGAAGCCTCTTCGGGACATATTCCAGAGCCATAATGATGTTAAAATATGCAGCCCACACATTCACGTCTGCTGCTGCCATCTGCTCGGCTGATATCCTATCTACACCTGGTGCTGTACCCTTAGAAGCCGTTATGGCTTTCCTCACATCCTCTCCTTCACATGGAGCGACTAAATCCCATCGTTCTTCCAGGATTTTCCGAATCGGTCTATCATCCTTTTTCGGCTCGCATGACAAGAGACCCTCCCAATATTGTAATGTATTTTCGGGCCAACCCTTATCAGCAGCGACCATGTCCCGCCACTCCCCACGGAGGATGGTCTTAACAATATCTCCCCTCCGTTTTGCCCAGTGAGCCTGGACATGGGCATACTCCTTCCGTCGTCGCTGCTTAGCATTAAGTCGTTGCTTACTTCCTGCTGTTATCCGAACTTTAGATGGTACCCATTTCGCCTGCATGTTCTCATCGGCATGTTCATCCAATATTTTCCTTGCCTCTGTCAGCGAACACTCCCCTTGGATGATCCGCTCGACCAATCGCCGTAGTACAAGGCATCCAAATATCTCCACGTGAACATCTCATAGCTGTTGGCTAGCCGCTTCAAATAAGCAATTACGCCAACCCTCACACGTTACCAAAGGATGTTCTTCTTGAGATTCCGTGCGGGCTTCTCGAGTCTCTCCTCTTTCCGGGGTTATACCAGGTGTCATCACCGTTAGATGTTGCTCTCGTTTCGTCATATCCCGTTCTCGAACGGTGGGCTCCGGGTCCTGTGTCAACACGGTGGTTACTCTATGATCCCGGGGTTCTGTTGCCTCCGATTCCTCACCCGATATTGTGACGGGGGTCTGTCCTCCCTCTGTTATGTGCGAAGACACTTCCAATATCGGGCTTCGTTCTTCCAATTCCGGCCAACCAATGGATCTCAATCTAGCGCGCACCGCCTCTGACGACCGTCCTAATTGCTCAGCCAAAGCTTGATAGACCACCTTTTTATCCATACCAGGCCTCCAATGGGTGGCAGTATAATCTCTTATCCACTCATCCTCATATGCCTCCCATCTCCTCTTAACCACTTTCATAGCCTCCAACTTCTTTTGGTTGTCTACTTCTGCATGTTGTCGTCGCTGATGCTGGGATAGTCCGATCTTTGTGCCAAAAGCAGCTTGACATATTTCACACTTTCAGATTGGCACGGCTCTAGTCTCACCCTCTGCAAAATGCATTCTCCTATGTCCATTGAGTCCAGATCTCGATCTGTACTCCTTTCCGCAATGTTCACAGATAAACATCGCGGTTCCTCTTTGACTGCTGTGTGCCGAAGTGGTGGCCTCGGGCTTATCTATGTTTTGATGTGACGTAGCACAGCAGTAGTACGTCTTGGGGGGGGAGCTAGCCCCCCCAGATGTGGTCGGTCGGCACTTGGTCAGGCAGATCCTGCTTCCAGGGGAACCACTAGGAGGTGGCCGACCTGTAACTCGATGTTATAGTTACTCCCACTTAGAAAGGAAACAGATAGCATCACCTTCTACAAGTCACGATGTGCTGCTTTAATTAGGAGTCATCTCTTTCAGACTAACTATAGGTTAGCACCTGGATTCATGACACTCATCATAACATTGCACCTGAATGGAGGATTAGCTTCACATTAAAGTGCTTGGTTAGAATCAGACAACTGTACAGCACAGAACAGGCCTTCTAGCCCATCGCGTGTGTGCCAACACTTGCAAAATTATATCAAATTATTTTTAATCCATAGATCTACAGTATTTCTGAAAACTTCCAAGTTTCTGTCTGACACAATTTTGAAAGTTATTCTGGAATTGTATCAGGTAATCTATCCCCAGATCAGCTGCAGAATAAAGCATCTCAACCATTTTTCCCAATTATCTTACACCTGTGTCCTCTGGTTTCTGACTGTCTGAACAACAGAAACAGTGCCTGCTTAGTTAGCAATGCTTCCCCTATATATTGTACGCTGCTCTTAAGATTTAATTTATTTGACAGAGGCTAATGTTTGGGTTTAAAGTCAACTCAGAAAGTTATGCTTTGACATTGGGTCACAAACAGAATATCGGGGAATCCATGCTTCTATGAGATGGCAGATAAAAGAAAAAGAAACATGCATTTGTGACCACCAGATGTCTCAGTGCAGTTTATAGCCAACAAAGTATGCTTGAAATATAAAGTTGAAACTTACCTTCTTTGGCTAAGCCTGAATTGCATTAACATTTTCGGAGGTATTTTGGCCATGAGGGCTAGCAAGTTCTCTTGCTTTAGTTTGTCAGACTCATCTGATTAACTACCCAATCCACACCTATGGCAGCCCTCACACCCAATCTTAGAATGGCGAGAAATTATGATGTAACTTTTACTAACATTTATTTTACAGTCTGGAATTTGAACTAGTGGCACATGAGCTCTGTCTTTATCTGTGAAGGGGTTTAATAATTAACTTTCTATATATTTATGCAGCTATGGTGGTTTATCTGAAAACACAGCTTAAGAGAGTGATTTTCTGGAGAGAAATGAACATTTATTTTCATTGGATGAATATTATGAGAAAAACAAGCATGAACAGTTGTGCAGAGATAATGGGAACTGCAGATGCTGGAGATTCCAAGATAATAAAATGTGAGGCTGGATGAACACAGCAGGCCAAGCAGCATCTCAGGAGCACAAAAGCTGACGTTTCGGGCCTAGACCCTTCATCAGAGAGCGCAATAGGCTTTAGATAGAAAGATCCAGAAATTGTTTTTATTTTAGAAGTATGGAAAATCCCCATAGCTTGATGAATGCCCTTTTGGTTTCAGGTTTGCAGGGGTCATAGTGAAGCTGGATGTGAAAGACTATCGTTTTCAAAGAAGCAATGTATTTAAGAACTGCTAAGAAACAGGTCACCTCGGTGGAAGGAATCAGTTTGAAATTCCTAGACCAGAAATGTCTGTTTAAAATCCTGAAGGACTTACCCGAAGCTGAGAAATTCCAAGCTCAGTTGTACAAAGACTCAAGGAAGAGGTTATTGGATTCACAAGACTCTCTGTTATGTGTACAGAAAGAAGCGCTGGTGGTGTTAATGCTTTGGTTTTTATTGTGCAATTTGAATTCTTTAAAACTTATGTTCTATGCAAACAGGCTGATTTATTCTTCTTTCTTCCTTTATTTCACGTGTAAGACCATAAGACACAGGAGCAGAAATTAGGCTATTCGGCCCATCCAGTCTGCTCTGCCATTCAATCGTGGCTGACAAGTTCCTCAACCCCATTCTCCCGCTTCCTTCCCGTCACCCTCGAACACTTGTGTGATAAATGTGCCCAGCAATAACATCAGTTGAAATTGTAACACAATGGAGTGGATTCCATTTACAGCCCAATGCCATAAGGTGTCAGCAGCAGTCACTGTTGTGTAGTGAACAGTGAACTTGAAGAAACTTAAGGAAATAAATTGCATACCGATGGGTGATTTAAGAATATTGCTGCTTTAAGAAAGATTTAGCTTGTCTTTCAGCAGCTGGAAGAATTTAAACAGACATCAGTAAGCTTAGGCCAAATGAAATAGTAACAGCTCGAGGTGAAAAGGCAGCCAGGCCTGGGGAAGAAAAACCCCAGACAAGTCAGTGTAGGCCAGACAGTCACACTCTGCACAAAGGCAGCAGACCTGAGCTGGGATTCAGGATGCAGAGCAAAGGGACATTGAGGCCACCAGCAGTGAGTTAGAGCCTGAAGGAGAAAGGGATAGGAAACATAGCTGAACAAACCGACAGGCTGAGAGAATAAAACATTGTAAGAAAAAGATAAAATCTATGAACACATCATTTTGTTCATAAAAAGGGTAATCCTTCATTTTGATTTCTGAAGATATAATAATTATATCAAAAAAATCTAAAATATTTTGCAAACTTTACAAACTTCAAAACAAATTTGGAGAATTTATACTTACGAGCCCTTTAAAAGAATTCCAAAAGCGTTATTATTTACCCCTTAAGTTTACTCGATGTCCCAGCAGCTGATGCCCCTGGAAGAATGCATTACTCTTGTTCTCATTTTATACTGTCTTATAGTCACCCACCACACTCTGGGACAGTGAATTCCACTGATTCATGATCCTTGAGAGAAGCAATTCCTCCTCATCTCTGTTTTAAATCTGCTACTTTTTATCCTCAGATGATAGCCTCTCATTCTAGATTGCCTCACATATGGAAACATCCTCTCTGTGTCTACTTTGTCAAGCCCCTTTAGCATCTTCTGTCTCTCAGTTAGATCTCCTCTCATTCTTCTAAGCTTCAGAGAATATTGGCCTAAACAAGCCAATCTTTCTTCATGAGACAAATCTTTCATCTCTAAACTCAATCGAGTGAATTCTGTCTGAACTGCATCCATTGCAACGACATTCCTCCTCAAGTAAAGGGACCAAAACTGTAGGTAATACCCAGGTACGGTCTCTTTGTGCATTGTTCAGTTGAAGCAACAATTCCCTATTTTTATACTCTATTCCTAATTCCATACTCTCATTTCTAATGCAAGATGTCAAGCTTCTGGAGCATCAAATTTAGTACAATATTGAAATTATGCAGAATTACAAGTCAGAAACTTGATCAATACATCAAGTGAAAATGAAAGATGCCTTAATACCTCCTAAGAGATGATCCTAAGAGAATACAAGTTTAGACTGCATGGAAAAAATCAGTTTCTAAGATACAGAATTTCTCAAAAGTTTAAATACCAAATTCAAAGGGAGAACAAGTTCAAACAGTTTTTTAATCAATAGTTGATAATGTAAAAACAGTCAGAAAATAAGATGATACACCTTTATTGATGTTATAAAAGCTTTTAACAATATGTTAACTTAAGGAAAACATATAGACTGCCAAATTGGGAAGACTTGAGAGAAAAATAATTTGTCAGAAAATCCACGGAGAATTTTATTAATAACTTTTATAAATCACTTGAAACTGTAAATGTGGAGTTTTGAACGGCAAAATCCCTCTAAATGAACTCACAGCAATGTGGTTGACTCTTAACTGCTTTCTGGGTAATTAGGGAGGGGCAATAAATGCTGCCCTAGCCAGTGACACCGACATCCCACAAATAATTAAAATGACAGCCTGATACAAAAAGTAAACAAAACAACACATCCTCAGAGCAGTGTCAACACCTTGGAAGAAAAATAATCCTTACAGGCAAAGCAGGGGCTAGATAGGACAAGGGATTGTTACATTTTAAAAAAGGAGCCAACATCAACATCTACGACGAAGGACATCCTCTGTGAAAGCAGAGAAACGACACAACATTCGGAATAAACTGAACTCTCCTCAAGCCAAAGGCCTGCCAAAGTCCTGAATCAAGTCCTGAATCAAAAATAAATACTTTCTACAGGGATTATGGGTCCTCCAGACTAGCTGAATGTGTGACGTGTTATGACAGAGGCTACAGAGTGTACCATTGTTATACACTTGTTACTCCATGGGTCACAACATCAGATAGGATACTTTTTCCTGTTACCATATTAACCAATTAAGTAGCTTTGGCTAAGTCCGAGTCACATCAGGTTTTTGGAGCTTTTCCACCATGACACCTGGAGAGTTTCCTCACCACATCTTAATAAACTCATCTTATTAACTACCTATCTTCTCCAATGGCATCCCCCAAGTCCAATTCCAGTCTTATATTACCATGCTCCATTCCCAGAACAGCATTCCACTGCTGGGATATCCCAGAATTCACTGGCACCACAGAGCCCGTGCCATCTTTAAATTCCCATTGTGTATCCAAACAAGAACCGCTAGTCTGAAGCTGCCCTGAGCTGTTCCTGACAATAGCCCGGGACATGGCAGACAAGGTGGTAAACAGCACCCACTCTGTGGGCAGGGACCTGGAACTCCTACTGGACAGGATGGAGCAGAGGCAGGACTTTCTCTTCCCCAGGACCAGCAGTGGAGACCACGGCACCAGACCCTGCCCAATCTGGCCTGATGGTCCCCCCTCCCCCAGGCCAGTGCAGTCTCAGTATCTGGAGAAATGCCCAGCACTGCAGGAGAAGGGGGATGCCCAGCTGGCCACCATCTGAGCCCAGGCTAGCTGCGTTGATGGTGTGGCCTCCTGCAAGGGTCGACAGCCTGTTAGATAATCATCGTCTCCACCAATGCTTCCAGGTCACCATCCACGAAGCAGGAAGAGAGCTTTCCTGCCTGGACTCAGTGCACGTTCGAACACAACAATGTGAAGAGTAGGTCCTGGCCTGCAGCATCTGAAATGGTGTGGAATTTGTCTTTAAATATAGTGCAAGCAGTATAAGGCCCCTGCTGTGACATCTCCGCTCCCACCTCCACGTCCACCTCCATCTCCACCCCACCTCCCCTACCGCGTAACTGCACAAGGTGAGCAGTGAAGAATCTGGCTGCACAGTTAATGAGGTGAAGAGTGGAAGAGTGTATGACAAGAGTTGTTCTGAGCCATGAAAGACCAGGCACCAGGAATCTCATTGGGCAAAATCATTCCAGCAGCTGTTCCTTTTGTATTGGCTCAATTGAGAGAAGATTCCTCTTATAGTTTTAGTTGAAGCTGATATTGGCAGACAAAGGTGAGCCAATCAATTGCCCTTTTTTCTAGAACTTAAACCACACCAATTATAATTTTAGCAAATAAATTTGACAGGCTTTCTGGAAATCTCTGCTCTCAATATCCTACATTTCTAGTTTCTCACCACCTCAGGAACAGACAACAGACAGCTCCCCCCAGCATGTTGTGTGCATTATAAAATATAATTTAATCAAATACAAATTCCTGGGCCCAACATTGTAACGACACCATTACAGCCAAGAATGAAACAGGAAGCTATGTAGAAATTTGGTTTAGGTATTCTTTCCAAATTTCTGACACTACCACCAACTATCTGGATACAAATAAAAATTCTGACATTTTACAAATAACTCCTCAGAACTGCTGCATTGACAATGAACTCGGGTGATCCTTTTAAAGGTTGTGATTGTTGGGAATCTTTTTACTATTACTAATTTTAATAGGAATTTTATAAGATTTTTACTTGAGGTCATTCCATCTTCATGCGGAGGCTTGATAACAGGAATTCCCAAAATTGTACCAAAGCTAAGACACAACAATGCCAACAAAAAATGTTTACAATGCAAGTCTAAATATTTTGTAGATTTAATCCGGTTATTAGTGGCAATTGGTTTGTCCTGTAAAGTCATTAAATGCTCCCTGCATTTTGACTGAGTTCCATTTATAGGTTGTAGTTATACTGTAAGGGTCATTGGTTTCACTCTGTTCCTGGCTCGTACAAAATGTGTTATATACTAGGCAGTTGCAGGTCTGATTTAACATTGTTGACATGTGTTCCGTTAACCCAGTGTAGAGATTAGTAACACTCCAAACATGATTTTATTTATTTGTTCATTTGATATGTGCTTCTTTGGCAAGGCCAACACTTATTGTCCATCTGAAAAGCCCTTGAATAGGCAATGATGTGTCATCATCATATGACCTCTGGTCTCATTCTGCCCCACAGTCTTTAACTTAATTTTCTAAATAAAAATAAATATTTTCAAAGGAAGCAAAAATAATGCAGTTTTCAATGGCACTGAGATTTTTCTTTTGTGTCATGACCACTGTTCAATTCCTGGAGAGTCTAGGCCAATCCTGAAGCATTAACAGAGGGATCACTTCTATCAGTGACGGACTTGGAAAACGTAACTCAGTAAAGTCTTTGAGTTAACAAAGTGTGAAGCTGGATGAACACAGCAGGCCAAGCAGCATCACAGGAGTACAAACGCTGACGTTTCGGGCCAGGACCCTTCATCAGAGAGCTGACCCTCTCTGATGAAGGGTCCTGGCCCGAAACATCAGCGTTTGTACTCCTGTGATGCTGCTTGGCCTGCTGTGTTCATCCAGCTCCACACTTTGTTATCTTGGATTCTCCAGCATCTGCAGCTCCCATTATCAAAGTCTTTGAGTTGCCTGTGGTACTGTATTTGGCTTCTGTATCTAAATGATACAAAAGGATACAATTTCAGTGGGCCTATCATAGGATGGATCCCGTTTGTATGTGCACCAAAGGAAAAAAGAAAGAGCTTTATTCTGTTTCAAATCCAATGCACAGGTGTATTGAAGGACTTAGTAGTACTGAAAAATCATCTGAACAGCATCAAATCTTTTTCAGAGATAGTAGGAACTGCCAATGCTGGAGAATCTGAGGTAACACGGTGTGAAGCTAGATGAACACTGCAGGCCAAGCAGCATCAGAGAAGCAAGAAAGAAGGGTCTCGACCCGAAACGGCAAACTTTCCTGCTCCTCTGATGCTGCTTGGCCTGCTGTGTTCATCCAGCTTCACACTGTGTTATCTCACATCTTTTTCATGCTGCTGGTTAACAATGTTTTATTGCTTACACTGCCGGGGAGGTGATGACCTAGTGGTATTATCGTTAGACTGTTAATCCCACAACGGCAGATGGTGGAATTTGAATTCAATAAAATATATGGAGTTAAGAATCTAATGATGACCATGAATCCATTGTCAATTATCAGAAAAAAAATCTGGTTCATTAATGTCCATCAGGAAAGGGATCTGCCATCCTTAACTGGTCTGGCGTCCATGTGACTCCAGACCCACAGACTCTCAACTGCCTTCCAGGCAATTAGGGATGGGCAATAAATGCTGCCTAGTGAGTGATGCCCTCATCCCATGAATGAATTAAGGAAAAATAAGTAAAAGAAAAAAGATTGAGATCAAAAAATATAACTGATTAAAAATAACCCTAATTTGTCAAGAGGCTAAGTTCTCTCACTTTATCCGTTATTTATTTGCTAAATCAAAGAATGAAAGTACTTCTAGGAACCTTTAAAAAAATCTTAGTGTGCAGTTTTATGTTAGAATAAGTCTTTACCTTTGGACCTTGGATTGCAACCTTACAGACAGGAACAACACACTGTTTAAACATAACCTGCAATAGCATTTCTCAATTTCCTTTAGATAAACCACAGTTTAGAGGGGTAAAGATCAAGAGACCTTGTGAATCATACAAATAAAACTGTCAATCAATGTTCCGAAACGGAATTCTTGTTCTGAACACAAATTTTCCTGTCACTAAAAAGATAATTCTAATTACACAAAGCATGGGCACATATCCTGCTTCAGTGAAAGCAATAATGTTTCATTGACTTGGTAAAGTCAGGTAATGTGGTCGGGAAGAATGTGAGTCACATTCTGTTGCTGTGCAAAAAGATTGAAGAATGGGTTTACCTGAGGTACAGGTCCACATCACCAGCGCTGCCATACAATGCAAAATAGTCAATGCTAGAAACCTAAACAAAAAGTAGAACATGCTAAATGACCATAACAGATCAGTCTTTACATGAGAATGAATTACATCAGAGTCTAATTGTGCATAACTTATTTTGAAATATAAGACATCTTTGAGAGCCATCTCCTGCGCGAGATCCACAAACACCATGATGATGCACCTTTTCAGTGACTCCTCTTGTTTTACTCAGCTCAAATCAATGCTGCCGATGACAGATACAATGTTAGAATGCTCCAATTGTTTATCTGTAGCAGCAGGTGGGGATTTTGGAACAAACACAGCGAATGCTGCAGAAACACAAGCAGATCTGGCAACATCTGTACAGGAACTGAGTTTATGTTTTGAATCCAGCGATCCTTCTTCAGAACAGAAAAGTGCTAGAAAATGGCAGGCTTTATGCTTTGACAGAGGGAGAGGAAGGTCATGGGGAACTGATGGTGTGGAGGCCCAGTGCAAAAGACAAATGGGCCGCTGATTGTGGCAAAAGAGAAATGGAGACATAAACTGGGTGTGAATTATGGTGTAAAAGGGAGAGAATGGGTTCTCTCTGCTGACAGCAGTGTAAACAAAACATAAAGATGACAGGACTGTTAAGCACAGGGCGAAAGGGACGGCGTTGAGAATGTAAGAAAAATAGAGAACAGGCAACGTGCGCAGGCTCTGAAGTTGTGAAATATTGAGTCCTAGAGGTACTAAAGCAGAAAATGAGTCATCTAGATGTGAAGCATTAACTCTTTCTCTCTCCACAGACCTGCCGAGTTTCTCCAGCTTTTTCCATCTTTTTTTCAGATCTCCAGCATCTGCAGCATTTTGCTTTTTTTGGGGTGGGGTGCATTAATTTGGATTTAATTCTTGAACAGGGACAAAGGGCATTTTGACCTTTTTTTGCAATTACCAAAACATTCCTGGATAGATATAGAATGTGGGACAATTGAAATGCTCAATCATGATGGTAATTCTGAAATGAGTGTGTTGTCCATGAGAACAATATGCTGTAGAATTTTTGTTTACTTTGACCTTTTACTGTCTGGCTCCTCCCTAGCCTTTACTTATACCCAGGGCATGTCCTAATTTTACTGAGACCATGAAACCTGCATTACCTCTATGTCTATTTGTGAGTACTTTTTGACTGACACTCCACACACATTGCTTCAACTTTCTTCTTCCATTCTCTTCTTGGCCTCTCCTGTTTTCTGCTTCCAGTCACTAATTCTTGCCATGTATTTATTCCCTCCACTTTGCTCTTCTAATCACTAACCATTGCCGATCAATCACCCAAACTCTCATGCTCCTTCTGAAGCTCAGCTTCAACCTGTGCTTTTCTCTATATTCTCTATCGAAGCATGTCTTCATCTCCTGCCAAACAGCCCCAGAGACCTCCTCTCTTGCCTATTTTCTCATTGCTCTAAACTCCAAGCCAACTCCTTTATGAGCCAGTTAGCTTCCCCCACGTCCAGTTACAAAGGGAATCAACTCAATAACATCGAACGTTGCCGTTCATGGGATGGTCAGTTCTAGGCAGAAATTCCAATGAGATCTAGAGAAATTAAGGTGTGCAGCATAATGCCTTCGCTCCACTGAGTTGGAATGTCAAGTGGCAGATTCTGTCTGAAAAGGCTTACCAAAACATAGAAGAAAAGCACAGAAGATGCTGAAAATGCAATTCTGACAGTACCTGTGAAGAGAAGCAGAGGTAATGGCAGAATGTTCTGCTCATTCTGGTGGTGAGTTTGGAAATAACACTGACATTTAACTCAGTGAGACTGTATTGTACCGGGACCCAGCTACCTGCCATCTCCACCGGAGCTGAGATCTGGCTAGGAAACCAAAGGCCAATCTTCTCCTCCTGCCACCATCTGTGGCCCTCAATTGGCCAATACATTTAAGGGTTTTGCCCCATCATCACTGGAATTCACACAATCGCAGGCGCCTGTTGCCATGTGGCTTCCTGATGGCCAATCTGTGAGGACCACTCACCAGCTCAGGAGTAAGGGTGGAGGGGATGGGGCGCTGGTGGTCCCTTGACCAAACATACAAGACGCTGATCGGGCATCACAGAAGGGGCACCCAGTGACAGCTATCAACTTACCCTTACTTCTAAAGCCCTTGCCTCCCTACCTTCCCCTCTCCAACCCCATCCCTTCATGGGTTCCACCTGATATAGTCTCTCTCACTATATCATTCACCTTATCCTTGGCCCTCCACAATCCTGGTCCTTTGGGGTGTTCCCACTGTTCCTTAGGCAGTGCTACTGAGTGCAAGAACTGTCAGCTTCTGATTGGCTGAGAGATAGGACATCCAATCCGGGCATGTCTTGATTTCAGGCAACGGGCCGTTGGTGGCCATGCCACTGCCTGAGTCCATGCCTTCATGAATGCAGGCCCTGAGACCCTTTCACTGTCTCTTTAGCCAGCAAGCAAAACTCCCACTCACACGGCAAGATTACACACAGTCCGCACACATTTGCAGTGCCACTTTTGTTTTCAACAAAATAGTTTCTTTGCAGTTCAAGAAGGCAGCTCACTATCATCACCCTCTCCAGGGTAATAAACACTGCCCATCCAGCACCCCACATCCCACAGATTAATGAAACAGATTGCACGTTGATTCAGGACTGTCAGTCAAGTTTTATAGATGTTAGATAGGGAAACAAATTACATGATCCCTAATTATGGCAAAGTGAAGAGTGTTAGAAAAGTATAGCATTGTTAATATATTGAAGCCTGTTCCCTGTGATAATGACCATTGCCATGAGCCCACATTTACACACAGCGACACATGTATTCCCAGGCAGCAGTTGAAGATTGTGGTATACAGACATCAGTAATCTAAGATTTTTTTCATCATCTCAGCACATTCTTATCTTGTAAAGGCCTTGTGAAACTCTTACTTTACTGCTCATAATTTTTTTCAAAAAATCTGTTATATTCTTTAATTCTAACAATCAGGTTCAGCGAAGTAAATTATTTTTCTTTAAATTTTTTGCTGGGGGACAGGTAGCTCATAGTAATGTAAATCTGTTTTCCTGTACAGTTCTGAAACTACATTTTGTTACATATAGAGTAATTTAAGTATATTTAAATTCATGGAATCCCTGGATTAGTGCAAAGAAATGTATTTTCTTTTGAAACGTATTCCACACAGTTATTCCAAATCGCAAATCAGTTTCATCCCATCAAATTCCAAACATATCAGAAATGTAAACAATTATTATCTGGCTGTTGATTTGCTCTTGTCAATTCAATGTGATTGTTAAAGATACATTTTGCTTTAAAGATTTGCAGAATTAAAATTGTTATAACAACTGGTCAGAACTCCAAAATACTATGGATATTTTTAACTTTTGTAATTGTAAAATGCATTTTTAAAAAGAGGGTGGATACAATCGGAAATGGCTGTGCATGTAAGTTAAGTGACTGTCTGGGGGGAGAGACAGAGAGTGAGACACATGGAATGTAACTTCTGAAGTGTGAATAAAATTTCAAACAGGTTGAGCAGCTATCTCTTTTGGTGTCAAAGATAATGAGGGATCAATGATCCCCTGCTCACCAACAAGTTAGCATCTGAAGATTACGTTCTAAACTGGAGACACATTGCATTTTTACCTTTGAAGAATACAATAGGACATGGATGAAAAAGCTAATTTTGAATCTACTGAAGTAAGACTGAACTCTTTCATGTTTGAATGTTCGTTGGCTGTTAAAGTCACAGTCAGAAAATTATCCCCTCGTTACTCAGTGTTGCAGGTAACAAAATGCTCACTCCATGTGCAATAAATCAATTTTAAAAAACAGCAAAAAGGATTTTTCTTCAGCTTAAAACCAGGAAACTGGAAAATTACCTGTTTACCGTTGTCCTCAATGTCACCTTATCTGCAGTTCATAAAAGATTCAAAGACATATCTGTGTAGCTTTTCTTTAACTTTGTTGTTAGACACCCTCATATTTCTGATCTGTTTCTATCTGTATTGCATTAGTAATTCTTCTTGCACGTATTGATTAATAAATTCAATCTTTTAGTTAATTTAAGAAAGCCTTTATTTTATCCACTCCCAGGATGTGAATATCATTGTCGAGGCCAGCATTTATTACCCACTCCTAGTTGCCCTTGAGAAGGTGGTGGTGAGCTATCTTCTTGAACCATGTGCTTTAGGTTGACCCATAATACTGTTGGGGAGATAATTCCATTTTGACCCAGCAACAGTGAAGGAACAGTGATATATTTCCAGGTCAGGATGGTGAATGGCTCAGAGGGGAGCTTGCAGCTGGTGGTGTTCCCATGTATCTGCTGCCCTTATCCTTCTAGTTACAAGTTATTGTGGGTTTGGAAGGTTCTATCTGAGGATCTTTGGTGAATTTCTACAGTGCAGCTTGTGCATAGTATGCACTGCTGCTACTGAGCATCAGTGTTGGAGGGATTGGATGTTTGTGGATGTGATGCCAATCAAGCCGTCTGCATTGTTCTGAATGGTGTTGAGCTTCCTGAGTTTTGGTGGATCTGAACCCATCCAGGCAAGTAAGGAATATTCTATCACATTACTGTTCAGATTGCTATCTTACCACATACATTGATCAAGCTGGACATCAAGAAATCTCCACAAGCAGGTTAGAGTAGGTACCTGGTGACTTTGGCTCACTGCTTGCTCCAAAGAACCTCCATGTTGGACACCAGGCGCTACCAATTTCTGACTGCAGGCTCCATGGGTACTAGCTACACACAACCCATTATCAGGGACATTGGCATGTGACCTGTGCCAGCCTCAAATAATCCTTCTGGCTCATTTCCAATTCACTGACAGGACACTCTGCCCTTCAATGCTGCCCTTCGAGCAGCCCAGTAACACTCCTTGTAATGCCAGAGTAGGGACAATGGATGCTCAGGGACACCGTCACCGATAGTCAAAAACTATAAGATCCAGCCCATTGTAAATAAAATCAAGAAATAATGAAAAATAATCCACAATTTTGTTATAGATAACAAAGTGTGGAGCTGGAAGAACACAGAAGGCCAAGCAGCATCTCAGAAGCACAAAAGCTGACGTTTCGGGCCTAGACCCTTCATCAACAATTTTGTTATGCTGACTGTCCAGGAGGATGCACAAGATCAAGGCAAAAAGGGGGTGAAAATAGCTGGAAAAAACATCAACAACATCAACCATTAACAGGAGGGCAATGAGACCATCTTCACTTTGATCCAAAAGAAGACATATTAGGAAATGAGTATAACGCTTGGAAAAAACTACAATGTTATGAAGCATCTAAGAACATTGGAACATCGGCTTGTCAGCCCCTTGAGCCTGTTCCAGCATTCAATGAGATCATGGCTTATCTGTGACTTCACTTCATATACCGGTATCTCTTAGTGCCTCTGCTTAATAAAAAATTATCCATCTCAAATTTAACATTATTTGTGGGATAAATTCCATATTTGTGGAAGAAAGTTCCAAACCTCTCCCTCAAGATGCTCAGTTACCCCATCCTTGCTCATAGATTCTAACAACTCCCCCTCCACTGATGTGGGGCTAACTGCTCTGTAACTCCCTGGTTTTCCTCTTTTGCCCTTCTGAAAAAGTGAGTGACATGTGCCATTTTCCAATCCAGAGGGATGGCTCCTTTGTCGGGGATCTGTGAAAGGTTACAGTCAGGGTGTCTACAATGTGCTCCCCTATTACGTCTAACAACCCCCTCCCAACCCCTGTATGGAAACCATCAGGATTCAGGGATTTTCATCTTTTTTTAGCAAATTTTGCTGTGTTACCCTCAAAAATGTGAAGACAAAGTGACAAGAACATTAGCGAGTTTTGAGAAGATTTGTAGCTCACATTGAGGTTCTGGATGTGAGTTTGCTCGCTGAGCTGGAAGGTTAGTTTTCAGACGTTTCGTCACCATTCTAGGTAACATCATCAGTGAGCCTCTGACGAAGCGCTGGTGTTATGTCCCGCTTTCTATTTATCTGTTTAGGTTTCCTTGGGTTGGTGATGCCATTTCCTGCATTGGTGATGTCATTTCCTGTTCTTTTTCTCAGGGGATGGTAGATTGATTTGGAGCCAATGTGTTTGTTGATGGAGTTCCGGACAAGAACGTTAACAAGAAGCGTCCTGGTGATAATATTGCAGATGGTGAATGTTGGAGGAGAAGCTAGATGTTATAAAGTGTTTTGAATGTAATAAGAAAACATGTGATAAAGTTCATCTAACAGGAATGAAGGTGTGTACCTTACACACCATTCAAGACGATGCAGAGAAGATTAAAGCAAGCTGTACTGCTGGAACAAGTCTGAATGCGAGCGAATCTGTGAGATCATGGACAAAGGAACTTGAGAAAATGGAGCAGCTTCAAAGTGTGTGGATAGAAGAGCAAATGAAAAAGCAATGTGGGACCAACCTTCTCACTAAAAAGACAAAGCCTTATCAATCTGTGAAGATCTAACACAAAAAGCTGAAAATCTTGCAGATGTACCCGCCTTTCAGTGCTAGCAGTGGCTGGTTTTGAGAACTGCCATGCTTTACATCACATAAAGTTTTGTAGCAAAGTTGCCAGTGCTGACGAGGAGTATGCAGTGGCATTTCTTCCCAAAGTAAAAAAATTAATTGACAAAGAAGGCTACAACTTCGATCAAATTTTCAATTTGGATGAGACAGGTTAATACTGGAAGTGAATGTCAACAAGAACCTACATTTCTACGAACGAAGCACACTCTTCAGGCAAAGGATTGTATGACAGTGTTACTGGGTACCAATGCCAGTAGAGATATAAAGCTTAAGCCTATGCTGGTGTACCACTCTGCCAACCTGTGAGCCTTGGACGGTTACCTTACATTTACTCGAGGCATCTACTTTAGATTAAGCAAAAAAGGTTGGATGATGGGAGGCATATATTGGAAGTCACTGAGGAGGAAGTGGAAGCTGGAGATGAAGAAGGTGAAGAGCAGGATGCAGCACCATGAGAGCTTTCCACTTCTGTCTTGTCTTTTATCTTGAGGCAAATTGAGAAGCAGGTGCAGCTCTTACAGGACAGTGATTACAATACAGCATGCAGCAGGGTGGCAGTTTGTGGAATAAGATCTTATTGGGCACCCTATGAACAGCTTCTTCATGAAAGATGAGAAAGGGCAAAGCAGCAAAACCTCAATGTCATTTTTAAGCCAAATTGAAAGAAACAGTCAGAAGACAATGAGCCACAGCCGTCCACTTCTGGATTAACTATTTCTCACTCTAACCCTGCAACCACAACTGCACCTGAAGGTGACGATGGTGATGACAATGATGACCCTCAGCCCCTGCATTAACAACAGAGCAATCTCAAAACTTCCTCCCACATCAAGTCATCTTGACATTTTTTTCAAACTATGGTATGAAATTTACTTTTATTTTATTATTAGATACGAATTAAACATTTATTCCAACTGTGCTATCCTTTGTGTTTGGATTTTAAGTGATTTTTTTTGATGGACTGCTCCTAACTCCGCATTTCCCATAGACTTCATTATTTCCATACCGCGATTTTCTATAACGCGATGTTGCACAGGAACAGAACTATCAAGTTATAGCAGAACCAACTGTACAGTCAAATAAAGTGGACTGATTAGTTTTTGGAAAAGATTGAATCAGAATCATGGAATGGCCATAAGAAAGCAGTTTGCTGTGACAGCCCTAGAGTCAAAATCTCTCTTTTCTGGGAAGACAATTATCTGAGAAGATGAGAGTGGAAATAGCCAGAATCAATTCTGTCCCTGTTAACTGATCAAACATTCAGTAAGTTTTGGTGATGAGCTTGTTTGTGTGTTTCTCCTTCCACACAACTAAGCAAAACACCATACAAATTCTTCACTTATACCATGAACTATTGGGTTTAGGGGGTGGGTGTGTGCATCAAACTTGCTCTATTTTTAGAGATAATGGGAACTGCAGATGCTGGAGAATCCAAGATAACAAAGTGTGAAGCTGGATGAACACAACAGGCCAAGCAGCATCTTAGGAGCACAAAAGCTGATGTTTCGGGCCTAGACCCTTCATCAGGGAGGGGGATGGGGAGAGGCTTCTGGAATAAATAGGGAGAGAGGGGGAGGCGGACTGAAGATGGATAGAGGAGAAGATAGGTGGAGAGAAGAGTATAGGCGGGGAGGGGATAGGTCAGTCTGGGGAGGATGGACAGGCCAAGGAGGTGGGATGAGGTTAGTAGGTGGGAAATGGAGGTGCAGCTTGAGGTGGGAGGAGGGGATAGGTGAGAGGAAGAACGGGTTAGGGAGGCGGGGACAAGCTGGGCTCGTTTTGGGATGCAGTGGGGGAGGAGTAGATTTTGAAGCTTGTGAAGTCCACATTGATACCATTGGGCTACAGGGTTCCCGAGCGGAATATGAGTTGCTGTTCCTGTAACCTTCAGGTGGGATCATTGTGGCACTGCAGGAGGCCCATGATGGACATGTCATCTAAGGAATGGAAGGAGGAGTTAAAATGGCTCGCGACTGGGAGGTGCAGTTGTTTATTGCAAACCGAGCGGAGGTGTTCTGCAAAGTGGTCCCCAAGCCTGCCTAACCTGTTCTTCCTGTCACCTATCCCCTCCACCCAACTCAAGCTGCACCTCCATTTCCCACCTACTAACCTCATCCCGCCTCCTTGACCTGTCTGTCCTCCCTAGACTGACCTATCTCCTCGCCACCTTCCCACCTATACTCTTCTCTCCACCTATCTTCTTTTCTCTCCATCTTCGGTCCGCCTCCCCCTCTCTCCCTATTTATTTCAGAACCCTCTCCCCATCCCCCTCTCTGATGAAGGGTCTAGGCCCGAAACATCAGCTTTTGTGCTCCTGATATGCTGCTTGGCCTGCTGTGTTCATCCAGCTCCACACTTTGTTATCTTGCTCTATTTTTATCCTGGCTAAGAGTGTTCAATTGCTAAAACTGTAAGGGCGCTTGTGGTGCAGGGGTAATATCCCTACCTTTGAGCCAGGATGCCTGGGTTCATCTGTATCAGAGATGTGTAATGACATCTCTGAATGGGTTGATTCAAAAATAGCTCTTTTTTAACTAAAGGAATTCTGTATCCCTGCAGCAGTCAGTTGAAAAGCAGTTAATTCCAAAACAGAAATGCAGATTCTCAAAAAATATGCTGGGGTTTACTTTCAATTCCTGGCTGTCGCCTTCACAAACTGTAGTTTCCCACCAGTAACAAATACCAGTCGACCTTGTTTGTACTTATCATGCTTCAGTTCACCCCAGGCCTCTACGTCATGCAGAATGAAAATGTAAAGCACTTTATGATATAATTTTAAGCACTTTATGGTATAATTTTATTAGCTTTGAGGCATTTTTGAAATTTTGCTAATTATACTGAAATCAATTTTCCAATAACACTGCAGTGCCCTAGTTGGATTACTAGTACTTGATTTTACAGGATCACATATCTAACAAAACGTGAATAAAAATACAGATAAATCTAATTATTTCTGTTATTGACAGATCAGATTATGATCAATGTTTATGTACAGAATAATCTGCAATATTTAGGGTGTTATTTGTCCATGTGTTAATGTTGATAGCCCTTGAGAATTTAATTAGGCTACAATTACCCTCATCTCTCCTCCATTTGTCAGTGAGGCAAAGCACAAAACAAATACAATGCATAGCTCCATCAACATTACCCTCATCATCCTTGCTTCATCAAACTGCACAACTTTCAGTTCCACACTGCATGTGACCAGTGAGACTACCCAAATTCATGTAACAGGACTTTTAATTGAAGTTAGGTTGAAAATTGACACCAGCAATAATTTACAGGCAGTGTTGCAATGCTCAATCCCTTCACATTGTGATCAATCTTTTGTTTATTAGTAGTCTAAAGATTAATTGGCTCTGTGTTAGATCAGGAAAGAGAGAACCTTCTGGAGTTAATGTTCATTTTAGTCACCCCTATGTGTTTGAGTGGTGTGGAGAGACTAAAAACAGCTTTTAGTGGAATATCCAAGAGCAAGTCTGACTCTTCTTCACATTCCTCCAGTCCGTATGTTACATCATCCAACATCTCCTTGTGTTGATGACAGATCTGCTCCACCTTTAGTCTGTGAATCTCTCTCCTGAGACAAATGAGTTTCCGAGCAAGTTGGTGATCTGATGACTGCATCTCTCGCTGAAAGAATAAAGCAAAGCAATAAATATTTACTAATGAAAGCATTCTCACTTTAAAGAGAAGTCAAAGCAAATGGAAAAAAATGTTAACAGGATTTAATTTGGAAGATGGTTCCATGAATTTGCCAATAGCAAAATGTCACTCAAAACCAGATAAGATTTTATTTAATTTTTTGGGAGTCAAAATTACAAATCACTATATCTCAGATCTGCAGATAAAATCATTGGATTTTTGATAATTCCATCTTTGCTGCTTCTATGAAAGTACTGGTTTTTTGGCCCCATTCTCCTGTTATTTCCATGAAATCCTGTAAAATTTCAATGTTTTATAAACATTTATACTTATTACTTCTTTCTCACAAGTTTTTAGAGTTTCTGTGTACAGCTGCCTTTTTACTTGGGAACTCCACTTCCTAATGTATCTACGAAAACAAATTCTCTTGGAACAGCAACAAAGGCAACTTGCATTCACCTGGTACCTTTAACACAAGAAAACTAATTGGGCATTTTGTAAGAGCATAATTGGAGAGGGAATAGATCATAGTCCTTTGGGCTTACTCCAATATCAACATGACCACAGCCTCAACCCCACTTTCCTGCCTGTTCCCTATTGGTCAAAATTAAGTTTATATCAGATTGGAATCTCTTCACAGAAGTAGAATTAAAAAACCATCAACAGTAAACTAAATAAGGAGACAAATGGCAAAAAGATAGTCCAAAGAGTTGATTTTAGAGCATGTCAAAGGAGGACAGAGGGGAGGAGAGGTCGAGGTAGCAGACAGTAAAGCTGCCAGAGGTGGTTGAAGACTTGCCGGGTACTCAAGATGCTGCAATTGGAGGAGCACAGATACCTTGATAGATTTTTTTTATTTAAGTTCATCCGTTGGGCATTAGTGTTGTTGGCTGGGCCAGCATTTAATGTCCATCTCTAGCTGCCCTTGAGAAGATGGTGATGCGCTGCTTTCTTGAATCATTTGCAATCCGTATGGTTAAAAGGCAGAATTTAGCAAACTGTCTAGTTCTTTTAGGAATCATCTGAACCTTGTGCTCTCCAAACACCAACATTATGGTGCAGTAAAGTATCTTTTCTTTAGTTATGTAATCATGATTCCGGCTCTGTAGAGAAAAGATTAACTATATTTTTAGTCTGAAAATAGTTACTTATTATGCACAGGAGGCACTATGTCACAGCGATGCCAGATCACATGGAGGTCGAACATTGGTGACCAAACAGGTAGATGAGAGTAAACCGGTTGATGTGGTGTATATGGATTTCAGCAAGGCATTCGATAAGGTTCCCCACAATAGGCTATTGTACAAAATGCGGAGGAATGGAATTGTGGGAGATATAGCAGTTTGGATCAGAAATTGGCTGGCTGAAAGAAGACAGAGGGTGGTCGTTGATGGGAAATGTTCATCCTGGAGACCAGTTGCTAGTGGCTTACTGCAAGGGTCGGTGTTGGGTCCACTGCTGTTTGTCATTTTTATAAATGACCTGGATGAGGCCGTAGAAGGATGGGTTAATAAATTTGCAGACGACAGTAAGGGCGGTGGAGTTGTGGATAGTGATGAAGGATGCTGTAGGTTGCAGAGAGACATAGATAAGCTGCAGAGCTGGGCTGAGAGGTGGCAAATGGAGTTTAATGCAGAAAAGTGAGAGGTTATGCACTTTGGTAGGAGTAACCGGAAGGCAAAGTACAGGGCTAATGGTAAGATTCTTAGTAGTGTAGATGAGCAGAAAGATCTCGGTGTCCATGTACACAGATCCTTGAAAGTGCCACCCAGGTTGACAGGGCAGTTAAGGCATACAGTGTTTTAGCTTTTATTAATAGAGGGATCGCGTTCCGGAACCAAGAGGTTATGGTGAAGCTGTACAAAACTCTGGTGCGGCCGCACTTGGAGTATTGTGTACAGTTCTGGTCACCGCATTATAAGAAGGATGTGGAAGCTTTGGAAAGGGTGTAGAGGAGATTTACTAGGATGTTGCCTGGTATGGAGGGAAGGTCTTTCGAGGAAAGGCTGAGGGACTTGAGGCTGTTTTCATTAGAGAGAAGAAGGTTGAGGGGTGACTTAATTGAAACATATAAAATAATCAGAGGGTTAGATAGGGTGGATAGGGAGAGCCTTTTTCCTAGGCTGGTGACGGTGAGCACGAGGGGGCATAGCTTTAAATTGAGGGGTGAAAGATATAGGACAGATGTCAGAGGTAGTTTCTTTACTCAGAGAGTAGTAAGGGAATGGAATGCTTTGCCTGCAACGGTAGTAGATTTGCCAAATTTAGGTACACTTAAGTCATCATTGGACAAGCATATGGACGTACATGGAATAATGTAGGTTAGATGGGCTTGAGATCGGTATGACGGGTCGGCACAACATCGAGGGCCAAAGGGCCTGTACTGTGCTGTAATGTGCTATGTTCTATGTAACCATCCCCAGGATGTAGTTGCATTTAATAAAACCAGCTGGTGTTCACTCACCTGAGTGTCACCCTAATCTTACCACCTGGTGGCTGAAAGTGATGAGAGCTACAGAATGAGAGGTAGCAGAAGAGAAGCCCAGCAGCAGCATGGTGCTGTGAGGGAGAAATGAGGCCAGCCCAATGATTCAAACACAGAGAGGAGATGGAACCTGATGGGAAGCCCAGAGAAACAGGTAGCAGCAGGTGACAGAGATCCAACGGGGCACCAGACCGCAGAGAAGAAAAGCCCAGACAATAAGCAGATGAAAATCAGTCAGCCACAGTGAGCAATGATGTACTGTATATCAGGGGACTTCACGGAAAGGGAAAACTGTGCGATGTAGGGGGAAACTCGCAGAAGCTGAAAATGAGCGAGAAAGCAAAAAGGTTTAGGTTGAAATCACCCATGTAGCAAATGTATCTAATGACGGGAAAAGTCTTGCCTTTACCAGATCATCCGGACCAGGCAGCAATCCCTGGCCAGACAGATATCGGATAAATCAGCATCGCTGAAACCTCAGCAAATACTGCACTGCTTCAGGTTTTGACATAAAGCTGGACAAATTTCAGGTCCAACTACACAATCAGCAGCACAGTGAATACCATCCTCATCAGACAGAGGGCATAAATGAAGAAAATGGAAAATACAATGATAGGGAAAACCCAACATTTAACTTATGCTTCAGTGTAAGGCACAATCCACTATGGATTAAGCAAAGTTTAATTAGTACAGTCAGGAACCAGGCACAGCCATTGATCTATTTTATAAATTATTAATACCGCTTTGCAAATAATTGCCAGTATGAATCTGGTATACACACACACACAGACACACACACACAGACACACACACACAGACACACACACACAGACACACACACACAGACACACACACACAGACACACACACACGAAATCACTTCTGCAGAAACTCAGATGCATTGAATTATAGTTGAAAGTACAGTAGCTGTAAATTAGGATTTGGTTCACCTTGCAAGCAAAATAAGGGATTCTTTCCAGAAACCAGACTTATGAGAGAGATTGAGATCAGAAGCAGGTTTTATTTTAGCCAGGGACTATTTATGTGATGTTCTTTTCTGATCTTATAAACAGACTGACTAATAATTAAAACTATTCAAAACCTAACTCAGGAGCAGGAAAGCTGATGTTTTGGGTCAGGACCCTTCTTCAGAAATCAGAAATCTCAGATTTCTGAAGTAGGGTCCTGGCCCGAATCATCAGCTTTACTGCTCCTCTGCTGCCTGGCTGTGTTCCTCCAACTCCACACAGTGTTATCTCAGACTCTAGCATCAGCAGTTCTTACTATCTCAGAGTTTCAGTCACTGACTCCAGTTTAAAATTAGGCTTTGAAATATGAGCCAGGAAAAATGATCTTGTGGATATACCACATGTACCCCACCGCATAAGGCTATCGCTTGTTTTTTTTGGTAGCATTTTCACCTTGGACAGTCATAGGCTGATGGGGTCTATTTTTAAACATCAGTGTTGTAGGTAAAAATCTCTCACAATTTCTTCAAACCACTTGAAAGTGGCCTACCTCATGCTATATGTGGCATTCAGCATCACTGGTGAGTGACGGGGCACTGGTGTGGCGCTTTCCTACCACAACATGAACCACAAGCAATGATGGACAGGCAGTCCTCCCATGCATGGTGACTGCCGTCTCACAGAGATGGTGAAAGCCTTTAGGTTCACAGACATGACCAAGTTGGAGATGATGGTTTGGCTCCAAGACAGCACACTTTTGCCGATGTATTGTCCAAACAACAATGATCCAAAACTTTTTTAAACTTTTTCGTCTTTTCATTCCTTTTTTTTAAATTGGCCTCTTGCTGGATTTAATTGGCCACTATCAAACACCGAATGGGCATGATAGCTGCTTCTAGAAATTCTTCGCAATGAGAAGACAAAAGCAAGCTCAGCATCTCTCTGAATATCAGACTTTACATTTTTATGAACTTTCTTCAGTCATTGGCCACATGGGGATTAAACTGGACTAATTTCCAACAGAGTCAGACATTATTGATGGAGCTCCCATCCCAATGATCACAGGAGGAGGATGCTAATCTTTCATTCTCTTCAAAGAATAGCTAGAAGAAGGATACAGCGAGGATATCAGGAACCGGCTGTTACCAGACCAAAGGCCCTCAAAATATATTAAGAAAATAGTCTAGACACTAACATTTTCTTGTTCTTAAAGGTAAGTATATGATGTTGCTTTCCAGATCCAATTTGATTGGTTAAACTATTCGATGTTAAGAAAAACACACTTTATTTTACACTACAGTTTAAGTACAGACAAAATAAAAATAAAAGGAAAGAATTGGCTGAACTGTAACTCTTGTGAAATGCTTAACAAAATAATATACATAAACTGCTGCTAATTAACTGCTCCAATATAGTAACATCTCATAAACACGCCCTTGGCAAAGGCAAATTCAGTAAAATAAATTATATCACGTGCTATTCTAGCATCCAGAAGAGAACCCCAGCTTTTAGCTATAACAGAGAGAAGAATAAGAGCTTTCATGTCCTGCCTCAACAGATGCAAGCGAAAACTAAAAATCCTGGTTCTGTGGAATCTCGAGCCCACCCATTCAGGCTGCTTCTATTGCTCCAATTTAATAAGAAATTCCAAGGCCTCACAAGCTGTTACTTCATTAGCTTTACACCTCTGTTTCAACTTTTCTTTATTTAAAAAAGAGCATAAAACACATTTTGTAAAGCTATTGTATTATCATGCAAACACTAAGTGAAGTCCAACATTTTAATTTACTCTTTCAGGACAGAGTGGGAGAGAATGTAACAACCACAGAGGCAAATCATCTGTTGGATGAAGACCTCCTGGACCTGGTTACACTCTTTGACCATGATGATGATATCTCTTTGCATGCCACCTCTTTGTGGAGTCCCACCCCTTCAATGAAGAAGCAGAAGCGAGAAATATGTCTGTTGATTCCATTGAATCTACCAAACACAAGCAGCAACCATTGAGGGCAGTTAGAAATGCAATATTCTTTAATTCTAAACATGAATACCAATGCTGCTATCAAACATTTCCAAAGTATTAACACACAGAAAAGCCAATTGAGTTTCATCAGAAATCTGGGCAATACCTCAAGGGTTGTCTCCTGAAAGAGATAGAATCTCAAACTATAGAATTTCTTTGGATAAGGAATGGTTTGGATAACTTTAAAATTGAGCAACAGTGGAAGTTTTGATTTTGAATCTCCAGCAGCCAATACTTTGCCTTTGTTTGAGAATTAAACAGAAACCTACCTAACCTGTCATGTGGGTGAGAAAGATTCCATGGCACTATTTCAAGAAGTGTAGGAAAGCTCCCTTTGTGCCCCTGAGCAAATACTTCTCCTTTAACCCATATAGCTAACACAGATAGTCTGCTCATTATCCATTACTGTCTGCACCATCTTCCTTCTGCAACTTGGTTACCCCCTTTCCTGATCTATAAAAGTAACTACACTTCAAATGTTCAAAAGGCTTTTGCTAATCGAAGAGGGATATATGAATGCAACTTTTATTTCAGTTTCTTGTTTTTAATTCAGTCAACTGTTTTCTGTTATTCATGTCCAGAGAGTGCAACAATTGAAACAAGGAAGGGAGAATGAAATACTTTTGAGATCATTTCTCAGAGCAGCATGTTCTGGAACGAGCAGGAGTGCAGGTTACAATAGACGTGGTGTTGTGAAATGTGACATGATTAAACAATGATATCAGAGTAAAGGCACCTTTACTCAATAAAGGTATTAGAAATGATCATTAATGAAGCTTTAACTGAGAAAAGGTAAAAATAATTGGGGCAAGTCCAACTGATTTTGTGAAAGAGCATGGTGGCTCAGTGGCTAGCACTGCTGCCTCAGTACAAGAGTGCCAGGTTTGATTCCACCCTCAGGCGACTGTCTGTGTGGAGTTTGCACATTTTCCCCCGTATACTCGTGGGTTTCCTCCTGGTGCTCGACATTCCTCCCACAGTTTAAAGATGTGCAGGCTCAGTCGATTGGCCATTGGTAATGTGGGGTTACAGAGGTAGTGTGTGATACTCTTCACAGGGATGGCATAGGTTGAATGGCGTACTTCATTGCTGTGGGGATTCTCTCACCTGGCTCAAATTTAATGGAACATTTGAATGGGTAACACACATTGTGGGAAAGAGGAACCTGTAAACAAACTGCATTTACATTTGACAGGGTTAGAGAAGTCATTTCCTGAAATAGAAGCCTATGGCGTAGGGGACTAAAATGGTAACCTGGAGGCAGGCTGGCTGAAGACAGGGGTATAAATGGTTGGGGAGAGGATTCTGAAATAAATAGGGAGGGGGCGGTGGATCGAAGATGGATAGAGGAGAAGATAGGTGGAGAGGAGAGTATGGGTGGGGAGGTAGGGAGGGGATAGGTCAGTCCAGGGAGGACGGACAGGTCAAGGAGGCGGGATGAGGTTAGTGGGTAGGGAATGGAGGTGCGGCTTGAGGTGGGAGGAGGAGATAGGTGAGAGGAAGAACAGGTTAGGGAGGCGGGGACGAGCTGGGCTGGTTGTGTGATGTAGTGGGGGAGGGGAAGAACTGGACTGGTTTTGGGATGCAGTGGGGGAAGGGGTAGATTTTGAAGCTTGTGAAGTCCACATTGATACCATTGGGCTGCAGGGTTCCCAAGCGGAATATGAGTTGCTGTTCCTGCAACCTTCTGGCAGCATCATTGTGGCACTGCAGGAGGCCCAGGATGGACATGTTGTCTAAGGAATGGGAGGGGGAGTTGAAATAGTTCCCGACTGGGAGGTGCAGTTGTTTATTGCGAACCGAGCATAGGTGCTCTGCAAAGCGGTCCGCAAGCCTCCACTTGGTTTCCCCAATGTAGAAGAAGCCACACTGGGTACAGTGGATGCAGTATACCACATTGGCAGATGTGCAGGTGAACATCTGCTTGATGTGGAAAGTCATCTTGGGACCTGGGAGCAGGGTGAGGGAGGAGGTGTGGGGGCAGGTGTAGCACTTCCTGCGGTTGCAGGGGAAAGTGCTGGGAGTGGTGGGGTTGGAGGGGAGTGTGGAGCGGACAAGGGAGTCCCAGAGAGAGTGGTCTCTCTGGAAGGCAGGCAAGGGTGGGGTTGGAAAAACGTCTTTAGTGGTGGGGTCAGATTGTAGATGGCGGAAGTGTCGGAGGATGATGCATCGTATCTGGAGGTTGGTGGGGTGGTATGTGAGGATGAGGGGGATTCTGTTTTGGTGGTTATTGCGGGGGCGGGGTGTGAGGGATGAGGTGCCGGAAATGCAGGAGATACAGTCGAGGACGTTCTTGACCACTGCGGGGGGAAGTTGCAGTCCTTGAAGAATGAGGACATCTGGGATGTGCGGAAGTGGAATGCCTCATCCTGGGAGCAGATGCGGCGATGGCGAAGGATTGGGAATAGGGGATGGAGTTTTTGCAGGAGGGTGGGTGGGAGGAGGCATATTCCCGGTTGCTGTGGGAGTTGGTGGACTTGAAATGGATATTGGTTTGTAGGTGGTAGCCTGAGATGGAGACAGAGAGGTCCAGGAAGGTGAGGGATGTGCTGGAGATGGCCCAGGTGAACTGAAGTTTGGGGTGGAAAGTGTTGGTGAAGTGAATGAACTGTTTGAGCTCCTCTTGGGAGCATGAGGCAGCACCGATACAGTCATCAATGTAACGGAGGAAGAGGTGGGGTTTTGGGCCAGTGTAGGTGCGGAAGAGGGACTGTTCCACATAACCTACAAAGAGGCAGGCATAGCTTCGGCCCATGTGGGTACCCAAGCCCACCCCCATTGTCTGTGCCATCTACAATCCAACCCCACCATCCAAGACATTTTTTCCAACACAACCCTTGTCTGTCTTCCGGAGAGACCACTCTCTCCAGGACTCCCTTGTCCGCTCCACACTCCCCTCCAACCCCACCACTCCCAGCACTTTCCCCTGCAACCGCAGGAAGTGCTACACCTGCCCCCACATCTCTTACCTCACCCCCATCCCAGGCCCCAAGATGACTTTCCACATCAAGCAGATGTTTATCTGCACATCTGCCAATGTGGTATACTGTATCCATTGTACCCGGTGTGGCTTCCTCTACATTGGGGAAACCAAGTGGAGGCTTGGGGACTGCTTTGTAGAACACCTCCACTCGGTTTGCAATAAACAACTGCATCTCCCAGTCGGGAACCATTTTAACTCCCCCTCCCATTCTTTAGATGACATGTCCATCCTGGGCCTCCTGCAGTGCCATAATGATGCCACTGGAAGGTTGCAGGAACAGCAACTCATATTCCTCTTGGGAACCCTGCAGCCCAATGGTATCAATGTGAATTTCACCAGCTTCAAAATCTCCCCTTCCCCGACCGCATCCCAAAACCAGCCCAGCTCGTCCCCGCCTCCCTAACCTGTTCTTCCTCTCACCTATCCCCTCCTCCCACCTCAAGCCACCTCCATTTCCCACCTACCAACCTCATCCCGCCTCCTTGACCTGTCCGTCCTCCCAGACTGACCTATCCCCTCCCTACCTCCCCACCTATACTCTCCTCTCCACCTATCTTCTCCTTTGTCCATCTTTGGTCTGCCTCCCCCTCTCTCCCTATTTATTCCAGAACCCTCAACCCATCCCCCTCTCTAATGAAGGGTCTAGGCCCGAAACGTCAGCTTTTGGGCTCCTGAGATGCTGCTTGGCCTGCTGTGTTCATCCAGCTTCACACTTTGTTATCTCGGATTCTCCAGCATCTGCAGTTCCTATTATCTCTGATCACGGGAATGAATGGTCCTTTGGCCAGTTTGCAGATATAATGAATAGAGTCCCACACAGTTTTGTGCTGCGCTGGGATCTCAGCGTTTTACAGGTTACACTCAATCAAATAAGAGGGGCAACAGCAAATTCACATCAGTTCACCTGAAGGTTCAAGCATCAGGCGTAGCAAACAGTGAGTGAATTGTTATACCCATTCTGAAGGCTCTGGTGGAACTGCGGTCGCGCCCCTGCCCTGGACCCAAGATACTTAGGCTCAAGTCCGACTTGCTCCAGAAGCGTGTAAAAACATCTCTGAAAAGGTTGTTTAGAATAATAGGTGTACACATTCTGAGGGCTCTTCGGATGTGGTGGTACTGTCCCTACCTCTCGGCTGGAGGGTCTGCGTTCAAGTCCCACCTATCCCAACCCTGTCACAATGTACCTCAGCGGGTTGATTGAAACTGTCGCCTTTTCTGAGGGGGGCTTTTGTGGGGCAGTGGTAGCGTCCATACCGCGGAGCTAGGAGCTGTGTAATAACATTTCCGAGCAGATTGATTGAAAGCATCTATTACCCGTTTTGAATATTTCCGGAATTAATTGTATGGGAGTTGGTCCTCTGCAGGAAAATAACAAAAAGGCTGACGTAAAGCATTTGGCCAAAGTTTTTGTGAGTCATAGATTAAAAATCAACTTCAGAGGAAGGTGTCAGTAAGATAACCCTGTCCCCAAACTGTCTCCACCTGTAATTGAAGAGACTGAAAGAAACGATCAATGGGGATCGAGTTGGGTCTGCATTTCTATCTGGAGCTGCTCCGCTCTGACCTGCTCACACTGAGGTTCACACTGTATCAGAGACAACAGGAGCTCTCCCGCCTAGCGCCCGGACGGGAACATACTGACTGATCCTTCTCTACTGGGAGCTGAGAGCTGGGGAAGGTATCTCTCCAAAACAGTACCACAGCAAACCCCGCGGAGCAGGCTGGAAGCTTACAGACCATTCAGATAGAATCTGACTTCACTTTCCTTTTCAAGAGAGACAGTAGGAACTGCAGATGCTGGAGAATCTGAGATAACAAGGTGTAGAGCTGGATGAACTCAGCAGGCCAAGCAGCATCAGAGCAGGAAAGCTGACGCTTCGGGTCTGGATCCGACTTCAGAAATGGGCTGAAGAAGAGTCCCAGCCTGAAACGTCAACTTTCCTGCTCCTCTGATGCTGCCTGGCCCACTTTTCTTTTCAAATCCAGTTTAAAAATCCTTCCTTTCCCTCCGGCTACATCTGCCTCAGCAAACGGTGACTTTCTGGCTGAACGCGGCTCCTACCGGACGGTCCTGACCAGCCGCCCAAGGATAGAGGACCATCGCTCGGGGATATTGCAGGGAGGCTGATCAATGTCGGGAAGGGAATGGGGGAATCCGCTCGGTCAAACAAAAATCAACCTGCTCCAAGGCAGTATCACACAGGGTTCAGCTGTGACGGGATGTGGGGATCTCTTGTGCTCTTTCCCCCGTTTGAGAAGGTCGGACTGAGCCTCGCTATAGCTGCTCCCCCTCCACCCCACCCCACAGGCAGGAGCCTGGGAATGTGCCTGGGATTAGAGCAGGCACGGACCGCAAACCTGAACACGGTGTGCTGCCAAAAACAGGGAGAGGCAGGTTTGACATCGCAGGCAGCTGTCTGTTAGGGGTGGGAGGCAGTGAGATCAGTAATTTGTGGCTGATCTCCAAACCAACAGCATTTCCAAAGGTGAGCTAAAGCAGGGGTAGCACAGCATGTGTTCTGACAAGTTTTTCGGACTTTTAAGTAACTCGAAAAAGCTCAGAGAAATGATTAAATTCTTTGTCAGTAAATCTTTTGGCTGCTTTTTGTTATCAAAGGCATCCCCGGCCAAGCTAGAGTAAAATGTGGAATCCTAGTTTAGTCAATACTCACCAGCTCCTTCCTCAGCCAATCTAAAGCTTCTCCTATATTGGCGAAGCCACAGATGCTGGTCAGGGAGATGTCACTGTTCGTGTGCAATCCCTGGGTCAGGGTCACATTACTGGCACTGGCTGGTCCCGAGTGGGGCTCCCAGCTCTCGCTACTTTTCCACGGCTCGCTCTCCAGTTTCTGCTGCCACTCGGCGAACGAGGGTCTGCGGGTCTGCAGCTTTAACTTTGCTGTCAGTGCTTTCACCCGGCTCAGATGGTCATCCTGCTCCGGATCAGCTGCTGCTCCTGCTGGAGGCTCCATCTCTGTGCCCGAGCTCCAGGAACTTTCCACTGGGAGCCTGGAGGTAACACTGAGTCTGGAAGCTCAGCTCAGACTCACTCTGCAGCTGCTTGGTATTCTACACAGAACCGCCCTGTCATCTTAAAGGGACCACACAGAGCCTTTCTCAAATCCCCCAGCACCGAGTAAACATTCAAGATTCATGTTGCGTCTGATTTTCTAAATTAACTTCCGGCACTTATTCCAAGAAAAGAAACGACTCCGGAATTTACTTTATCGCCTTTCTCTCTCATGAATTTTCTATTTACCTCCAAAGTTGGTCACTGTTTGTACTTTACATTCACTCACTGCGGACTGATAAATATTCCCCTCACTTCTTAAACGTTATTTCACTTGCAGTCAAGTTTCGAATATTGAAACTTAACGTTTTGATGTGTTGAATTGTAACCGAAAAGCGGTAGGGAGTGTGAAATCTACTTCCAAATACTTTGTTCATGAATTATTCCGTAGAATTCGAGAATGGACAGGGATACTCTCTCAGAGCATCTTATTTAATCTGTTCCGTTCAGACGAAGGGTCACCGGACCTGAAACCTTAGCTCTGATTTCTCTCTGATGCTGTCAGACCGGCTGAGCTTTTCCAGCATTTTCTGTTTTTCTTTATGATTTTCAGCAGTTCTTTCGGTTTTCATTTGTCTATCACCCCTTGGTCGGCACCCGGAGACCAGTTTTTTTTTGTTAAAGATCGTTCACAGCGTGCGGGCATCACCTTTTTGAACGGCTGCAGTCCATGTGCTTTAGGCACTGCTGTGCTGGAAAAGAGGGAATTCCAGCATTTTGACCCAGCGGCAATGAAGGAAAAGCGATACATTTCCAAGTCAGGATAATGAGTGACTTGGAGCGGAATTTGCGGGGGGGTGGCGTTCCCATGTATTTGTTGCCCTTGTCCTTCTAAAGCATAGCAGCCGAGGTGTCTTACCACAGTGCATGCCGTAAATGTCGCGCCCTGCTGCCGTTGGGCTCTGGTGGTGAATGCAGTGAATATTGAAGGTGATTGATGTGGCGCCAATCACGCAGTTTCTTTGTCCTGGATGGTGTGGAGCTTCTTCAGTGCTGCTGCAGTTGTAGAAAGAAAATAAAAGAATAACTAGCGACAAAGTGCTCAGGAACTGGGTCTTCAACCAAAATATTTTATGTTTATTAACAAATAATGAAACTCATTTGAAAGATTTTGCAAAATGCTGCTTGTTACTGATAGCACAAGAAACATACTTCAGGCAATACATTTGCTTGCTGAGCCATCGGAGGAATATAAGGTTGCAGAGGTAAGAGCCGGAGGAGATCATCTGAGCCCTCCGACCTGTTCCAAACGTATGTTAAGTTTACATCTGATCAGATTATGGCATCTACTCCATTTTCCCACCTGCTAAATCCAGGCAAAATGATTTTCTGAAGATAAGGTTTAGATTTTTAAAGCCTGCGGCAAGGCGAGAGTCTGCTCCATTTCAGAGTGATGGGTTTAAATGTGGATTTTTCTCAATGCTAAAGTTGACCCTGTTTCTGCTCACTGAATGTTCACTCACTGTCAACTTCACCGTCAGTCTGTGAAAGAGCAGGCAGAGATCCAACTGGATTGCAATGAATCAGTGTTCTTAATACCACAGGGCTGATCATAGGAATATTGTAACGGACCTCAGTGCTCAGGACTAGCAAGGAGAAAAAGAAAACCCTGAATTCTTCATTTACACTTCTCATTGCTATAGAAAGGCTGCCAATAGCATCAAAGCCCCTTCCAACCCCAGTAATGCACTCCCTACAACCTCTTCCATCAGGCAGAAGATACAGAAGCTTGAACACATGCACCAGCAGGTTCAAGAACAGCTTCTTCCCTGCTGTTATTAAACTAATGAATGAACTCTCTAACTTCAAATAATGTTGATCTTGCTTTGCGCACCTCATTTTGCACTGTAACCTTGTTTGCCTCTCTCTGTCTACACACCCTATGATCTGTATGTCCTTGCTTACTGCGATCTGCCTGTACTGCTCACAAACAGAGCTTTTCGCTGTACTTATGTACATATTACTACAATAAATCAAATCAAACATTTACAATGGCCTATAACAATATCAACAAGCAGTGAATTCCCAGTTTATGATGAGAGAACAGTTTATTTCTGTAACAACTCTCCTTTGATCCTGGGATTATGAAAAACATTACAATGTGTGTCTGGAGCACACTCATCCACATTGACAGTGTTTCCTTAAAATGAGAACAGAATATTGAAATAACTGAAATCATCATTTTTGAGAGACAACAGATTCTTCACCCATTCTATCAGAATCTATATATCTGCTTAAGCAGACATCTGCTTAACAACCTCTGTGTACTGCTGGGAATACATATTTATATGTAAGGGCTCTGTGGGGAAAAAAATTGAAGATACAGAATGATTTGGACATTTTCAGGGTTTTATCTAAACCAAATTACTTTGGAGTAAACAGCCAACCAAAGCTTTCAAGGTAGCAAGAGATTAGGTTTATTGATTTAATTACTGGAAAACCTGGCTCCAAACAAAAAACCACAGGTGGCTCTATGCCGATTGTTGTTCAGCAACAAATTCTAGATTTAGAATTCAAGAGCCAGTAAGGAAGATGTTCTCAAAGCTCCAAATCTATCTCTGCAATTTCCAATCCCAGTGGAAGGTCCTGGGAACCTGACAAAGTGTCCAAATACTAATATTTCAGGCTATCTTATGAAACCTGAAATGTTGGATGATGACCATATATTAAAGACTACAATCCAGGTTGATTACAGTCAGAACTAACTTCTACCATCTGCCTTCAATAATTCGATTCCATCAGAAGGAAATCTAGTAGACATGACATGTCATCACTTTCTATCCTTTGTGTCCAGGCCATTGAGCAGTACTGGGTGGTTTTACCTTTGTACTGAAAACAAACACATGGATATCAGAGTTTTGGACGACTTGCAACTGCAGAGGGTAGAAAGTGGGAGTGCATTAGAATGGTAAAGTCTAGGACAATTAAAGGCATGAAGGAGGACTTCAGTTACAGATGAACTGAGACAGGGTCAAAATCAGACAATAAGTGTGACAAATAGTGTTATTTATGATATACTAAGCAGGTTTAGACTTTGTGGAGTTGGAAGAATTCTGGCAACTTACAGTTTTGAATGAAGTGGAATATTACATGTAGTCATTGGGTATAAAGTAAATCCTTTTGTTCTCACATGCAAATAGTATTAGAATAAGGAGAGCAATGTGGAAAATACTACAGACCCCGGAGATTAGAAATAAAAACAAAGTGCTGGAGAAACTCCGCAGATTTGGAAACATCTGTGAAGACAGAAATATTGTTAATTTTTTGAGTCCAATATGACTCTTCTTCAGAATGGATTCAGTATTGAAGAAGAAACATATCAGACTCAAAATATTAACTCTGTTTTGCTCTCCACAGAAGCTGCCAGACGTGTTGCGTTTATCCAGCATTTCCTGTTTTCATTAATGTCGAACATACCACTGCTTTTGCAAAACTCTTCAAAATCAAACTGTCAATTCCAAAGAAGTTGACTGCTCCATACCCATGGACACTGACCAAACCATGGTACTGACCACAGACAATGACCATGGAAACTGAGCACAAAGGCTACCATTTGCCTCAGTGTCACTGGATAATTGAAAATGCACACTGCAGAATTACAATAACATGCATTGACACTCAGAGAAAGCAAAGTACCATGGAAACACATGGAGAAACACAGGATCCAGATGTCATCCAGAAAATGTTAGGTAGTAAATTATATCTGACGTTTATTTTACACACCCTTCCTTCAGGTGCTAAATTTATAAATTCACCAATCTTAGCTCTCCAAATTTCTCAGACCTTGACAGAAGCCAATACCTTGTTCTCAAATCTTGTACTCATTCTGCTTCTTAAGATGCCAATGTGTTTGCTCCCTTGTCTTTCCTCTTGCTTTTCTACATTCAATTTTACCAATGCTTCACAATCTGATGTTCCAGGTAGTTCATGATTGTTTGATTATATTATTAAAAACACATTGAATTGAACCCTGGTCACAAGAATGGGAGTGATGAATGATGTCACTACACTGGAAACCATCAGTGTGGAGGCATAATTCATCACTCTCATTCTAATGACCAGGGTTCAATTCCTGGGTGATGCAGCACAAATGGAGTGAAATATATATTTTTTTAAAAAGCATTTTATAATTATTTCCAAGTATTGCAATTAATTCCAGCACATTACCCCACTCTCTCTCTCTCTACTTCCCCACACCCAACCCCCACCGATAAAGGGCAATATGGCATACCAGTAGTTTCTCTACCAGTTAGCAAAATGGTCAATATTTATGTCAAGCTGTGACTGAGGTGTGGCACAGTAACATACTTCAGCAGGTTGCCTTTCGCTGTTTTTGTGGATACCAGCTGGAATCCTGGGTTGGTGGTCAGCTGGGGGAAGTCTGTGATGCATAGAAACATAGAAGATAGGAGCAGGAGGAAGCCATTCAGCCCCTCGAGCCTGCTCCACCATTCTTCACCATCATGGCTAAAGGTCCAACTCAATAGCCTAATCCTGCTTTCTCCCCATAACCATTGATCCCCTTCACCCCAAGTGTGAAATCTAGTCATTTCTTGAAAACATTCAATGTTTTGGCATCAACTACCTCCTGTGGTAATGAATTCCACAGGCTCACTACTCTGTGGGTGAAGAAATATCTCCTCATCTCTGTCCTAAATTGTCTACCCCGAATCCTCAGACAGTGACCTCTGGTTCAGGACACACCCACCATCGGGAACATCCTCCCTGTATCCACCCTGTCCAGTCCCATTAGAATTTTATAAATCTCTGTGAGATACCCCACTTATTCATTAGAATTCCAGGAAAAAACAATCCCAGCTCTAACCCTAAACCTTAACCCTATTGCAGCCTAGTCAATCTCTCCTCATACATCAGACCCGCCATCCCCAGAATCAGCCTGGTAAACCTTCACTGCACTCCTTCAAGAGCAACAGCATCCTTCCTCAGAAAAGGAGCCCAAAACTGCACACAATATTCTTGGTGCAGCCTCACCAAGGCCCTGTATAACTGCAACAACACATCCCCGATCCTGTACTCAAAGCCTCTCGCAATAAAGGCCAACTTACCAACATACCAGAATGTACATAACTCCAGTAACATGGAAGTAGGTCTGTGTATTGCCTTGTGCTTTATCAAATGGCTGGATCCATGTAATACAACTTCTTGCCCCTAAGAACTTGTCCAAAACATTGCAGTTGGCTTTCAGCAATCATCAACAAAAATTTTCCATGCGTGCCTGCCTTTCTCAAAACTTCCCCGTCAATTGTGCGTTCTCCAGCTAATCTTCACCATGTGCCTCAGAATTTGTACCTCTGTTGCTTTGAGTTTCTCTTCTGTTTTCTTGCTTGTCTTGTAATTATCCATATCGGAACAGTGACCAGACATATTATTTTTGTAATTTATTTCTGCTTTCCAGACAGATACTTCCACTTCTAAAGAGATCTGATATTTTTGTGAATATTACAGGACACTTAAATTACATTTATGGAAAGTGTTTCTCCTGGTAATGTTTTCTATTCTCTGTAAATAGTTGAAGCAGGATGTGCTATTCCCCTGTTACATGCAATTAAATAAACCAAACACAACTTGTATTCAAATCACAAGATCTGTTTCATGCAGCAAGCAATTGCTCATAATCTAGAAGGTCATCCACAACTGCCAAAGAGAAAACAAACATCTTGACAAAACAGAATAAAACCAACCCCCTGAATTGTTGTTGTTCACATTATGTAGTACTTCAAAGTACTTTCAAACCAAGATATCAACCCTGGTTTAATGAACAGTACGGAAGGGCACGTCAGGAGCAGCATCAGGCATATCCAAAAATGAGATATCACTCTGGTGAAGTTACCAGACAGGACTACTTGCATGCCAAACAGCATAAGCAACAAGTGATAAACAGAGCTAAGCTCCACAATTCTGCCACATCCAGGTGTGAATGGTGGTGGACAATTAAACAACTCGCTGGAGGAGGAGGCTCTACAAATATCCCCATCCTCAATGATGGGACAGTCCAGCACATCACTGCATATGATGATGCTGAATTATTCGCAGCCAGAAATGTCAACTGGACGATCCAACGTGGCCTCCTCTTTAGGTTTTAGCATTATAGATTCAAAATACTCCACATGATATTAAGAAATGCTGGAGGCACTGGATTATGCAGATGCTATGGGCAGCGACAACACTACAGATTTGTGCCTCAGAACTTGCTGCAGTTCTAGCCAAGCTGTTTCAGTACAAACATTGGCATCTACCTGACAATGTGGAAAGCTGGCCAGGTATGCCTTGTGTACAAAAAGCAGGATTAGACCAACCACCCTATTGGTCTACTTTCATAATCAACAAAGTGATTGAAAAAGTTGTCAACAGCCCTATCATTGGCATTAACAAAACAATTGGCGCTCACTGACGCCCAGTTTGGGCTCTGCCAGAGGAACTCAGCTCCTGAGCTCATTACAGCCTCGGTTCAAACATGGACAGAAGAGCTGAATTCCAGAGGGGAGGTGAGAGTGACAGCCCTTGACGTAACTGAGTGTGACATCATGAATTCCTAGTAAAATTGAAGTACAATCGGGGGAAAGCTCTCTGTTGATTGGAGTGATACCCAGCACAAAGGAAAATGGTTGGGTTTGTTAGAGGTCAATCATCTCGGCCACAGGCTATCTCTGCAGGAGTCCTCAGGGTAGTGTCTGAGGTCCAACAATCTTCGGCTGCTTCAACAATGATCTCCATCGCCAGGTCCAAAGTGAGGATTTTTGCTGATGATTTCAAAATGTTCGGCACTATTCGTGACTCATCAGATACTGAAGCAGTCCATGTTCTCATGCAGCAATGCCTGGATAATGTTAAGCCTTGGCCTGACAAGTAACAAGTAGCATTTACACCTTTCCAGTGTCACACAATGATCACCTCAGAAGGTAGCCATCATCCCATGACAGTCAATAGCAATGCCATCACTGAATCCTTCGACAGGCTGGGAGTCACCATTGACCAGAAATTAGTACAGTGGTTATAACAGCAGGTTAGAAGCCAAGATTGCTGCTGCAAGTAATTCACTTCACCTCCTGACTGCCCACAGCCTGCTCACCATCAAAAAGGCCCAAGTCAGGAAGCATGATGGACTACTTCCCATTTGATGGGATGAGTGTAGCTCCCAAAGCAATCAAGGAATTTGAAACCATCCTGAAAAAAAACCCTTCCATTAGCTATTCAATCCCTCCACCTCTAATGCTCAGTAGCCACAATGTGTACTATCTACAAGATGCACTGCAGAAATTAACTAAGGTTCCTTATGACAGAAGCTTCCAAATTCACAATTTCCACCGCCTCGAAGGACAGGGCAGCAGATGCATGGGAACACCACACCTGAAAATTCTCCTCATCATTCTGACTTGGAAATATATCGCTGCTCCTTCAGTGTCACTGGATCAAAATCCTGGAACTCCTTGTCTAAAAGCATTATGAGTTCACCTGCAGCACACGGACTGCAATGTTTCAAGAGGTTACCACATCATCACAGTATCATAGCATCATACTGCATGGAAATCGACCCTTCAGTCCAACTTGAGCATGCCAATCAGGTTTCACAAACTAAATCAGTCCCATTGCCTGTGTTTGGCCCATATTCCTCTCAACCTTTCCTATTCATGTCCTTGTCCAAATGTCTTTTAAATGTTGCAACTGCACCTATACCTACCATTTCCTCTGGGAGTTCATTCCATACACAAACCACCCTGTGAGTGAAAAAATTCCCCCTCAGGTCCCTTTGAAATCTCTGTCCTCTCACTTTAAACCTGTGCCCTCTAGTTCTGAACTCCCCTATCCCAGGGAAAAGGCCTTTGTATTCACCTTAACTATGCCCCTCATGATTTTATAAACCTCTGCCTGCAACTCCACTTTCAAGGAAGTATGAACCTGAACCCCTAGGTCTCTTTGTTTGACAACAGTCCCTCAGGTCCTATCATTAACTGTGTAAGTCCTGCCCTGGTTTGTCTTACCAAAATGGAACGGCTTGCACTCATCTAGATTAAATTCCATCTACCACTTCTTGGCCCATTGGTCCTGTTGATCAAGATTGCTTTATAATCTTAGATAACCTTCTTCACTGTCCATTTTACCACTGATTTTGGTGTCATCCACAAACTTACTAACCATGTTTCTTATATTCTCAACTAAATTGTTTATACAAATGACAATCAACAGTGCACCGATCCCTAGTGGAACACTGCTGGTCGTGGATCTCCTGTCCCTAAAACAACCGACCACCACCACTCTCTGTCTCCTGCCTTCAAGCCAATTTTGTATCTAATGGCTAGCTCTCCCTGGATCCCATGTGATCTACATGCACTAACCAGCCCACCATGCAGAGCCTTGTTGAATGCCTTGCTGAAGTCCATGTCGACATCGTCTACCACTCTGCTCCCATCTATCTTCTTGGTCGCATCCTCAAAAAACTTAATCAAGTTTGTGAAACATAACTTCCCATGCACAAAGCCATGTTGACTATCCCTAATCAGTCCTTGTTTCTCCAAATGCAAGTAAATCCGGTCTCTCAGAATTCCCTCCAACAACTTACCCACCACTCAACATCACATGCAACAGACTGTAGTTCCCACGCTTTTCCTTATAGCCTTTCTTAAACAAAGGCACAACATTAGCCACTCCCCAGTCTTTCAGCACCTCACCCATGGCTGTAGATGATACAAGTATCTCTGCTAGTGGCTGCGCAATTCCTTCCTTAGCTTCCCACAATGTCCTGGGATACAACTGATAAGGTCCTGGGGACTTATCTACATTTATGCATTTTAAAACCTCCAGCACCTCCTCTTCTATAATGTGGATGGTTTTCAAGACATCACTATTTATATCCCCAAGATCCCCAGCTTCCATGTCTTTTTTCCACAGTAAACACTGACACAAAATATCCATTTAGTATCTCACCCATTCAGCTACGGTTTCACATATAGATGGCCTCACGTATCTTTAAAGGGCTCTATTCTCTCCCTAGTCGCTCTTTTGCCTTTAAAGTGTTTGTGGAATCTCTTTGGATTCTCCTTAGCCTTATGTGCCAAGACTATCTCCTATCCTGTTTCGGCGCTCCTAATTTGCATAAGTATGCCCCTACTTCCCCGTACTCCTCAAGGGATTCACTAGATCCCAGCCGTCTATACCTCGTGGATGAGAGTTTGGGATTGTTGTTGTCATAGGCCTCAGACGGGTTCCATCATAGCAGTGGGTGGAGCTTAGAGGATTGGCCTGTTTCACCTTATCCTGGGCAATTAGGGACTGGCACTAAATGCTGGCCTAGCCAACAACACTCATGTCCTGAGAAAGAATAAAACTGAAATTTAGACTTTTGTTTCATCAGTTGCATTATGTACAGAAACTGGATTTATTACAGAGGTTAGAGAGGTTTATTTTACCAGTTTTGAGTCAGGCATGTGGGTAATGAAGCTTGCCCAATGTAACTGATAGACCACCATTTCCAGTATCGAAGCGCTGTCAAAGAGACGACATTGACATTGGAATGCCTGTCCTGCCAGTGGATTTGTGGAGACAGTGTTGGTGATATTTCCCATCAGATTTGAAGGGTCTCCTATACAATGATCTCACCAAAGCACACTGGAAGGTAGGTAGCACTGCTGCTCAGCAGACCTTCAGCTTGGCATCAGTTTGAGTTTTGTTGGCAATGTCTACCCTCACTGGGACGAGGGCATGGTGTGTGGGGGACGGTGGGGGCTTTGAGCATTTTCCCACATTGTGGAGATTGATCCACATTGTCCAGTGGCTCCCTGTGAGAAATGGTGGGGGGGGGGGGGGGGGGGGCAGTGTTGTGTGGTGCAAGCAGGCTGGCAGAGGACCTTGACTAACCAAATGTTGAGCCTAGCGCCCATTCTCTGCTACGCCTCTGAGAGTGTGTTCATATAGGAACCCAGCCTCTGAGTGTGAGCACAAGCAAAAGCTGTCTGTGGTCTGTAGGTCAATGAGAAAGTTTGGGGTGGTCTTATTTCTGGACCAGAGGTGAGGCAATTTGAACAGTTTACCACTTACTCTATAGAGAAGCTTCATTCCATTGGGAGAGGCATCCCACCTTAGCTCTGGTTTTGCTGGGTCTAAGGTCAGTTCAAGTTCTATGGGCATTCTGCAGTTCCAGTTAGTTCGGCATCACCAAGTTCATTGTGAGTCACTGACTGAACAGGTCTTTCATTGCAGAGTCCTTGAGCCCATCTAATTGAATTTCCTTTGGCAGTGTTTCTGCTATAACTGCTGCTTTTGAGCCAGGCAAATGGAAATGATGGACCTGATTAAGTTCCTGTTCCTCTACACCTGGCCTGATGGCATAGCCTCATTGCGTTTGGAATCATAGACATCAATCTGACAAGAAAAATGTTATTTGAGGAATGCATTATGTCACCGCAAATTCTAATGTTTAATCCTGTATGAGGGACAGTTATTGAAATACATTGACCTGCAAACCACTTGTTATCTCAAAATATTTGGTAATATATGCCTCCAAAAATGGGGAACATTAATTATGTTCCAAGGTTAGCTACCCAGAGTTGAACAAATGAGACATGATTTGAAATTCCCACTGCAGGAGATTCTGTTAATTCAATAAATCCAGAAGAAAATAAAAGAATCAGTGACCTAATCAGTGAGTTAGATCATCACAAAAATCCATCAACTTCACTAGATTCCTTTGAAAGTCCTGGTTGAACCTGGCTCCACCAGCCTTTCAGGCAGTGGATTCCAGATCCAAACCATTTACTGCCAAATAAAGATTTCCCTCATGTCACCTCTAGTTCTTTTGCTGTCGGCTTTAAATTAGTGTCTGGTGGTTATTGATCCTTGCGCTAAAGGAAACTATTTTTCTACATTTAATTTGTTCAGTCCCATCTCCACCAAATCTTCTTTCAACCTCCTCTTTTCCAAGAAGATTAACATTCATCTCTCCAATTCATCTACATAACTGAAGTCCTTCATCCTTCAAGCGATTCTCAAAAATCTTTCTTCAACATCTTTAAAGTTTTTGCACCCTTGCTGGAGTAGAGTCCCTGGAACTGGACTCCGTATTCCTAGTCAGGCTGAATTACTTTTCTACAAAGGTTCATTGTAACCTTCTTGTTTTTGCACTCTATTCCTCATTTTATAAAACCCAAGATTCTATATGATTTTCTGATGATCTTTCCATGATTTGTGTACACATATTTGTAATAGCCCCTGCTCCTGCACCTCTTTTCAAATTGTCCCCTTTATTCTATATTGCCTCCCCTTGAACTTCTGACCAGAGTGAATCATTTCACAGCTCCACATTAAATTTCATCCGTCGATTGCCCACCAGTTCAATGGGCGTGTGCACACATTCCTGGAACACATACCTGCAGAGGTTCAAGAGCGCAGTTCACTGCCACCTGCTCAAAGGCAGCTAGGAATGGGCAATAAATGTTGGCGAGACAGTGATGCTTATATCTCAATAGCAAATTTAAAATGTCGACTACCCTCTACACAGTTCACAACACTTCCAAGTTTTGTGTCATCTGCAAATTCTGAAACTGTGGCCCTGTGCACTCAAGTATAGGCCATTAGAGTAGATCAGGAAAAGCTGTGGTCCCAAAACCAATGCTTGGAGAACCCCCACTATATAACCAATCCCACTGCTCTCTGTTTCCTGTACCTCAGTCAAATTTGCTTCCATGCTGTGACTGGCCTGACTTTTCACTAGGTTTCAATGTTGCTGCCAGTCTACAAGTTTATCAAGTTGATTCTTGGGATGGTAAAATTGACATATGAGGATAGATTCAGGATTTTATACACTGGAGTTCAGAAGAACAAGGGTAGGGGAGGGTATCTTGTATAAGCCAATGAAATTCTAACAGGAATAGACAGGTTAGATGCAGGAAGGATGTTCCCAATGGTGGGGAGTCCAGAACCAGGGATCAAAGTTTAAGGGGTAAAATTTTTAGGACTGAGATGAGGAGAAACTTCTTCACCCAGGGAGTAGTGTGCCTGTGGTATTTTGAGTAGTATTGTCACAGAAAGCAGATGAGGTCAAAATATTATGTGTTTTCAGAAGAAGGTAGATATAAGTTTTGTGGCTGAAGGGATCAAAGGATATGAGGGGAGGCCGGAATCAGGATATTGAGCTCGATGATCAGCTATGTTCCTATTGAATTGCGGAGCAGGCTCAAGGGTCGAATGGCCTACTCATGCTACTATCTTCTACGTTTCTATGCATGCCGCTTTGTGAATTAGTTACTATAAATTAAGACTGGTGTTGTGACTTACAGAAATGGATCATTATCTTACAGCCACATAGTCTTAGAAACAATGTTTATCTTGTGGAAGTAATTTGTACCTGACTGTTACCAATGCAAAAAACTGTACCTTGTAAAGACAAGCCCCTCTTCTTGTTAAGGCTCACTAATGGTTGTTCCTGTCCCTCTGTAAATAACTAGGCCATTAGAAGAGGTCAAAGGAAAGAGGATTGGTGGCAACGTGCTTCCATGAACAATTATCACGTCAGTCAGCTCTACAAACCTCACAGAAGCTGCAAGTTTTTTACACAGAGGGTGGTGGGTACCTGGGACTCGCTGCTGGGGGAGGTAGTGGAAGCAGATACTATAGTGACTTTTAAAGGGTGTCTTGACAAAAACATGAACAGGATGGGAATAGAGGGATGCAGTCCCCAGAAGGGTAGGGGGTTTTAGTTGTGATGGGCACCAATGTCTGTGCAGGCTTGGACGGTTGAAGGGCCTGTTCCTGTGCTGTAATTTTCTTTGTTCTTCGTTTCCAAAACTTCCAATTCTGGCCTCTTAAGCTCTTTAACTTTACTCACTTAACTATCACATCAGCCCTTTTCACTGCCTGGGCCCTAAACGCTAGATTAATTTCATAGGTTTCATCGAATCCTTACAGTGTGGAAATAGGCTCTTCAGCCCAACAAGTTCACACCGACCCTTGGACCATACCACCCAGACCCATCCCCCTATAGCCCACTTAATCTACACGTCACTGAACACTATGCAATTTAGCGTGGCTAATCCACTTAACCTGCACATCTTTGGGCTGTGGGAGGAAACCCGTGAGTACACGGGGAAAATTGTGCAAACTCCACACTGTCGCCTGAGGCTGGAATCAGACCCCGGTCCCTGATGCTGTGAGGCAGCAGTGCTAACCACTGAGCCACCGTGCCACCCTTCTTTAAACTTCTCCATCTCTCCCTATTTTCCTTTAAATACTTATTAAAATGTGCTTTTTGACCAATCTCTTGGTCATGTGACCTATTATCACCTGACCTGACTGTGAAGCACTTTGAGTACTTGACTGCATCAAAGTTGCTATAAAAATGCAAGTTATTTTCTGTGTTAATGCAACCTCCTATTGTTACAATCAAGTAAAATAGTTAAGATATAAAACATAGGAGCAGAAGTAGCCCAAGTTTGCTCCACCATTCAATGACATTGTAGTTAAACTAATAATCCTCAATTTCACATTTCCTGCCATTTCTACATAACCTTTGATTCTCTGACAGATTAAAATAAAATCTATCAATCTCAGCCTTGAAATACTTAATGACTGTAGCGATTGGGACCAGGTTGACCTTGTAGACTATGGGGTCATTGATTGTGGTTGTTAACCTAGGTCAATCAGGAAAGCCCTGAATAATCAATATAACCAATATAACCAGGAGATTAACATCTCCTCAGTTCAGGAGATTGGCTCCGAGCTGGCTGGGTGGCCACAGCTAGTGTACAGTGCTACTTGGTGATGGGATGCCAGCCACAGTGCAGTTATTTCAATGGTGATGAGAGAAAACAGGATGTCCCTGAAGAACATTTGCTCGCAACAGTCGTCTTGGAGTTGTGGTAAGTATTTCTGGCATCATGCCTTTATTTGGGAAGCTTGACTTCTTCAGTCCAGCTGTCAAAGACTGGGCCCAGTGGGTGGAAAGAATGCAAAATTTTTTTCTAAACAAATTACCAATAATTCATCTGACTGCTTGTGGGCCCACAGCATTTTCGATTATAAGGGGCTTAACTTTCCCAAAGGCACCAGACACTAAAACCTTCCTAATGTTGACAGAGTTGGTTAAGGATTCCAGACCTTGTCTCATTCTGAGAAGCTATCGGTTTTATTCAGCTGTTGGAGAACTGGGGGAGCACAAATTGGGACTTTTGATGAGGTTGATATGACTGGCAGAGGCACGTGATGTTGGGTAAATGCTGAATGAGATGCTGAGAGACAGTTTGGTATATGGGGTTAATGATGTAACCATGCCAAAGTGCTGAAACCCAACTGGATTTCAAATAGGCGCTACAACTGGTGTTGTCATTAGGAAATGCAGCAGGTGGAGCATGGGGACTACAGGGTGTCTGAGTGGAAGTGCACACTCTCACCCTGTCTGACTGAGCTTGGGGAAACACCACTGGAGTGTAGGCAATTGCAGATTCTCACACAGGGCATATCCTGAGCAGAGGGGCCCTAGGCCAACCCAGAGCCACACAACAAGCTGAGCCTTGGCCAAGTGGCTAAAATGTTCTTCAGGATATGAGCCAGCAAGCCATTGTAGGTACTGCTGGTACGTGGCCTCACAACAGCAAGGGGGTCCTACAGGGCCTGACTTTAGTGAGAAAAAACTTGGAGGCTGCTACCCAGGAGAGTGTGCACCCTGGGAAGGCCCCCTACATGTGGCTTTAAATAATTAAATTGCTTAGCAACATCCAAATTGGAACTGATTAAAATTAACGTTTGGTTAAATGGTCACCCAGTTCCTATGGAGGTCGATACTGGCGCAGCTGTATGTATGGCCCCAGAATCTGTCCTTAACAAGCTTTGCTTGGGTCTCCAGCCCTTACGTTTGCACAAGACCTCAGCCAGACTGAGGGCCTATACTGGGGAACCACTGCAGAATAAGGGTATGGCTTTGGTTCCAGTCTCCGATGAGAAACAGTTCGTGCAGTTACCACAATGGTAGTGAAATGTGCAGGCACAAGCCAATTGGGGCAGAATCACCCAAATTGGCTAAACATTTTTCAATTAGAAAACGGCTGCCTCAGTGGAGTCCCAGCCAAATGCCCAGGAGAATCTTCGGGTCGGCTTGGGACTGTCAAAGGGGCCAAAGCCACTTTATATGTTGACTCAGAAAATATTCTGAGATTTTGCAAGGCCTGCCCAGTGCCATTTGCCTTGTGGGAAAAGGCAGAGGCAGAAATCAGGAGACTGCGGAGTGAAGGAATCATGAAGCCAGTGCAATTTGCAGAATGGGCAGCAACAGATGTACTGACTGTGAAGCCTGATGCCCCAATTTTATTTTGTGGGGATTTAAAGCAAACGGAAAACTGTTTCTTGCAGCTGGATACGTACCCGATCCCTCAGAGGGTGTGTCTGCAAACGTAGTGGGAGGGCTGTCCTTTATGAAGCTGGACATGAGCCATGGCTACCTGCAATTGTGACTGGATGAGGAGTCCCAGAAGTATGCTACAATTAATACCCATAAGGGCTTCTATCAATATACAGGGCTGCCATTAGGGATATCATCAGCCTGCGCCCTTTTTCAGTAGACCACAGAAAATATTCTATAAGGGCTACCCCAAGTAGCCATTTGTCTGGGTGGTGCACGAGTAACGGGGAAGGCTAATAAAGAACACTTGGAGAACTTGGACATAGTGCTTAAACGTTTCTCCCAGGTGAACATATGCCTTAGAAAGGAAAATGTGTGTGTCCCAGGCACACCAAGTGACTTACAGGGTCACAGAGTCAACAAAACTCCTGTTGGAAGAGAAAGTGAAAGCAATCAAAGGAGCCCCAACTCTCAAGTCTGTTCCTTGGGTTAGTGACTCATTATGGAAAAGCCATACATAACCTAGCATCCCTACACCTGCTGTTGGAAAGTGTCAACTTTGGAATTGGTTGCATAGCCAAGAAGCTACCTTTAGGGAAGTGAAAACAAAGCTATCATCATCTAAGGTGTTGGCCCACGACAAACTGAAACAAGAGGTAGTGCTGACATGCAATGCCTCGCTGTATGGTATCGGGGAAGAGTTGGCTCACCAGTGGCCACATGGAGAGAAGCACCTGATAGTGTATGCTTCCCGGGCTTTAGCTTATGCCAAACACACATATGCCCAGATAGAGAAGGAAGGTTTGGCGGGTCATCTTTTGTGTGAGGAAGTTCCACCAGTACCTTCATAGATGGGAATTTGTCTTAGGAACAGATTACAATCCCTTGCTAGGGCTACTGAAGGAAGACAAGGCAGTGCTACCCATAGCTTTGGGTGGAATTCAGTTATTCGCAGCAAGTACAAGTACAAGTTAGAACACCATCCAGAAAGCTAATTGGCTATTGCTGATGCCTTGAGCCACCTCCCCACTGGCAGATACTCCACTGGTGGTGCCTCCCCTGGAAGGCCCCATTTTGGTTTTAAATTTTCTGGACACCCTTCCAGTCGCTGCTGACAATAGTCAATTGTGGACACAAAAACACCCTGTCCTAGCAAAACTGAAATAGCTGGTAGTAGTGGGGGAAGCAGAAGAGCCATCGCAACCTAATTTTGAAACTTCTCGGAGCCAGCAAGACATACCTGCATTGGTAGGGCAGTGGCTAGAGTGCCAACAAGGGTAAAAATTGCCCCAGCAGCACCCCCCCCCCCACCCCCCCCACATTCAGGGGGAAGGCTGGGAAAACCCTGGACTCTTGTTGTATGTCGACTACACCAGTCCTTTCGTGGGCTTAATATTCCTTACTATTGTGGACACCCATTCATAGTGGTTGGACATGCATAATGTTCATTCAGCAAATTCAGGTATGACAATTGAGAAGCTGTGAACATCATTTGCAACACATGGAGTCCTGGAATGCTCTAGTCCATGCAAAGATGAGAACACATTCCCCTCCCCTGCATTCAACCTAAACTGTGGATCCAGTATGTAGATGACACATTTGTTGTTATTAAATGCAACAAACTAGAAGAGACGCACCACCTCATTAACAGTGTATTGACAGGAATTAAATTTACAAGGGAAGAAGAAAACAACAATCAGCTTCTGATTCTGCATGTCAGGGTTGAGCGTCTGACCAACGGGGAGTTCCAAACCTCAGTGCGCAGAAAAGCAACCCACACTGACCAAATCCTCAACTTCCACAGCAACCACCCCAATGCCCACAAACAAAGCTGCATTAGTACACTATTGACCACTACTCACTGCAGCACTCCAGAACTATGCAGGAAAGAGGAAGAGCACCTGTACAAAATCTTCACTACGAATAGACGTTCCTGCAACTTCATCCGCAGGTGCCTATGAAACAGATAACAGGAGGACTCAGTAAGCCCTAACACATCAGCCACAATGCCCAATTCAAGAATAGATCAGAACTGACAACAAAACTCCTAAGACCACTAGAAATAATGGTAGCATCACAAGCCCATAACCACTCTATGACAAACACTCTCAAAGATTAAAGATCCCATGCCCACAACATGCAGAACCAGCGTGGTTTACAAAATACCATGCAACAACTACCATAACATTTCATCGGACACCCAGAAAGGAAACTAGTCATCAGAATACATAAACATCAGCTAGCAGCAAAATGACACAATGAACTCTCCTTAATATAGGTATATTCAGACAATGAAGGCCATCAGTTTAACTGGGACAAGGTAACCATAGTAGCCCAAGCATGGGAATTCCTAGAGGCATGGTTCTCAACCTGTAATGCAATCAACGAACATGGAATTCATCCCCATATACAAGTCCATACAGAACAAACCCAGAAATGACACTAATCACTGCAACAGGCCAAACAGCATAAATTCCAAGCAGAGTAGAACATCGCTTCATCAGAAGCCTCATTGATGATGTCACCTAGCATGGTAACGAAACATGTGAACAAAAACAAGCCAGCTCGGCGAGCAAGTCAACAACTCCAACCCGAGCTACAGATCTTGGCCAAAATTTTAAACTACACGCCTAGATTTAGAGAGGGAGGGATCTTGTTAACTATGAGATCATTGGCCCAGATTAACAACCTCAATCAGGAAAGCCCTGGCTGCCCAATATAACCAGGACATTTAGAATCTCTTCAGTTCAGGTGGCTATCGCACAGTGCACGTGACAGGATACCAGCCTCTCTGCTGTTATTTCAAAAACCCAGCCTCAACAGCTCTGTGCAGTAAAGAAACCCAGAGATTCACTATCCTCGGAGAAGAAATTCCTCATCATCTATGTCTTAAATAGATAACCCCTCAATCTAATACAATGCCATTCGGTCTAGACTCTCTCACTGTGACAGAAATTTCTCAGGACCTACCCTGTTCATGTCCACTACGAATCTTGTTTGTTTCAATAAGATCACATCTTATTCTTCTGAATTTCAATGAGCACACCCAACCTTTTCAAACTCTCCTCAAAACAGTCCCTCCATACCCAGTAGCATCCTAGTGAACCCTCTTGATCAGTGTATCTTTCCATTGACAAGGTTCCCAAACTATTCATATCATTCCAGCTGTCTAGTGCTTTGTACAGTTTTACCAATAGCTCCTTATTTTCAAATACCACTACTTCCCCCTTAACTATTCTGCTTACTGTCTCCTCAAAGAATTCTAGTAAAACTATCAGGCATGATCATGAGTTCATTGCTTAGACCATTGAGTATAGGAGTTGGGATGTCATGCCGAGGTAGTACAGGATGTTATTGAGACCACTTATGGAATAATGCATATAGTTCTAGTCACCCGCTATAGGAAGAATATTATTAAACTGGAGAGGATTCAGAAAAAAATTACCAGGATGCTACCAGGATTAGAAAGTTTGAGTTTTAAGGAGAGTCTAGAGAGGCTGGGACTTTTTTACTCGAGCATCGGAGCTTGAGGGTGACCTTATAGAGGTCTATGAAATCATTAGGGCATAGATAGGGTGAAGAGCAAAGGTCTCTTATATAGGGCGGGAAGTTCAAAATTAGGCGGCTTATTTAAATGGTGAGAGGAGAAAGATTTAAAAAGGACTGAGACAACTTTTTCATGCAGTGAGTGGCTATTATGCAGAATGCACTGCCAGAGGAGATGGTGAAGGCTAGTACAGATACAACATTTTTTAAAAAAAGTTTAGCCGGGGACATGAATAGGAAAGGTTTAGAGGGATATGAGCCAGACGCAGGCAGATGGAACTAGATTAGCTTGGGAAACTTGGTTGGCATGGACGGGTTGGACCGAAGGGTCTGTTTCTGCAGCCTATGACTCCATGTATTTCTAAATGCTCTGCTGTTACATTGTTTAGAACAGAGTTTGACATTTTTACTATGAATAGACACTAATGCTCTGCAGTTAAGTGATTTTTGTCTCCTTCACTTTTAAGGATGATGTATTGGCAGTTTTTTCATCCTTCAATAATTTTCTGAAACTTAAGGATTCTTATGATCCATTAGTTCTGTAGCTATTTTAATATCTTAGGATACAGTGCATCACATCCAGGGGAGTTCCATTTCTGGTTGAGCAGCAGCGCGAGTGGGAGCTTGGAGCAGGAGCCTGTCGGGAAGCCGGTGAGTCACTGTTTTTGAAGGTGTGGCGTTGTTGATCAAGGACAGTATTACAGTTGCAAAAAGGATGTTTGGGGACTCGTCAACTGAGGTAGTATGGGCTGAGGTTAGAAACAGGAAAGGAGAGTTCACCGTGTTTCTATAGGCCTCCAAACAGTTCCAGAGATGTAGAGGAAAGGATGATTCTCTATAGGAGCAAAGATGATTCTCGATAGGAGTGAGAGAGACAGGGTAATTGTCATGGGGGACTTCAACTTTCCAAATATTGACTGGGAACGCTATAGTTCGAGTACTATAGATGGCTCAGTTTTTGTGCAGTGTGTGCAGGAGGGCTTCCTGACACAGTATGTAGATAGGCCAACAAGGGGCGAAGCCACATTAGATTTGGTACTGGGTGATGAGCCTGGCCAGGTGTTAGATTTGGAAGTAGGTGAGCACTTTGGTGATAGTGATCACAATTCTGTTATGTTTACTTTAGTGATGGAAAGGGATAGGTGTATACCGCTGGGCAAGAGTTATAGCTGGGGGAAAGGCAATTACGATGAGATTAGGCAAGATTTAGGGAGCATAGGATGGAGAAGGAAACTGCAGGGGATGGGCACATTAGAAATGTGGAGCCTGTTCAAGGAAAAGCTTCTGTGTGTCCTAGATAAGTATGTACCTGTCAGGCAGGGAGGAAGCTGTAGAGTGCGGGAGCTGTGGTTTACGAAGGAGGTGGAATCTCTGGTCAAGAGGAAGAAGAAGGCTTATGTTAGGATGAGATGTGAAGGCTCAGTTAGGGCAATTGAGGGCTACAAGGTAGCCAGGAAAGACCTAAAGAGAGAGCTCAGAAGAGCCAGGAGGAGACATGAGAAGTTGTTAGCCGATAGGATCAGGGTAAACTCTAAGGCTTTCTATAGGTATTTAAGGAATAAAAGAATGATGAAAGTAAGATTACGCCCAATCAAGGATAGTAGTGGTAAGTTGTGTGTGGAGTCAGATGAGATAGGGGAAGCACTAAATGAATATTTTTCAACAGTATTCACTCTAGAAAACGACAATGTTGTCGAGGAGAATACTGAGATACAAGCTACTAGACTAGGTGGGATTGAGGTTCACAAGGAAGAGGTATTAGAAATCTTACAGATGGTGAAGATAGATAAGTCCCCTGGGCTGGATGGGATTTATCCTAGGATCCTCTGGGAAGGCAGGGAGGAGATTGCCGAGCCTTTGACATTGATCTTTAACTCGTCATTGTCTACAGGAATAGTGTCAGATGCCTGGAGGATAGCAAATGTGGTTCCCCTGTTCAAGAAGGAGAGTAGAGACAATATGGATTTCAGCAAGGCGCTCAATAAGGTTCCCCACAATAGGCTATTGCACAAAATGCGGAGGAATGGAATTGTGGGAGATATAGCAGTTTGGTTTGGAAATTGGCTTGCTGAATGAAGACAGAGGGTGGTAGTTGATGGGAAATGTTCATCCTGGAGACCAGTTACTAGTGGTGTACTGCAAGGGTCGGTGTTGGGTCCACTGCTGTTTGTCATTTTTATAAATGACCTGGATGGGGGTGTAGAAGGATGGGTTAGTAAATTTGCAGACGACACTAAGATTGGTGGAGTTGTGGATAGTGACGAAGGATGCTGTAGGTTGCAGAGAGACATAGATAAGCTGCAGAGCTGGGCTGAGAGGTAGCAAATGGAGTTTAATGCAGACAAGTGTGAGGTGATGCACTTTGGTAGGAATAACCAGAAGGCAAAGTACAGGGCTAATGGTAAGATTCTTAGTAGTGTAGATGAGCAGAGAGATCTCGGTGTCCATGTACACAGATCCTTGAAAGTTGCCACCCAGGTTGACAGGGCTGTTAAGAAGGCATACAGTGTTTTAGCTTTTATTAATAGAGGGATCGCGTTCCGGAACCAAGAGGTTATGGTGAAGCTGTACAAAACTCTGGTGCAGCCGCACTTGGAGTATTGTGTACAGTTCTGGTCACCGCATTATAAGAAGGATGTGGAAGCTTTGGAAAGGGTGCAGAGGAGATTTGCTAGGATGTTGCCTGGTATGGAGGGAAGGTCTTACGAGGAAAGGCTGAGGGACTTGAGGCTGTTTTCATTAGAGAGAAGGTTGAGAGGTGACTTAATTGAAACATATAAAATAATCAGAGGGTTAGATAGGGTGTATAGGGAGAGCCTTTTTCCTAGGATGATGACGGCGAGCACGAGGGGGCATAGCTTTAAATTGAGGGGTGAAAGATATAGGACAGATGTCAGAGGTAGTTTCTTTACTCAGAGAGTAGTAAGGGAATGGAACACTTTGCCTGCAACGGTAGTAGATTCGCCAACTTTAGGTACATTTAAGTCATCATTGGATAAGCATATGGACGTACATGGAATAGTGTAGGTTAGATGGGCTTGAGATCGGTATGACAGGTTGGCACAACATCGAGGGCCGAAGGGCCTGTACTGTGCTGTAATGGTCTATGTTCTATGTTACTGGTCTTTAGCCCCCATTGGTTTCCCTAGTACTTCTTCTCTCATTATGGTTGTTGTAGCTATCTCCTCTTTCCCCTGTGGCCCTTCGATCATTTAGTAATTTTGGGATGTTGTTCGTCTTATCTATTCCATTCTAAGGGATACCTGAGAATCTGAAACTAGTGGAGAAATTGCTGAGAAACTCAGTAGGTCTTGCAGCATCTGTGCAGAGAAAGCCGAGTTAATGTTTCGGATCCACTGACCCTTCTTCCGAACTGCAGACTTTCTGAATTCTCCAAAGATCCTGCCAATCCTGAACAATGTCTCCAGCAATTTCTGTTTTCTTTTCAGATTTCCAGAATCCGCGGGTTTTTTAAATTGTCTTTCACAGGAGCAGCTATTGTTGTGGTGTGTCAGTGGAGCCAAATGGAACTGGAGCGCCTCTAACTGCTGAAATATTGCTACTCCTACTGCTGCATTCAGGTAGCGGCCGCTTCGTTCGCACACGTGAAGATGCTGAAGGACGAGAATGGAGCTTTCAACCAGAAGAAACTCTGTGGGTGACACCTGAACACTTCCATGTTCACAAACCTGTAGATGTTGGTGATAATGTTTCAGCGACAATGTGGCTGATTTGTACAATTAGTGTGAAAGTGCAGAGCTGACTTATCCATGAGCAGTGAGTGTGAGCGGATCGGTTCCAGTCTGGGCGCTTGGCAGCAGGGACCGAGCTATGGTTCGGAGGTTGTAAGCAGCGAGCTGGGTCGCCTGCAAATCGAACAATATAACCCGAGAGGCAGTCGCAAGTCTTTAAAAAGAACCATCTTTGTGTCGGAGATAATAGGAACTGCGGACGCTGGCTATTTTAACTTTCGCCGGAATGAAGTTTGCGTTTTGTTGAAACAGATAAAGGGGCAGTGTTCGCCCTGCTTGCTATCGCCAAACTTCCCCCCTGCTGTGTTTCTGTTTCAGAATCAGTTATGTTTGTCCGCTAGTGGTCTACAATTGAAAGGTGACAATTTCAATTTGGAAAAACCGAGCTTTTCCTATAAACAACAGAGAACTCCCCCCTTATTAAACCCACTATACTGAAACAGAACACTGTGTAAATGTCAAGAATAACGCGTTCGCTCCGTCTGACGAAATATAGACCGTCCCCCGTAAAGTGCTGATTGGTTCTCAACATTTGGAAACTTGGCTTTCTTTAAAAAAACTGGTCAAAACGGCTTTCAGTTCTTCAGTCGTGTTGCGCAGAAAAAGAATGTTGAGTTAACCCTTTAGTCCCGGTCGGGGTTGTGTATTAAAATATTTAACGTCCCCCCCCCCTTTGAGCAGAAAATAATCTGCGAGGCATTTTTCAAAAAATTGCATGTTTCCTTTCCGGTTTCTGGCAGTAACTGTGTGTGGAAAGTGCCCGGGGATGTGTGAACATACTCAGGGGGTTTTGGTGAGGGCATGTGCTTCGGATTCTTACCTTCCCCACCCCCCAGGAAACAGCTGCCTCCTCCTCGGACCCAGCCATTGTCAGGCAAGAGGGACATAGTCCTATAAACCGTTCTATCAGCTAAAGTGTTCAAAATCACGAGCACAGCAAACCACTTGCCTTCCCCGAAAGTATACTTTCATATTTCAGTCCATGTTATTTTAAAAAAAAACCGCAGCAAATCAAAGCTGCCAAATTAGGTTAATTTCAAAAGCTCTTTGTTACGTTATATTCAAATGAGCTGTAGTGTAAAGCACATTCCTTTTCCGACCCTGAGGTTACTGCTGTGTGTGTGTGTTTTTGTTCCTGCAGGAGATTTTACTCATTCTCTCTCTGTGTCTGTCTCCGGGCTATGGAGTTATCAGAGCTCATTAAAACGTCGAAAGTTGACCATGTGCTGCTGTCTCGGCCCTTCCTGCAGCCTGTGAAAGGGACCCTGTGCATTACCAGCCACCATCTGCTGCTCTCTTCCAGGGCTGGAGACAAAGAGGAGCTTTGGTTATTGCTCAGGAACATAGATGCCATCGAAAAGAGGTCAGTTAATGAGAACTGCTGTGAGTTGTATTTCAGCCGAGGTGTATTCGGTCACTGAAATGTCACGCCCCAAATATCCGAGAAACTATCGAACTGTCTTATTTATTTTAAAAGAACACTCCTTCCGCACAAAGCGTCATCTATGCTCTAATGGCAGGGGAATCAACGCCACATTAAAACATGTCTATTTCATGTAGAAGCTATCAGAGAACATACCCCCTTGTGCTATTTTAACCAGATAGGAAGTGCAACATTCTGAAGTTCACAGTGTGTTATTCAGAAGATATTTCAGTTGCTTGTTTTTATATGATTTGCAAATGTCCCCAGCGTTTTTTGCATCTTAGGAACGGTGCATGTAAGAATTTAAAAGAACTGGAACATAGCCCGAAGCTAAAACCTATCTTCAAAGGACCAGATGGTGATATGAGCAATCGTGTACAAATGTGTTCTGGGCCACAGCAATGTTATAGCCTTGAACATGCTGTCAAGTTTAATGCAATGTGCGCACTCCCTCCTTGTCCCCAGTGGGTCAGTTTACTGCAGAATGAGACTTTCTGTGTTAGAATATTGCTCTGTTTTCCACGTATCTGCTTCATGGGTACAATCAGGCCCTGCAGGAGCAGTTCATTCGGGCTCCCGAGTTTTATCATTCCCGCTTCATTCCATGTAAAAGAAAAAAGTTCTTAACAAATGTTGAGTTGTTATCAAAGCTAATTTTTAACCACAAATGAACCGACTGCACTACCTTCTCCCAGAACGATAATGTGCTGTACAGTAAAGTCATATGCTTTATTTAACTTGGTCGAGGGCTGCATATGATTGTATTATGTATGTTTTTTTGGGGGGGCTGGGTGGGCAGTAAGTTGTATAAAGTACAAATGAAGGGAATAACTGAAAACGTTCAAGGCTGATAACAGTAAAACCCATTCGGCAAACCTTGCAAAGTACATCATCTTTAAAATTTGTTTGAGTTACAGAAACCAGTGTAAAGTTTCTGATACAAAAACAGAAGTTGTCGGAAAAGCTCAGCAGGTCTGGCGACATCGGAGAAGAGAAATCAATTAACGTTTTGAGTTCAATGACCCTTCCTCAGAACCCAGACCCAAATGTTAACTCTGATTTTTCTTCATAGATGCTGCCAGACCTGCTGAACCTTTCCAGCAATTTCTCTCTTTTTTGAGATTTACAACATCTGCAGTTCTTTCAGTTTTTATTTAGTGAAGTTTCTGATGTTTAATGTACAATTTAGTGTTTGCTGGCTATTTGTTCTGTTATACACGAAATTATTTTCTACCTTGCCATTCAGAAACTGATGTGAAGTCTCAGTATCTCGCATTATCTCACTCAACAATAGCATGTATGTTTGGAGAAGATTATGTTTCAATTTAAAAGCAAATTAAATTGGCAGTACTGAGCAGCATACAATTAATACACCTTGGACAAGCACATTTTCAGCTCTGTGTAAATTGCTGCTTTCAAACAGAGCACCATTTAAAGATGGTGTGAAACATAACAACCTCAGGAAGAAGAAACAACACCAGAACAAGCCCTGTCTGTTGCTCATTGCATGTTTGACCAAAGTGATACCTTTTATCCGGAAATAAGCTATTTATGCCAAGCTAGGTTCTATATTTTTAATTGCATCAGCTCTCTCTTGCTACTTAATAATGTTTAACAATGATTCAGATGGCAGTTTAGGGTTGGTTGGAATTAATTGTGCAAGAATTGTATGTGTCGTTATTGGAAATATAAACTGGGAAAACTGAAGTTTGGACACTGACATGTTGCAGTGAAGGAACCTTTTTTAAACCACCTTGGTCAAAAGTGGAACAGTGTGGTGTTCACTTACTGATAACACTAAGTCATTGAGTGTTCGGAAAGCTGAATTTGATACTTTCATGGTGACAAGAAGGTACAAGGTGCCTTTGCATTATAAAAAAAAGCCTAGCATCGTGTCATTGTGAATAACTTGAATTTGGCAAGAACTGTGTTTGGGCTGTGACACACAGACCTCCCAAAAGCATGCAAGTAAAAACAGATCTCACTTTCACACTTGCTCCCTATGTGAGCGGAAGAAAACCAGCATTCAACAACTCTGAAAAGAACTTCTAACCCAAACAACAGCTCGGGTCTAGCTGATCAACTATCAAAGTGAGAACCTCCTGCAGCCGATAATAAGGTGACAGCATTGACAGAAAACTGAAAGAACTGTGAAAATGCCACTTCATTTTACCTTTATGGTTTGGGATCTTGGTCTGCTGAATTTCCTCCTGTTTGGCCATGTGTTTCCATCTGTGATGTTTCTGCAGAACAGTCTGTCTTGTTTGTCCTATTTGTGAATGAATGTGTGTGTTTTGGGTTTGAAGGAAGTGTAGTTTAAGTTCACATAGCAGTAATTAATAATCCATTTTGCCACATGTTAAAGGATGGGCTTGTGTATAAAAAAAAATTATGTTTTCTTGTTTTATGAATGAAATCTGGTGTGAGCGTCCTTTATTTTAGCTAAGGTCATTCAGGCAAATTAATAATCTCTGTATTTCTCTTGGTTATTTATCTATTTGTCATGACTTGTGGAATGCTAGAATTTGATTACCAGTGCACACTTCCCATTGGACATGTGACAATTGATGCTTTTCCCTTTTGAGAGTTCTCAACATTTTGCTTTCAAAACCTTCCCATCCTGAATTGTATAAAGTCAAATGATTCTTTGTAAGACAATACAAATATATTTTTGCTATTGAAAAGTGTTATACAAATACATTAATTATTTTTGACTTACTTAATGTGAAACTTGTCAGTGCATACACAGTGATTTTATTAAAATACAGAAGGATCTGGTCAAAGTGGACTGCAGTAGCCACTTGTGAGTAAATCTGCTATAGAATAAGGGGAGGCTCAAGGTTCAAAAAGGAATTAGAGTACAGGTCCAACATGAAGTGTGGGAGCACAAGCCCAGAGAACCCTGGATGCCAAGAAACATTCAGGACTGGATTAAAAAAAAGAGACAAAAGTAACAGTTGCAAAGGGAGCAAATCAACGAAGGCCGTAAGGGTATATAGAAAGGATAGGGGAACATTAAGGAAGCAACGAGAAAGGGCCGTGGGGTATAATCAGAGAGAATCTCATGATAGTCTATAAACATATAAAGGGGAAGAGAATAACCAGGGAAAGAGTTGGACCCATTAGGGATGAAGGGGAAGTCTGTCTGCAGAGCTGGAGGACATTAGTACAGTGTTAAACAGGTACTTTGCATCTGCCTTCACTCAGGAAAGTGGATTGTGATATTCTTGAGCAGACTGATAGAGAGTGATGATGAAGGGTCTAGGCCTGAAACGTCAGCTTTTGTGCTCCTGAGATGCTGCTTGGCCTGCTGTGTTCATCCAGCTTCACACTTTGTTAGAACTAGAACAGTACAGCACAGAACAGGCCCTTCAGCCCACAATGTTGTGCCGACCATTGATCCTCATGTATGCACCCTCAAATTTCTGTGACCATATACATGTCCAGCAGTCTCTTAAATGTCCCCAATGACCTTGCTTCCACAACTGCTGCTGGCAACGCATCCCATGCTCTCTGTGTAAAGAACCCACCTCTGACATCCCCTCTATACTTTCCTCCAGCCAGCTTAAAACTATGACCTCTCGTGTTAGCCTTTTCTGCCCTGGGAAATAGTCTCTGGCTATCAACTCTATCTATGCCTCTCATTATCTTGTATACCTCAATTAGGTCCCCTCTCCTCCTCCTTTTCTCCAATGAAAAAAGTCCGAGCTCAGTCAACCTCTCTTCATAAGATAAGCCCTCCAGTCCAGGCAGCAACCTGGTAAACCTCCTCTGAACCCTCTCCAAAGCATCCATATCTTTCCTATAATGGGGCGACCAGAACTGGACGCAGTATTCCAAGTGCGGTCTAACCAAAGTTTTATACAGCTGCAACAAGATCTCACGACACTTAAACTCAGTCCCCCTGTTAATGAAAGCCAAAACACCATATGCTTTCTTAACAACCCTGTCCACTTGGGTGGCCATTTTAAGGGATCTATGTATCTGCACACCAAGATCCCTCTGTTCCTCCACGCTGCCAAGAATCCTATCCTTAATCCTGTACTCAGCTTTCAAATTCGACCTTCCAGAATGCATCACCTCGCATTTATCCAGGTTGAACTCCATCTGCCACCTCTCAGCCCATCTCTGCATCCTGTCAATGTCCCGCTGCAGCCTTCAACAGCCCTCTATACTGTCAATGACACCTCCAACCTTTGTGTCATCTGCAAACTTGCTGACCCATCCTTCAATCCCCTCATCCAAGTCATTAATAAAAATTACAAACAGTAGAGGCCCAAGGACAGAGCCCTGTGGAACACCACTCACCACTGACTTCCAGGCAGAATATTTTCCTTCTACTACCACTCGCTGTCTTCTGTTGGCCAGCCAATTCCGTATCCAGACAGCTAAGTTCCCCTGTATCCCATTCCTCCTGACCTTCTGAATGAGCCTACCATGGGGAACCTTATCAAACGCCTTGCTGCAGTCCATATACACCACATCCACAGCTCAACCCTCATCAATTTTTCTAGTCACATCCTCAAAGAACTCGATAAGGTTTGTGAGGCATGACATGCCCCTCACAAAGCTGTGTTGACTGCATTTAATCAAGCCATGCTCTTCCAGATGGTCATAAATCCTATCCCTCAGAATCCTTTCTAACACCTTGCAGACGAAAGACGTGAGACCTACTGGCCTGTAATTGCCAGGGATTTCCGTATTTCCTTTCTTGAAGAGAGGAATTACATTTGCCTCTCTCCAGTCCCCAGGTGCGACTCCAGTGGAGAGCGAGGATGCAAAGATCTCCGCGAGTGGCGAAGCAATTGCATTTCTTGTTTCCCAAAGCAGCCGAGGGCAAATCTGGTCCGGCCCTGGCGACTTGTCAATCTTAATGTTTGACAAAATTTTCAGCACATCAGCTTCCTCTATCTTTATCCATTTCAGCATGCACACCTGCACTTCAAAGGTTTCATTCACTACAAAGTTCATTTCTTTCGTAAAGACAGAAGCAAAAAACTCATTTAAAGCTTCCCCTACCTCCTCAGACTCCACACACAAGTTCCCTATGCTTTCCCTGATCGGCCCTACTCTTTCTTTGACCATTCTCTTATTTCTCACATAAGTGTAAAATGCCTTTGTGTTCTCCCTAATCCGTTCTGCCAAGCCTTTCTTGTGCCCCCTCCTGGCTCTCCTCAGACCATTTTTGAGCTCTTTCCTTGCCTGCCTGTAATCCTCTAGAGCTGAGCGTGACCCTAGCTTCCTCCACCTTATGTAAGCTACCTTCTTCCTTTTGACAAGAAGCTCCACCGCTCTCGTCATCCAAGGTTCCTTTATCTTACCCCTTCTTGCCTGTCTCAGAGGGACATATTTATTCATCACTCGCAACAACTGTTCCTTAAACAGTCTCCACATGTCTATAGTGCCTTTACCATGGAACAATTGCTCCCAGTCCATGCTTCCTAACTCATGTCTAATTGCATCATAGTTTCCTCTTCCCCAATTAAATATCCTCCCATTTTGCCTAATCCTCTCCTTCTCCATAGCTATGTAGAATGTGAGGCAGTTCTGGTCACTATCACCAAAATGCTCTCCCACCACGAGATCTGATACCTGCCCTGGCTCGTTTCCGAGCACCAAGTCTAGAATGGCCTCTCCCCTCGTCGGTCTGTCAACGTACTGAGTTAGGAAACCCTCCTGAACACACCTTACAAAAACAGCTCCATTCAAATCTTCTGCTCGAAGGAGGTTCCAATCAATATTAGGAAAGTTAAAGTCACCCATTACAACAACCCTACTACGTCCGCACTTTTCCAAAATCTGCCGACCTATGCTTTCTTCAATCTCCCTGCTGCTATTGGGGGGCCTGTAGTAAACCCCTAATGAGGTGACTGCTCCCTTGCTGTTCCTAATTTCCACCCATACTGACTCGGTAGGCAGATCTTCCTCGACAATGGAAGCTTCTGTAGCTGTGATACCCTCTCTGATTAGTAGTGCTACACCCCCTCCTCTTTTCCCCCCTCCCTATTCTTTTTAAATGCTCTAAACCCTGGAACATCCAGCAACCATTCCTGCCCCTGAGAAACCCATGTCTCTGTTATGGCCACAACATCATAGCACCAGGTACTGATTCATGCTCTAAGTTCATCACTTTTATTCCTGATACTCCTTGCGTTAAAGCAAACACACTTTAACTGATCCCCTGGTTCCTTCCCAGGAAAATCCTTCCCACTAGCTGGTCTACCTCTTGCTACTGCCTCACCTGCATCAACTCTCACCTCCGGTATACAGCTCAGGTTCCCACCCCCCTGCCATACTAGTTTAAACCCTCTCGAACTACTCAAGCAAACCTTCCACCCAGGACATTAGTCCCCTTCCAGTTCAGATGCAACCCGTCCATCTTGTACAGGTCCCACCTTCCCCAGAAGGCATCCCAATTGTCTACACATCTGAAACCCTCCCTCCTACACCAGCTGAGCAGCCACGTGTTAAGCTGCGCCCGCTCCCTGTTCTTCCCCTCGCTATCTCGTGGCACCGGTAGTAAACTAGAGAACACTACTCTGTTCATCCTGCTTTGCAGCTTCCATCCTACCTCCCTGAAATCACTTTTTATATCCTCAGTGGTGAAAGTTTTGATAGGCTTAAAAATGGAAAGAAACTCCACCAGCCCAGTTGAGTTATATCCCAAGCTGTATTGGGAGTCAAGGGAGGAAATTACAGGGGCCCAGACCCAAACTTTTTATTCCTTTTTGGCCACAGGGGAGTTACTAGAGTCCTGGTGAACAGTTAACATAGTTCTACATTTCAAAAAGGGTAGTGAAGATAAATCAGCAAATTACTGACCAAATGAATCTTACAGGAATGGTATGGAAACAACCGGAGTAAATCCTGAACGAGCAAATTAAAGTCCTTTTTTGTTATTCACTTGTGGAAAGTGGGTGTTGCAGGTTGGCCTATCCCTAAAGGAGGCAAGGTTTGATCAGGGATAATCGGCATGGGTTTGACAGAGGGGGCGGTGGTTTGACAAATGAATCTGGTTGAAGTTTTTGAGGAGGTGACCAAGTGTTTGGATGAGGGTAGTATAGTTGATGTGGTTGATACGGATTTCAACAAGGACTTGGAAAATGCTCTATAGGGGAAATGGATAAGGAAGGTAAAAGCTCATATGATCCTGCGTATCTTGGCAAGTTGAATCCAAAATTGGCTTCATGGTGGGAGACAGCGGGTGGGACTATAAAGCTGTTTGTGTGGCTGGAACCTGGAGTACAGTGGCATACCTTAGGGATCAATACTGGATCCTTTTGTTGTTCGTTATGAATTAAAATGATGTAGATGAGCATGTGAGAGGAATGATAACTAAGGCCGTGGGTGACCTGATGTATGACTGGGTAGTTGAAAGTGGGGAAGATGGTCTTAGCTTACAGGTGGATATAAACAGATTTTTCAGATGTGTAGTTCAGTGGTGGATGGAAGTTAACCCTGAAAAGTGTGAGGTGATGAACTTTGGAAGGAATAACAAGACAAGAGAACATTCAATGAATGGCAGGATACTAGGAAGCTCAAGGGGATGTTGTAGTGCTTTCCCACAGATCCCTGAAGGTGATAGGATAGGCTAATAGGGTAGTTAAAGAGGTTATGTGACAGTTGTGTTTATCAATCATGGCATAGATTATAAGAGCAAGGAGGTCATGTTGGAGCTGTACAGCTAGACCACAACAAGAGTGTGTCATCTGTAGTCCCCACGCTATAGGAAGGATGTGATTCCATTGGAAGGGTTTGCAGAGGAGATTCACCAGGATGTTGTTTGGATTGTAGCACTCCAGCAATGAAGAGAGGATGGAAAAGCTCACTTTGCATTCTTTGGGGCAGTGAAAGTTGAGGGGGAAATTTACAGAGGAGGAGTATGGGGTAATAGGGTAAATTTTAACAAGGGACATGCTTTCAAGGTGAAGGCAGGAGGTTTAGAGGGGATTTGAGGAAAAATGTTTTCATTCAGATGGTGGTGGGGTTCTGGAATGTGCTGCCTGGGAGGGAAGTTGCGACAGGAACCTCACAACGTTTAGAAGGCACTTGCATGAGCATCTGAAATGTCATGTTATTCAAGGCTATGGGCCTAGCACTGTACAGTGTGACTAGTGTAGATTTAATGTAGTTTTGGCGGTACAGACTCAATGGGCTGAAGGCCCCCTACTTAATTATTCAATAATTCACCACTTTGCCTGTACCCTTGCACCAACGCTCACTGCAATGTTGTACTCCATATGACCTGCTTCTTAGCTCTCTGTCTCCTGCTTGTGGTGATTGTCTCGATAAACAACCCAGGGCCAGCAAAGCACTTTTAGCTCTGGTGGGGACTGGCTCAAGGTTGAGAGTATTTCTGATTTATTTCTTCATGAGTTACAGGCTTGAAAGTGGTACCGAGCTGCCGCAGCCCATGTGCTGTAGGTAGACCCACAATGCCCTTGGGGAGAGAATTCCAGGATTTTGATCCAGTGACAGTGAAGGAATGATGACATATTTCCAGGTCAGGTTGGGGAGTGTCTCGCAGGCATCTTGCAGCTAGTGGTGTTCCCATGCATTTGTTGCCTTTGTCCTTCTAGATGGTAGGGATTGCAGGTTTGGAAGATGTTGTCAAAGGAGGCTTGTTGAATAGCTGTAAACAGATCTTGTACATGGTACTAAGTGCCCATGGTGAAAGGAATAGTGAAGTAATGAAAAAGGCGCTAATCAAGCAGCTGTTTTGTCCTGAATGGTGTCAAGCTTCTTGAGTGTTGTTGGGGCTGCACCCATCCAGGCAAATGGAAAGTGTTTCATCATAATGTATATGCCTTGTAGATGATGGGATGGTGAAATGTATTACTCAAAGCAGGATTCCTGACTTCTGTCCTGTTCTTGTCGCCACAGTATTTATATAGCTCGTACAGTTGAGCTTCTGGTCAATGGTACACCCAGACTGCTGATAGTGAGCAATGCAATGAGGATGATGTGATTGAATGTCAGGTTGCAAAGCTGGGTTTCCCATTTGTCAGAGATGGGCATGCTCAAATCGATTGGATTTAATCTCCCATATGTTTTATGTTTTTATCACAAGCACATATCTGCTGAGTGTTGATTTTTGTCAGCATTTCACATCTTGCAGCAACATGTTTAACAGGAAAAATCACTGAAGGTAAACATCATCCATATTCAAAGACTCAGTGAAATCAGTTGATCAGGAATTGTATTGACTGGAATCAGATTTGTATGGAACTCAAACAGAATCACAGGGACATCAGAGGCAACCCTTTACAAGGAAATTCAAAAGCATTTTAAACAGACTGATCTGAATTTTTTTATTGCTTTAATATTCTTTTACTTTAATGTAATTCTTGGCTTGTTATGGCTTTGTTTAATGTCCGGTTTGTGCACTATCCACACATTATTTCATGTGATAGTGTCAATACAGAATGTATGACTTTAATTTCTGTATTTATGGAATCAGTCCAAAGTTCTGACAAAGGATTAAATTCAAGTGTGACCTGATAAGATTGTACTTTATTTGCTGCTTCTCTCCGTACTCTGCTCAGCTGTCAGTTTCCCAGGAAATATACGTATCACAGACACATGGTCAGCAATGAGCAATTGAACTCCCATCTGTGACAGCAGATGTTGGACAAATAAATAATTCTTCTTTTTTCAAAGTGACTGAACTTGTGTCCTTCACCTTCAATGACCATCACTTCATCTGAAACCCTGACTGTCATTTCCCAACCTTTTAGGTACCCCAGTGCTTACCAACATTGTCAAATGAAAACTTTCATCCTTGTGGATCAGAACCTCACCACTGCCTACCTTTGTAACTTTCTCAATATTTACAACTCCTCACAATTCTGCATCCACCATCTCTTGCCTCTAGTGATAAAGAAGCCAGATGTCCAGTTTTGTACTCAACAGTGTGGCTTTACGCCAAACTGACTGCTGTCTGCTGCTGGATAGCTTCAGTAGTTTGGCCATGAGGCTGGTTACATGATACTGGAAGGAATGCCGCATTATTGTAGTGACCCAGAATGAGTGATCTCCCATCAATTGATGCAAACGTGTTCCCATAAGCTTTTAACTGGAATGTAAGAGTAACATGTTCCAGCAACAGCCTTTATCAACAGTCAGTACTTATACACTCTGCACCTGAAGAATATCTCTGTACATTTGAGATTCACAGCGAATGTTAATGCTTAACTCTTACCCAAGGTGATACTATTATCCTGCCTCGTGAGTCCAAACAAGTAGCTCCAAGGGCGGCTCAGTAGCACAGTGGTTAGCACTGCAGCCTCACAGCACCAGGGACCCAGGTTTGATCCTGGCCTTGGGTGTCTGTCTGTGTGGAGTTTGCACATTCTCCCCGTGTCTGCGTGGGTTTCCTCCAGGTGCTCCAGTTTCCTTCCACAGTCCAAAGATATGCAGGTTAGGTAGATTGGCCGTGCTAAATTGCCCATAGTGTTCAGGATGTGTTATGGGGGAATGGGTCCCGATGGGATGCACTGAGGTTCAGTATGGACTTGTTGGGGGTTGAAGGGCCTGTTTGCACACTGTAGGGGTTCTATGGATTCAAATAGACCTGAAGTAAATTGATGGCCATTCTGAACAACAACATTTTCAAAAATCTAAGACAAAGAGCAAGAATACTAAAATAATTGGCATTGATGATAGGAAATGAAGCATTTACATGGTACAGTTGTACAGTATTTGAAAATGTATCTTAAACTCAGTTTTTATGCAATTATTTATCTCAGTTGTTACTGTTTACATTTCACAAACTCATCATTGCAGCCACTGTAATAAAGATTAGTTGACTGTGTTCCTGAAGCCTGTCCACTCTGATGCAGGGTGAGATTTAAACAATATCTGAAAAAAGAACAAGATCAAATTTCTCGTCCCTTTCCAGTCCCAGCAAATGTCCTCAAACAGGAACCCCACAATAATATGTTCAGTTAAATATGGATTTACTGCCAACTGGTCAGAAAGAGTTGGTGGTCCCACAGCAATGAACTGGAAGGAGACGAGAGAAAGTGTTCTTATTATCAAGGCCAGGTCAGGCATTGACTGGGAGATGTTCAGGGTATATGGAAAATGTAAGCAGTAATGAAAGAAAATGGTCATCTCAACACAATTTTGTGGTTCCTTTGAAAAGTCATATAGTATCTGTTGTATCAGAGATAATGGGAACTGCAGATGCTGCAGAGAGCTCTCTGATGAAGGGTCTAGGCCCGAAACGTCAGCTTTTGTGCTCCTGACATGCTGCTTGGCCTGCTGTGTTCATCCAGCCTCACATTTTATTATCCTAGTATCTGTTGTGTAAGCTCTATTATTCTGAAATCACTTGCTAGGTTGTTGTTCCCTGAGACTATGATGTTCTTCATATCTGCACTTTCTGTTTTGCAGCTGAAAATGCGACCCCAGGAACAAATTATAATAAAAAGATGTTAACAGCTATAAATTTACAGAAGGAGGAAGCTAAAACAGCAACACATGTTTGAGAAAAGCAGTCAGAATTATTTACAATACTTAGATATCAATACCTGATCTTTGAAGGAAATGGTGCCACAAAGGAACATAACAAGCTCAGAAATCAGAACAGGAGGAACCTATTCTGTTCCTCAAACCTGCTGCACTATTCAACAAGGCCACAGCTGGTATTCCCCTAAGCTACACCATCCCACAATATTCCCATTGTCCTTAATTCACTTAACCCAGAAATCCATTGACCTCAGTTTTGAATTTACTCAATGACTAGATATCTACATCTCCCAGAGGTGAAGAATTTCAATAATCAACAATCCTCTAAACAAAGATACCCAATGACAGGGACTCTGTTTCCTTTGGCTGATTTACTCATTTTCTGAAAGATGTAGCAATTTTCCTGACCTAAACTATTTTTTACTCCTTCGCGGAATGTGAGCATCACTAGCTAGGCCTGCGTTTATTGCCCAGAGTTCAGTTAAGACTCAACTACATTGCTGAGGCTGTAAAGTCACATGTAGGCCAAACTGGATAAGTGTTGCCGTTTTCTTCACTGAGGGGCATTAGTGAAGCTAAAGAGATTTTCGGATAATCAGCAATGGGTTTATGATCATCATTACACTATTACATCCCAATTTTTATGGTCTTCAAATTCTACAACCTGCTGTTGTGGGCTTTGAACCCAGTTCCTCAGAATATTATCTGGGTCTCTGGATTAAATAGTCTAGTGATAAAACCGCTAGCCACTGTCTACCCCTTTGCGGGGGAGAGCTGTTACCCAATCAGAGACCAGCAGTTTGCAACTCTGGAGCATCGACATAAAGGCTGTGGCTGCAGTTGGGTGCATCCAGAATCCGGAGAGCCGGAACCCGGAGAACTGGAACCCCGAGAGCCAATACCCTGAGAGTAGGACACCAGATTTTATGATTTTACTATTAATCCTGGCATTAGTACTATTTCTACAAAATGGCTTCTTCTCCTTCATTGCAGCATTGCAAAGAAAATCCATGACAAGAGTAGATTCTGTATTCCATCCATGTATGTCCCCAATATTACTATTCCTCTGTTCGCTACTCCATTAAATATCAGTCTCGGTGTAACTTAAATTCATCTGCATTATTTACTGTTTGTACTTCTCTCTGGCCAATTGTTCCCTGTGCTGAGCTCTCCCTGTCTGTAGTCTGTCTGCAGGAAATGTGCACCAATGCACTTGCTGCCTTAGGGCCTGTTTCTGTGCTGTACATTGTGTGCGATTCATCTCACTCCACATGAGTGGTCAGGCATTTTCTAAGCTATGAAAACGCTGTCTCTCTATCTATCCATCTATCTATCTCTCTCTCTGATGTAGTTCGCTTTACATTAAATCAGGGAACTGGTATCAATTCTCAGCGGTCACTCAGTGTGTACAAATGAGTTAATGTCATTTACAAGAAAACTGCGTATTGTCGGGACAGCCAATCTGCTATGTAGACAGAAATTTAATTATAGATATGGCAGTATTTTTAAATTTCTGTCTCCTTTAGGTAACTGTTAATATAAAAACAAGGTGGTCGTTGCAATATGTGTTGTTGACAAAAACATAGTGGAGACATCCATTATAGTTTCCAAAAGAATTTAGTTTGTTTTTCTGTTTCCAGTTTGGCTTCTTTTTGGTTGCACGCAGTCTGAGGACGTTCAGGTTTTGTCAGATCTTTATCAATGCTACATTATGCCAGAGTGCATATTCCCTTCTTTTTAAACCAGACCATGGGAATATGGCTAGGGCCAGTAAATTACCCAGGAGAGAAATGTCGATTCAGACCCACATCCTGACACTGATCATTACACCCTGAACTGAGAAATAGTAGGAACTGCCAATGCTGGAGTCAGAGACAAGACAGTGTAGAACTGCAGGAGCAGGAAAGTTGATGTTTCGAGTCAGGACCCTTTTCTGAAGAAGAGTTCCGACGTGAAATATCAGCTTTCCTGCCCTCTGATGCTGTCTGGCCTGGTGTGTTCCTTCAGCTCCACACTGCGCTGTCTCTGAACTGAGAAATTGCTTCAGAGTAATTTGACTGTGTTCACGTGATCTCAGTGATATTTCAGTGTCATAACGTTATCGTATTCACATCTCCAAGCTCATTTCTCATGTGAAGGACAGAGCGGTTGACTTAGTAAACATTGGGAGGAATCTCCCAGCACCTGAAAGATGTGGGTAACAATGTGAAAGTTGCAAGGATCATGGTAGATAGCGATTGAGGATATCCTGATATTGAGAGCAAAAATACCCATTATCCAGCTGAGTGTAGCGTGGCAAGACGGGATTTTCTCATGGGAAAAGCAGCTAGAGAGAACTCTTTTTACATACATTAGCATTGCATATAGTGTGATCTGTCCTCATTAATATGCAGTTTCCCATTTCCACCCCTCCCACCAACGCCCACCTTTAGAAACTAGACAGAGTCAATTCCCCCCACTCCCCCTCATAGAAACCAGAGGGGGACAGTTCCCGACATGAAAGTCCGAGCAGGTTCCTGGTGACTCCAGTTCACATCTTGCCCCTTCGGACCTCCATCAATCATCAATGCCTCAGGGCCCACTCCATGGGCAGTGACCGCGTACACGCACGCACATACGTACATGCACGGACACACATGCACAGGTATACACACGCACACGCGCACCCCATATCATTGCTTATAAAAATGCAAAACCAAAGCCTGCACGAGGTAAATAGCTGAAGGGAATTTCTGGCCCCCATCACATAAAGATAAAGGGAATATTTTTGCATGTTCAATGGAAGAAGCTGCAAATGAAAGGAAACAAAAGAACAAAAACATTCCAGCCTGGATGGATGAGATTTTTCACCGGAGTTACCTTCCCTTCTTGAGCATCATCATGGGGAATGTGAAGAAGTATTTGATGAGACCTTTGTGACCGAGTCATCTCCAGCAGCTTGAGCCTAATTCAGCAGGTTCAAAATATGATGGATAGCAAAGAAATAGGTGAATGAAAAGCTGTGACCTAGAATATTGGAGCGGGAATGCTGGGCTGAATGGCCCACTTCTACTCCTACATTCTTGTTCCTATAAAATTCATTGCCTTCTGCTCCTTTATGTCAAAAATTGAACAGAAATTTACGGGAAACAAAAAGGAGTTGTATGTGGATGGGGTTCTTTGTAACTGTTTGATTTTAGAAGGAAAATCGCTTGTTGCTGCCTGTAGTTTCTGTTCTGCTTTGTCAAAAATGAACTTCCATAGAGCAAAGAAAGTAGAGGCAGCGGTGGTGGGTTTTGGAATTCCATATGAAGTCAGCTCATTGTGGTGGAGTCAATAATGTGCCTGATGATGAAGCACCATCTTTAGAGGTTAAAAGTGGTTAATTATTTTCTTTCATGGACGTTCAAGGATCTGATGTCTGAAACTTCAAACTCTCCACAAATTGAGCATGAGTACAGGATGAAAACTGCACAAAATAGAAACACATGGGACATGCGGAAATGGTCTTCAGGGGTGTTTAATTCATATTCATTTCCAGGAAATCATGTCAAACAACCTGACAAAATATGCAACGTGAGCTTACTCTCTGACCCCCAGACCCAACCTTGAGTGTGTAGTGGAGCTCTCAGTGATTGATATGGTAAACCCTGTACACATAGCCTTTTAAATTAAAGATCACATACAACACATATAAACACAGACCTGTCATATGGAAACTGAGATGTTGTTTACATGTAATAGTTTGAGGTACAACATTGTTTAAACAAAGTTTTCAGACTTTCAATGATTAACTGATGGTTAGACCTTATGAAAAACGAGGATAGCATTGTTCGCTTTTCAAAATTTACATTACACAAATGAATCACTGTCAAATATTATTATAATGTAGGGCTCTTTTTATTTCATGAATTTGTCACCAATCAGCAAATACACAATAACTAAGGATGAGCACCGGGAGTGGTCAAATTCTTCATTGACACTAGTGATTGGAACCAGGTAGATCTTATTGACTATGAGATCCTTGATTGATTGGCCCAGATTAACAGCACCAATCAGGGAGCCCTGGCTGACAGGAGACTCTCTGAATTTCCTAGGTATATCTGACTTCAGGGACTGACTCTGAGTAGGCTGGTCACAGCCTGTGTACAGTGCATATGTAAATAAAGGGTAACTTGCTGATGGGATACCAGCCATTGTGTAGTTAGTTCAGGTACTAATTGCTGTTAGTCAGGAATCATTTTCAGACCACTGCTGGCTGGGTCAGAATCTAACTTCTTTCATTCTTCAGATGCAGGAAATCTTCTTGAACTATTGACAGCATTCTAACAAGTAATTAGGACACGAAGCTGGTAGAATAACAAGGTTAGAATGCCCAGCTCAGAGGGCCTGGTTAAAAGGGCAGATCCCTGCAGCTCTCTTTAGCCATTACTGCTGTACTGAGGGAGGTGGAAGGATCACAGATTAACTAGAACCTGATCTGTTCTCGTGAGCTGGAGTTTTCTGCTGCCCTTAAAGTGAAGGGCACGTTTTATTTCTTCTCAACCTAAACACGATAACTTTGTGGAGGAGGTGCTGGGCTCTCTCCCCTGCCTGGGGGGGCAGTGCTGGGCCCTCTCCCCTGCCTGGGGGGGCAGTGCTGGGCTCTCTCCCCTGCCTGGGGGTGCAGTGCTGGGCTCTCTCCCCTCTCTGGGGGGCTATGCTGGGCCCTCTCCCCTGTCTGGGAAACAGTGCTGGGCCCTCTCCCCTGTCTGGGAGACAGTGCTGGGCCCTCTCCCCTGTCTGGGAGACAGTGCTGGGCCCTCTCCCCTGTTTGGGAGACAGTGCTGGGCCCTCTCCCCTGTCTGGGAGACAGTGCTGGGCCCTCTCTCCTGCCTGGGAGACAATGCTGGGCCCTCTCTCCTGCCTGGGAGACAATGCTGGGCCCTCTCTCCTGCCTTGGGGACAGTGCTGGGCCCTCTCCCCTGTGTGGGAGACAGTGCTGGGCCCTCTCCCTTGTCTGGGAGACAGTGCTGGGCCCTCTCTGCTTCCTTGGGGACAGTGCTGGGCCCTCTCCCCTGTCTGGGAGACAGTGCTGGGCTCTCTCTGCTTCCTTGGGGACAGTGCTGGGCCCTCTCTCCTGTCTGGGAGACAGTGCTGGGCCCTCTCTCCTGTCTGGGAGACAGTGCTGGGCCCTCTCTCCTGCCTTCGGCTGGGCCCTCTCCCCTGTCTGGGAGACAGTGCTAGGCCCTCTCTCCTGCCTTGGGGACAGTGCTGGGCCCTCTCCCCTGTCTGGGAGACAGTGCTGGGCTCTCTCTCCTGCCTGGTGGGTGGTGCTGGGCTCTCTCCCCTGCCTGGGGCGTGGTGCTGGGCCCTCTCCCCTGCCTGGGGCGTGGTGCTGGGCCCTCTCCCCTGCCTTGGGTACAGTGCTGGGCCCTCTCCCCTGTCTGGGAGACAGTGCTGGGCCCTCTCTCCTGCCTTGGGGACAGTGCTGGGCTCTCTCTCCTGCCTGGTGGGTGGTGCTGGGCCCTCTCCCCTGCCTCGGTCGTGGTGCTGGGCCCTTTCCCCTGCCTTGGGGTCAGTGCTGGGCCCTCTCTCCTGCCTGGGGGACTGTGCAGTGCTGGGGGGCAGTGTGGGTTCTCTCCCCAGCCTGGAGTGGGAGTGGGGTGCAGTGCTGTGCTCTGTCCCCTGCCTGGGGGACTATGCTGGTTTCTGTCCCCTGCCTGGGGGACTGTGCTTGGGTCCCTCCCCTGCCTCGGGGGGAGGGGGGGTGTGCGGATTCCTGCAGGTGTGCTCCAGCAGCATTCTGTGACCTCCTAATGACAGCTGCTTCACTGGGTGTCTTCAAAGCTAATTGTCCCTTGAATATAAAGCATCAGATTCTTAGTAATCCAGAACTAGGCTCTGACCTCTGCTGTGCTACGCGGTTTGAGGAATGAGTTTTGCAGTCACCTCAGAGACTGTTCTGATCCCAGTCCGAGAGGTGTCAGGGAATGTGGGTGCAGCATCTCCCTCCTCTCTGACAAACAGACACAAGGGACCCGTCATGCTGCTGTACACATACTGAGGGCTGCCCCTATAGAAGGTCACTTACAAGATTTACCAGGATGTTGCAGGCAGGGAAGGGTTTGAGTTGTGGAAGACTCTGGATAGATGGGTAATTTTTCCACTGGAGTGTAGGAGGTTGAGGGGTGACCTTATAGAGGTTTACAAAATTATGAGGCACATAGATAAGGTGAATTGAAAAGGTCTTTTCTCTCAAATAGGGCACTTCAACACTAGAGGGCACAGGTTTAAGGTGGAAAGGACAAACTTCGAAGAGATCTGAGGGGCAACATTTTCACAAAGAGGGTGGAACTGCCAGACGAAGTGGTAGATACAGGTACCATTACAACACTTATAAGACATTTGGACAGGTACCCAAATAGGAAAGGATCAGAGGAATATAGGCCAAACGCAGGCAAATGAGATCAGTTTAGTTTGGGAGACCTGGTTGGCATGGACAGCTTGGACAATGGGCCTGTTCTGTGCTGTGTGACTGTCTGACTCTATTAATCCTAGCCCGCACTGTTTGACTCTCTGACCATTAATCCTGGGGATTGGACCCAGGGACATTTTAAACTATTCTTAAAAATTATGTAACAACATTAACAGTGTTTGGTTTTATTTCTGATCAATGAACCTTCCTCAAAAGCTTACTTATGTGCTTTGTGATTTTTAATATATCTTCAGTACAATTTCTACATTTCCATTCATTTTTAACTTTAACAATAATCTTAAACAATAATGTAACCCACAGGAGCTGTTCTAAGTTTCTGTTGTGATATAATTAGAGGAAGCATTATTTGTTAAATCAGAAGTCGACATTTGACAAATGCTTCTTTCTGACACTAATATTGCATGTGTTTGTCTTTTTCTGTCTCCTGTTTTCTTAATCAGTGTGCTGAACATAAGTGGATACCAAAGCATCAAAGTTGTAAATCAGCAGAATGGGGACAGGTCTGGTATTTAATTACCAATAGCTGCTTCTTTCACGTTAGGCATTGTGCTTTTGCAGCTTACACTGGGAACATAAAGTTTCTCCGAAGTGAGTTCAAAAGAATTTTTTTGATTTCCTTCCTCAACATAAGTTTACTGGGTCTATATGGATCTTGTTTTCTTAAGGAAGTGGGACTTTTCTTGAAAGAAATGCTTCTGTTATTGCTAACGCTATGTTGCAAAGCTGTTGTTTGTGCCTGTTCTGTATCTGGTATTTAAATGGATATTTTCTGATTTGAAGTGACTGTAAAGAATATAGGAAATGGAGGAGATAAATCATTGGCCCTAAGCCTATTACATCATGCTGTCAGCAGTCAGATCCCGGCTAATTTGGATCAGAGCTCAATCTGTGTGCTTTGCTTCTGTAACCCTTACCCAACAAACATTAAACAATCCATGTTTGAAAGTTCCAATGAATCCCTCAGCCCATTGCCATTTCTTGGAGGAAGCAGGTTCAAGATATTTGTCAGATTTTGTCTGAAGAAGTGCATCCTGACATCACCCTTGAACAGTCTCCCTAGCTGCTATTTGGTAGCTTGATCTGATCTCACTCCTCCAACACTCCCTCCCCACCATCTCCTCTCCTCCCTTCACCTCCCACTCCTCCACCTCCGTGCAAGATCATTTCTCTGCATCACCTCGAGTCAAGCCTGTCTGAATTATGGCTTTGGCTTCGTTTAATGTTTTATGAGCTATGAAGTAAGAAAATAATTTTCCAACACTGACCCGCAAAAACAATGAAAATCTAAATTTGAGTTAAATGACACCTGAATGCGAATCATGTAACCAGTGTGATCAGAGTCCCGCAACCTCCGTCCACGATGGTGATTGACTCATGTTGCTGCCGAAACAGAAACCGATACAAATCTTTTGACAACACAGAACACATGCACTCTTACTGGACCCTGCCTCACACACACACACGCAACTCTGTTTTTAGAGTTTACTTCGAAATCATATTTTTTCTCTTTATCTGCAACTTTAATACCACAGTGAGTCTTATGTTACACAGGCTCTAATGCAATTCTTTGATAGTTGTAGACCCTGAAGTAGCAGTACCTGACATACATTGCATTTTGATGATACTAGCCACATTACTGTAGATGCTGGAGAAAGTAATCACCTTTTGTCTGAATCACGCAAACTCAAAGTCATCTATAAATGATGCTGAGAACCTGTGAGAAGGCTCTGCATGTTCTTGCGTCGCAGATTGCGAACATTTCTCTGCTTCTTTGTGGAAGGAGATGAGACTGAGAGAGCTTCCTCGCAAAAAGTCAGCAGACACCAACAGCAGTTCTTGCGACTTGTTCTTTTGCAATTAGACAATTCTAGAGATGATTATTACAGGCTCAGGAAAAATATCTGAATGTGTTTCTGTGTGAATCCCATATTTGCATTCTATAATGTGTTTCAACAGCCCAAAACATTTTCTTTCTTTTCCAGATATACAGGGTCTTCAGGGATAATAACTATTAAATGTAAAGACTTGTGTGTTATGTACCTGGAGATACCAGGAATGGAAGAATGCTTGAATGTTGCCAAGTCAATTGAGGTAATGTACTGAGTGTGACAACAACTGTAGAAATTGTTGTTCCACTTAACCAGGGAATTAAGAAATGAAATATCAGATGGAAACATTATCAGACTGACCAGACAGAAATTTGCAGGTTGAAACAGAATTTCTACCAGTAAGATTTAAGATAGAAGCTACCCTATCCATGTGGAAATAATGGGAGAATAGATCAGACTATTCTTGGTGGCTTCCTGATGCTGAGCTTCCAGCCAGGATTGACATGTCCCAAGTAGTGAATCAAATGAGATAATTGACATGCAGGCCATCATTTCTCTTCTGTTAGTTTTAGTCCTGAGTAACACTCATTTCAAGTGCTTCAGTCAGCTGAAGTCATGAGATGACCCTGACAATTTTTTGGCCGCTGGGATGTAAATGTGATTTCAGACTAACTACTGAATACAAATGGCCTTTTACTGCTGATTGAAATGCAATTAAAGTTGAAGATCACAAAACCACTGGTCTGGAATCATAAGGGCAGGTGGAAAATCCTTCACTGAATTAACTTTTTAAAAACTGTGTGACAACAGTATTTTTAAAATTTAGCCACAGAGCAGAGTCACAGAGTTTATTGCATGGAAGGAAGGCCTTTGGCCCATGTTATCTGCACTGCTCATTAAATACCCATTAATTCTAATCCCATTATTCACCTTTTGGCCCAGGGCTTTGTATCCTATAACAATTCAGTGCTCATCTAAATGTTTCTGAAATATCTTGAGACTTCCTGCCTTTACCACCCTTTCAGACAGTGAGCTCCAAATAACTACCTGCCTCTCAGTGAATTCCAAGATAATAAAATGTGAGGCTGGATGAACACAGCAGGCCAAGCAGCATCTCAGGAGCACAAAAGCTGACGTTTTGGGCCTAGACCCTTCATCAGAGAGGGGGATGGGGGGAGGGAGCTGGAATAAATAGGGAGAGAGGGGGAGGCGGACCGAAGATGGAGAGTAAAGAAGATAGGTGGAGAGAGTGTAGGTGGGGAGGTAGGGAGGGGATAGGTCAGTCCGGGGAAGACGGACAGGTCAAGGAGGTGGGATGAGGTTACTAGGTAGCGGGGGGTGCGGCTTGGGGTGGGAGGAAGGGATGGGTGAGAGGAAGAACCGGTTAGGGAGGCAGAGACAGGTTGGACTGGTTTTGGGATGCAGTGGGTGGGGGGGAAGAGCTGGGCTGGTTGTGTGGTGCAGTGGGGGGAGGGGTCGGACTGGGCTGGTTGAGGGATGCAGTAGGGGAAGGGGAGATTTTGAAACTGGTGAAGTCCACATTGATACCATATGGCTGCAGGGTTCCCAGGCGGAATATGAGTTGCTGTTCCTGCAACCTTCGGGTGGCATCATTGTGGCAGTGCAGGAGGCCCATGATGGACATGTCATCAAGAGAATGGGAGGGGGAGTGGAAATGGTTTGCGACTGGGAGGTGCAGTTGTTTTTTGCGAACTGAGCGGAGGTGTTCTGCAAAGCGGTCCCCAAGCCTCCGCTTGGTTTCCCCAATGTAGAGGAAGCCGCACCGGGTACAGTGGATGCAGTATACCACATTGGCAGATGTGCAGGTGAACCTCTGCTTGATGTGGAATGTCATCTTGGGGCCTGGGATGGGGGTGAGGGAGGAGGTGTGGGGACCTCCCCCCATCCCCCTCTCTGATGAAGGGTCTAGGCCCGAAACGTCAGCTTTTGTGCTCCTGAGATGCTGCTTGGCCTGCTGTGTTCATCCAGCCTCACATTTTATTATCTTGGAATTCTCCAGCATCTGCAGTTCCCATTATCTCTGCCTCTCAGTGAAAATGTCTTTTTCCTCACATCCCTTGTGAACTTCCTGCCCCTTGTCCTAAAATTGTGTTCCTGGTTATTGAACCCCTCTACTAAAGGGAAAAGTTTCAACCTAACTACTCTGTTTATGCCCCACAGAACTCTGTACGCTTCATTCAGGTTCCCCCCTTTGCTCTCAGACAAACAGTCCCAGGCCTGCCTCATCTCTCAGAGCTGAATCACTCCAGCCCAGGCAGCATCTTGGTGAATCCCCTCCTGCACAGGAAATTGCCAGGAAAACATGCAATTTTCAGGGAAGGGAGTGTTACATTTTGAGGGCAGTTGGTATGCAGAGAGCCTGATGGAGTATCTTCTGCACGTGAATAACACAGATTACAGAAGGGTCCACAGTGAAAAATATTCCTACTGCATGCTGACAGACTTCACGAGAAACATTCCCAGTCATAGTAATCATATTTCATTTTTATGTTAATTCTGAACCTTGCAGCCAAAATAGTAACTCAAATCACTCCAAACAAAGTTTTGCTCGAGAGTGAAATATGATGACCTATTAGTCAGTATGGCCTCTAGTGCATACATTATATGTTCCTTTTGGGAAAGGATCATGAGTGCCATCTAGGGACCAGGGCAAAAATACCGTCACATAAGAGCTTAGTGGGTTAACAGCTGGATTGACCAGCTTTGGGGGCACTGCCAAGGCCAACACTCGTTATCCTCGAACTGAGTGGTTTGCTTGGCTATTTGTGACAACAGGTAACAGCCAACCACAGTGCTGTGGACCTGGAGTCACACATCAGCCAGACTGGGTAAAGACAGCAGATATCTGATCAGCAAGTTTGCTGATGACACTAAGATTGGTGGAGTAGCTGATAGTGAAGGGGATGGTCAGAAATTACAGCAGAATATAGATAAGACTGGAGAGTTGGCAAGATAAATAACAGATGGAGTTCAATCCGGGCAAATGCGAGGTGATGCATTTTGG